>NC_089843.1:49368848-49668848 GCF_035609145.1 Eleutherodactylus coqui
CTTCATCCCAAGAATTGGACTCTTGATGTCACCATTTTTTCTTTGCGCTTTGCATTTTTTTTTCACACCTGCGTATTTGAGGATAGCTGCATGATCTTTCCTGGAGGCGTGGGTTCAAATCCCACCCCATGACAGCCAAGTGTTTGCTCTTACGCGTCACGGATTGGGATTCCAGCGGGGGTCTGTGTGAGGAGCGGCAAAGTTGCTCTGTTCTGCGCAAGTGCAGACTTGCAGATGTTGACAAGTGCCTCAATTTTATGCTTAACGCTTACCATGATGTCTAGTATCACCACGAAGCGCCAAAGCATACTGCCACATGAGAGTCAGGATGGCCGAAGTCAACTTTGAAAGCAGTTTGAGGAACAAGAAACCCTCCATCAGAAAGGAGGCTAGCTTTTCCTTAAATATTAAGCAAGGCCATTTTTCTCAGGGCTCCCGAAGACAACTTTGAAAGCAGTTTGAGGAACAAGAAACCCTCCATCAGAAAGGGGAAAAAAAACACCACGCCAATCCCTTTTCTTCCTGCTTCATAGGCCACTGGTCTGGTTAAACCACGGGGTGTGAGTTTCATTCTCACTGGTGCCTAACTTCTAGGCTGATGCTCAAAAGGAACATTGGAACCCCGTTAGCCAGTAGAACATAATATGCTTGTTCTCGGGGAGAGAAGCTAATTAACCTTGCAGATAAGATTCCTTTGAATGGTCAATTGATGTTGCTGCAAGCTTTGGAAACCACTCAGGTTTCTTTTTCAGGGTTCTGATAGGATATATCTGAAGAAACATTTATACACATACTAGGCTGATGTCAAAATCCTGCTTCTAAACCAGCAACTTGAAGAAAGGTAGAAAAAGTCCTTCAAGCTTTCCTCCGTTCAACCTTTGAATGCGAAATACTCAATCAGATCGTGGAAGATCACCACCAGTAAGTGACAAACTGATCCAGTCTTTATACTTCATCCCAAGAATTGGACTCTTAATGTCACCATTTTTTCTTTGCGCTTTGCATTTTTTTTTCACACCTGCGTATTTGAGGATAGCTGCATGATCTTTCCTGGAGGCGTGGGTTCAAATCCCACCCCATGACAGCCAAGTGTTTGCTCTTACGCGTCACGGATTGGGATTCCAGCGGGGGTCTGTGTGAGGAGCGGCAAAGTTGCTCTGTTCTGCGCAAGTGCAGACTTGCAGATGTTGACAAGTGCCTCAATTTTATGCTTAACGCTTACCATGATGTCTAGTATCACCACGAAGCGCCAAAGCATACTGCCACATGAGAGTCAGGATGGCCGAGCGGTCTAAGGCGCTGCGTTCAGGTCGCAGTCTCCTCTGGAGGCGTGGGTTCGAATCCCACTTCTGACAGGCTAGCTTTTCCTTAAATATTAAGCAAGGCCATTTTTCTCAGGGCTCCCGAAGTCAACTTTGAAAGCAGTTTGAGGAACAAGAAACCCTCCATCAGAAAGGAGGCTAGCTTTTCCTTAAATATTAAGCAAGGCCATTTTTCTCAGGGCTCCCGAAGTCAACTTTGAAAGCAGTTTGAAGAACAAGAAACCCTCCATCAGAAAGGGGAAAAAAACACCACGCCAATCCCTTTTCTTCCTGCTTCATAGGCCACTGGTCTGGTTAAACCACGGGGTGTGAGTTTCATTCTCACTGGTGCCTAACTTCTAGGCTGATGCTCAAAAGGAACATTGGAACCCGTTAGCCAGTAGAACATAATATGCTTGTTCTCGGGGAGAGAAGCTAATTAACCTTGCAGATAAGATTCCTTTGAATGGTCAATTGATGTTGCTGCAAGCTTTGGAAACCACTCAGGTTTCTTTTTCAGGGTTCTGATAGGATATATCTGAAGAAACATTTATACACATACTAGGCTGATGTCAAAATCCTGCTTCTAAACCAGCAACTTGAAGAAAGGTAGAAAAAGTCCTTCAAGCTTTCCTCCGTTCAACCTTTGAATGCGAAATACTCAATCAGATCGTGGAAGATCACCACCAGTAAGTGACAAACTGATCCAGTCTTTATACTTCATCCCAAGAATTGGACTCTTAATGTCACCATTTTTTCTTTGCGCTTTGCATTTTTTTTTCACACCTGCGTATTTGAGGATAGCTGCATGATCTTTCCTGGAGGCGTGGGTTCAAATCCCACCCCATGACAGCCAAGTGTTTGCTCTTACGCGTCACGGATTGGGATTCCAGCGGGGGTCTGTGTGAGGAGCGGCAAAGTTGCTCTGTTCTGCGCAAGTACAGACTTGCAGATGTTGACAAGTGCCTCAATTTTATGCTTAACGCTTACCATGATGTCTAGTATCACCACGAAGCGCCAAAGCATACTGCCACATGAGAGTCAGGATTCTGATGGAGGGCCGAGCGGTCTAAGGCGCTGCGTTTAGGTCGCAGTCTCCTCTGGAGGCGTGGGTTCGAATCCCACTTCTGACAGGCTAGCTTTTCCTTAAATATTAAGCAAGGCCATTTTTCTCAGGGCTCCCGAAGTCAACTTTGAAAGCAGTTTGAGGAACAAGAAACCCTCCATCAGAAAGGGGAAAAAAACACCACGCCAATCCCTTTTCTTCCTGCTTCATAGGCCACTGGTCTGGTTAAACCACGGGGTGTGAGTTTCATTCTCACTGGTGCCTAACTTCTAGGCTGATGCTCAAAAGGAACATTGGAACCCCGTTAGCCAGTAGAACATAATATGCTTGTTCTCGGGGAGAGAAGCTAATTAACCTTGCAGATAAGATTCCTTTGAATGGTCAATTGATGTTGCTGCAAGCTTTGGAAACCACTCAGGTTTCTTTTTCAGGGTTCTGATAGGATATATCTGAAGAAACATTTATACACATACTAGGCTGATGTCAAAATCCTGCTTCTAAACCAGCAACTTGAAGAAAGGTAGAAAAAGTCCTTCAAGCTTTCCTCCGTTCAACCTTTGAATGCGAAATACTCAATCAGATCGTGGAAGATCACCACCAGTAAGTGACAAACTGATCCAGTCTTTATACTTCATCCCAAGAATTGGACTCTTAATGTCACCATTTTTTCTTTGCGCTTTGCATTTTTTTTTCACACCTGCGTATTTGAGGATAGCTGCATGATCTTTCCTGGAGGCGTGGGTTCAAATCCCACCCCATGACAGCCAAGTGTTTGCTCTTACGCGTCACGGATTGGGATTCCAGCGGGGGTCTGTGTGAGGAGCGGCAAAGTTGCTCTGTTCTGCGCAAGTACAGACTTGCAGACGTTGACAAGTGCCTCAATTTTATGCTTAACGCTTACCATGATGTCTAGTATCACCACGAAGCGCCAAAGCATACTGCCACATGAGAGTCAGGATTCTGATGGAGGGCCGAGCGGTCTAAGGCGCTGCGTTCAGGTCGCAGTCTCCTCTGGAGGCGTGGGTTCGAATCCCACTTCTGACAGGCTAGCTTTTCCTTAAATATTAAGCAAGGCCATTTTTCTCAGGGCTCCCGAAGTCAACTTTGAAAGCAGTTTGAGGAACAAGAAACCCTCCATCAGAAAGGGGAAAAAAACACCACGCCAATCCCTTTTCTTCCTGCTTCATAGGCCACTGGTCTGGTTAAACCACGGGGTGTGAGTTTCATTCTCACTGGTGCCTAACTTCTAGGCTGATGCTCAAAAGGAACATTGGAACCCCGTTAGCCAGTAGAACATAATATGCTTGTTCTCGGGGAGAGAAGCTAATTAACCTTGCAGATAAGATTCCTTTGAATGGTCAATTGATGTTGCTGCAAGCTTTGGAAACCACTCAGGTTTCTTTTTCAGGGTTCTGATAGGATATATCTGAAGAAACATTTATACACATACTAGGCTGATGTCAAAATCCTGCTTCTAAACCAGCAACTTGAAGAAAGGTAGAAAAAGTCCTTCAAGCTTTCCTCCGTTCAACCTTTGAATGCGAAATACTCAATCAGATCGTGGAAGATCACCACCAGTAAGTGACAAACTGATCCAGTCTTTATACTTCATCCCAAGAATTGGACTCTTAATGTCACAATTTTTTCTTTGCGCTTTGCATTTTTTTTTCACACCTGCGTATTTGAGGATAGCTGCATGATCTTTCCTGGAGGCGTGGGTTCAAATCCCACCCCATGACAGCCAAGTGTTTGCTCTTACGCGTCACGGATTGGGATTCCAGCGGGGGTCTGTGTGAGGAGCGGCAAAGTTGCTCTGTTCTGCGCAAGTGCAGACTTGCAGATGTTGATAAGTGCCTCAATTTTATGCTTAACGCTTACCATGATGTCTAGTATCACCAAGAAGCGCCAAAGCATACTGCCACATGAGAGTCAGGATGGCCGAGCGGTCTAAGGCGCTGCGTTCAGGTCGCAGTCTCCTCTGGAGGCGTGGGTTTGAATCCCACTTCTGACAGGCTAGCTTTTCCTTAAATATTAAGCAAGGCCATTTTTCTCAGGGCTCCCGAAGTCAACTTTGAAAGCAGTTTGAGGAACAAGAAACCCTCCATCAGAAAGGAGGCTAGCTTTTCCTTAAATATTAAGCAAGGCCATTTTTCTCAGGGCTCCCGAAGTCAACTTTGAAAGCAGTTTGAGGAACAAGAAACCCTCCATCAGAAAGGGGAAAAAAACACCACGCCAATCCCTTTTCTTCCTGCTTCATAGGCCACTGGTCTGGTTAAACCACGGATGAGTTTCACTCTCACTGGTGCCTAACTTCTAGGCTGATGCTCAAAAGGAACATTGGAACCCCGTTAGCCAGTAGAACATAATATGCTTGTTCTCGGGGAGAGAAGCTAATTAACCTTGCAGATAAGATTCCTTTGAATGGTCAATTGATGTTGCTGCAAGCTTTGGAAACCACTCAGGTTTCTTTTTCAGGGTTCTGATAGGATATATCTGAAGAAACATTTATACACATACTAGGCTGATGTCAAAATCCTGCTTCTAAACCAGCAACTTGAAGAAAGGTAGAAAAAGTCCTTCAAGCTTTCCTCCGTTCAACCTTTGAATGCGAAATACTCAATCAGATCGTGGAAGATCACCACCAGTAAGTGACAAACTGATCCAGTCTTTATACTTCATCCCAAGAATTGGACTCTTAATGTCACAATTTTTTCTTTGCGCTTTGCATTTTTTTTTCACACCTGCGTATTTGAGGATAGCTGCATGATCTTTCCTGGAGGCGTGGGTTCAAATCCCACCCCATGACAGCCAAGTGTTTGCTCTTACGCGTCACGGATTGGGATTCCAGCGGGGGTCTGTGTGAGGAGCGGCAAAGTTGCTCTGTTCTGCGCAAGTGCAGACTTGCAGATGTTGACAAGTGCCTCAATTTTATGCTTAACGCTTACCATGATGTCTAGTATCACCACGAAGCGCCAAAGCATACTGCCACATGTGAGTCAGGATGGCCGAGCGGTCTAAGGCGCTGCGTTCAGGTCGCAGTCTCCTCTGGAGGCGTGGGTTCGAATCCCACTTCTGACAGGCTAGCTTTTCCTTAAATATTAAGCAAGGCCATTTTTCTCGAAGTCCCCCCGAAGTCAACTTTGAAAGCAGTTTGAGGAACAAGAAACCCTCCATCAGAAAGAAGGCTAGCTTTTCCTTAAATATTAAGCAAGGCCATTTTTCTCAGGGCTCCCGAAGTCAACTTTGAAAGCAGTTTGAAGAACAAGAAACCCTCCATCAGAAAGGGGAAAAAAACACCACGCCAATCCCTTTTCTTCCTGCTTCATAGGCCACTGGTCTGGTTAAACCACGGGGTGTGAGTTTCATTCTCACTGGTGCCTAACTTCTAGGCTGATGCTCAAAAGGAACATTGGAACCCGTTAGCCAGTAGAACATAATATGCTTGTTCTCGGGGAGAGAAGCTAATTAACCTTGCAGATAAGATTCCTTTGAATGGTCAATTGATGTTGCTGCAAGCTTTGGAAACCACTCAGGTTTCTTTTTCAGGGTTCTGATAGGATATATCTGAAGAAACATTTATACACATACTAGGCTGATGTCAAAATCCTGCTTCTAAACCAGCAACTTGAAGAAAGGTAGAAAAAGTCCTTCAAGCTTTCCTCCGTTCAACCTTTGAATGCGAAATACTCAATCAGATCGTGGAAGATCACCACCAGTAAGTGACAAACTGATCCAGTCTTTATACTTCATCCCAAGAATTGGACTCTTAATGTCACCATTTTTTCTTTGCGCTTTGCATTTTTTTTTCACACCTGCGTATTTGAGGATAGCTGCATGATCTTTCCTGGAGGCGTGGGTTCAAATCCCACCCCATGACAGCCAAGTGTTTGCTCTTACGCGTCACGGATTGGGATTCCAGCGGGGGTCTGTGTGAGGAGCGGCAAAGTTGCTCTGTTCTGCGCAAGTACAGACTTGCAGATGTTGACAAGTGCCTCAATTTTATGCTTAACGCTTACCATGATGTCTAGTATCACCACGAAGCGCCAAAGCATACTGCCACATGAGAGTCAGGATTCTGATGGAGGGCCGAGCGGTCTAAGGCGCTGCGTTCAGGTCGCAGTCTCCTCTGGAGGCGTGGGTTCGAATCCCACTTCTGACAGGCTAGCTTTTCCTTAAATATTAAGCAAGGCCATTTTTCTCAGGGCTCCCGAAGTCAACTTTGAAAGCAGTTTGAGGAACAAGAAACCCTCCATCAGAAACGGGAAAAAAACACCACGCCAATCCCTTTTCTTCCTGCTTCATAGGCCACTGGTCTGGTTAAACCACGGGGTGTGAGTTTCATTCTCACTGGTGCCTAACTTCTAGGCTGATGCTCAAAAGGAACATTGGAACCCCGTTAGCCAGTAGAACATAATATGCTTGTTCTCGGGGAGAGAAGCTAATTAACCTTGCAGATAAGATTCCTTTGAATGGTCAATTGATGTTGCTGCAAGCTTTGGAAACCACTCAGGTTTCTTTTTCAGGGTTCTGATAGGATATATCTGAAGAAACATTTATACACATACTAGGCTGATGTCAAAATCCTGCTTCTAAACCAGCAACTTGAAGAAAGGTAGAAAAAGTCCTTCAAGCTTTCCTCCGTTCAACCTTTGAATGCGAAATACTCAATCAGATCGTGGAAGATCACCACCAGTAAGTGACAAACTGATCCAGTCTTTATACTTCATCCCAAGAATTGGACTCTTAATGTCACCATTTTTTCTTTGCGCTTTGCATTTTTTTTTCACACCTGCGTATTTGAGGATAGCTGCATGATCTTTCCTGGAGGCGTGGGTTCAAATCCCACCCCATGACAGCCAAGTGTTTGCTCTTACGCGTCACGGATTGGGATTCCAGCGGGGGTCTGTGTGAGGAGCGGCAAAGTTGCTCTGTTCTGCGCAAGTACAGACTTGCAGATGTTGACAAGTGCCTCAATTTTATGCTTAACGCTTACCATGATGTCTAGTATCACCACGAAGCGCCAAAGCATACTGCCACATGAGAGTCAGGATGGCCGAGCGGTCTAAGGCGCTGCGTTCAGGTCGCAGTCTCCTCTGGAGGCGTGGGTTCGAATCCCACTTCTGACAGGCTAGCTTTTCCTTAAATATTAAGCAAGGCCATTTTTCTCAGGGCTCCCGAAGTCAACTTTGAAAGCAGTTTGAGGAACAAGAAACCCTCCATCAGAAAGGGGAAAAAAACACCACGCCAATCCCTTTTCTTCCTGCTTCATAGGCCACTGGTCTGGTTAAACCACGGGGTGTGAGTTTCATTCTCACTGGTGCCTAACTTCTAGGCTGATGCTCAAAAGGAACATTGGAACCCCGTTAGCCAGTAGAACATAATATGCTTGTTCTCGGGGAGAGAAGCTAATTAACCTTGCAGATAAGATTCCTTTGAATGGTCAATTGATGTTGCTGCAAGCTTTGGAAACCACTCAGGTTTCTTTTTCAGGGTTCTGATAGGATATATCTGAAGAAACATTTATACACATACTAGGCTGATGTCAAAATCCTGCTTCTAAACCAGCAACTTGAAGAAAGGTAGAAAAAGTCCTTCAAGCTTTCCTCCGTTCAACCTTTGAATGCGAAATACTCAATCAGATCGTGGAAGATCACCACCAGTAAGTGACAAACTGATCCAGTCTTTATACTTCATCCCAAGAATTGGACTCTTAATGTCACCATTTTTTCTTTGCGCTTTGCATTTTTTTTTCACACCTGCGTATTTGAGGATAGCTGCATGATCTTTCCTGGAGGCGTGGGTTCAAATCCCACCCCATGACAGCCAAGTGTTTGCTCTTACGCGTCACGGATTGGGATTCCAGCGGGGGTCTGTGTGAGGAGCGGCAAAGTTGCTCTGTTCTGCGCAAGTACAGACTTGCAGATGTTGACAAGTGCCTCAATTTTATGCTTAACGCTTACCATGATGTCTAGTATCACCACGAAGCGCCAAAGCATACTGCCACATGAGAGTCAGGATTCTGATGGAGGGCCGAGCGGTCTAAGGCGCTGCGTTCAGGTCGCAGTCTCCTCTGGAGGCGTGGGTTCGAATCCCACTTCTGACAGGCTAGCTTTTCCTTAAATATTAAGCAAGGCCATTTTTCTCAGGGCTCCCGAAGTCAACTTTGAAAGCAGTTTGAGGAACAAGAAACCCTCCATCAGAAAGGGGAAAAAAACACCACGCCAATCCCTTTTCTTCCTGCTTCATAGGCCACTGGTCTGGTTAAACCACGGGGTGTGAGTTTCATTCTCACTGGTGCCTAACTTCTAGGCTGATGCTCAAAAGGAACATTGGAACCCCGTTAGCCAGTAGAACATAATATGCTTGTTCTCGGGGAGAGAAGCTAATTAACCTTGCAGATAAGATTCCTTTGAATGGTCAATTGATGTTGCTGCAAGCTTTGGAAACCACTCAGGTTTCTTTTTCAGGGTTCTGATAGGATATATCTGAAGAAACATTTATACACATACTAGGCTGATGTCAAAATCCTGCTTCTAAACCAGCAACTTGAAGAAAGGTAGAAAAAGTCCTTCAAGCTTTCCTCCGTTCAACCTTTGAATGCGAAATACTCAATCAGATCGTGGAAGATCACCACCAGTAAGTGACAAACTGATCCAGTCTTTATACTTCATCCCAAGAATTGGACTCTTAATGTCACCATTTTTTCTTTGCGCTTTGCATTTTTTTTTCACACCTGCGTATTTGAGGATAGCTGCATGATCTTTCCTGGAGGCGTGGGTTCAAATCCCACCCCATGACAGCCAAGTGTTTGCTCTTACGCGTCACGGATTGGGATTCCAGCGGGGGTCTGTGTGAGGAGCGGCAAAGTTGCTCTGTTCTGCGCAAGTACAGACTTGCAGACGTTGACAAGTGCCTCAATTTTATGCTTAACGCTTACCATGATGTCTAGTATCACCACGAAGCGCCAAAGCATACTGCCACATGAGAGTCAGGATTCTGATGGAGGGCCGAGCGGTCTAAGGCGCTGCGTTCAGGTCGCAGTCTCCTCTGGAGGCGTGGGTTCGAATCCCACTTCTGACAGGCTAGCTTTTCCTTAAATATTAAGCAAGGCCATTTTTCTCAGGGCTCCCGAAGTCAACTTTGAAAGCAGTTTGAGGAACAAGAAACCCTCCATCAGAAAGGGGAAAAAAACACCACGCCAATCCCTTTTCTTCCTGCTTCATAGGCCACTGGTCTGGTTAAACCACGGGGTGTGAGTTTCATTCTCACTGGTGCCTAACTTCTAGGCTGATGCTCAAAAGGAACATTGGAACCCCGTTAGCCAGTAGAACATAATATGCTTGTTCTCGGGGAGAGAAGCTAATTAACCTTGCAGATAAGATTCCTTTGAATGGTCAATTGATGTTGCTGCAAGCTTTGGAAACCACTCAGGTTTCTTTTTCAGGGTTCTGATAGGATATATCTGAAGAAACATTTATACACATACTAGGCTGATGTCAAAATCCTGCTTCTAAACCAGCAACTTGAAGAAAGGTAGAAAAAGTCCTTCAAGCTTTCCTCCGTTCAACCTTTGAATGCGAAATACTCAATCAGATCGTGGAAGATCACCACCAGTAAGTGACAAACTGATCCAGTCTTTATACTTCATCCCAAGAATTGGACTCTTAATGTCACCATTTTTTCTTTGCGCTTTGCATTTTTTTTTCACACCTGCGTATTTGAGGATAGCTGCATGATCTTTCCTGGAGGCGTGGGTTCAAATCCCACCCCATGACAGCCAAGTGTTTGCTCTTACGCGTCACGGATTGGGATTCCAGCGGGGGTCTGTGTGAGGAGCGGCAAAGTTGCTCTGTTCTGCGCAAGTACAGACTTGCAGATGTTGACAAGTGCCTCAATTTTATGCTTAACGCTTACCATGATGTCTAGTATCACCACGAAGCGCCAAAGCATACTGCCACATGAGAGTCAGGATGGCCGAGCGGTCTAAGGCGCTGCGTTCAGGTCGCAGTCTCCTCTGGAGGCGTTGGTTCGAATCCCACTTCTGACAGCTGGCGCTTTTCCTTAAATATTAAGCAAGGCCATTTTTCTCAGGGCTCGAAGTCCCCCCGAAGTCAACTTTGAAAGCAGTTTGAGGAACAAGAAACCCTCCATCAGAAAGGAGGCTAGCTTTTCCTTAAATATTAAGCAAGGCCATTTTTCTCAGGGCTCCCGAAGTCAACTTTGAAAGCAGTTTGAGGAACAAGAAACGCTCCATCAGAAAGGGGAAAAAAACACCACGCCAATCCCTTTTCTTCCTGCTTCATAGGCCACTGGTCTGGTTAAACCACGGGGTGTGAGTTTCATTCTCACTGGTGCCTAACTTCTAGGCTGATGCTCAAAAGGAACATTGGAACCCCGTTAGCCAGTAGAACATAATATGCTTGTTCTCGGGGAGAGAAGCTAATTAACCTTGCAGATAAGATTCCTTTGAATGGTCAATTGATGTTGCTGCAAGCTTTGGAAACCACTCAGGTTTCTTTTTCAGGGTTCTGATAGGATATATCTGAAGAAACATTTATACACATACTAGGCTGATGTCAAAATCCTGCTTCTAAACCAGCAACTTGAAGAAAGGTAGAAAAAGTCCTTCAAGCTTTCCTCCGTTCAACCTTTGAATGCGAAATACTCAATCAGATCGTGGAAGATCACCACCAGTAAGTGACAAACTGATCCAGTCTTTATACTTCATCCCAAGAATTGGACTCTTAATGTCACCATTTTTTCTTTGCGCTTTGCATTTTTTTTTCACACCTGCGTATTTGAGGATAGCTGCATGATCTTTCCTGGAGGCGTGGGTTCAAATCCCACCCCATGACAGCCAAGTGTTTGCTCTTACGCGTCACGGATTGGGATTCCAGCGGGGGTCTGTGTGAGGAGCGGCAAAGTTGCTCTGTTCTGCGCAAGTACAGACTTGCAGATGTTGACAAGTGCCTCAATTTTATGCTTAACGCTTACCATGATGTCTAGTATCACCACGAAGCGCCAAAGCATACTGCCACATGAGAGTCAGGATGGCCGAGCGGTCTAAGGCGCTGCGTTCAGGTCGCAGTCTCCTCTGGAGGCGTTGGTTCGAATCCCACTTCTGACAGCTGGCGCTTTTCCTTAAATATTAAGCAAGGCCATTTTTCTCAGGGCTCGAAGTCCCCCCGAAGTCAACTTTGAAAGCAGTTTGAGGAACAAGAAACCCTCCATCAGAAAGGAGGCTAGCTTTTCCTTAAATATTAAGCAAGGCCATTTTTCTCAGGGCTCCCGAAGTCAACTTTGAAAGCAGTTTGAGGAACAAGAAACGCTCCATCAGAAAGGGGAAAAAAACACCACGCCAATCCCTTTTCTTCCTGCTTCATAGGCCACTGGTCTGGTTAAACCACGGGGTGTGAGTTTCATTCTCACTGGTGCCTAACTTCTAGGCTGATGCTCAAAAGGAACATTGGAACCCCGTTAGCCAGTAGAACATAATATGCTTGTTCTCGGGGAGAGAAGCTAATTAACCTTGCAGATAAGATTCCTTTGAATGGTCAATTGATGTTGCTGCAAGCTTTGGAAACCACTCAGGTTTCTTTTTCAGGGTTCTGATAGGATATATCTGAAGAAACATTTATACACATACTAGGCTGATGTCAAAATCCTGCTTCTAAACCAGCAACTTGAAGAAAGGTAGAAAAAGTCCTTCAAGCTTTCCTCCGTGTTTGCTCTTACGCATCATGGATTGGGATTCCAGCGGGGGTCTGTGTGAGGAGCGGCAAAGTTGCTCTGTTCTGCGCAAGTGCAGACTTGCAGATGTTGACAAGTGCCTCAATTTTATGCTTAACGCTTACCATGATGTCTAGTATCACCACGAAGCGCCAAAGCATACTGCCACATGAGAGTCAGGATGGCCGAGCGGTCTAAGGCGCTGCGTTCAGGTCGCAGTCTCCTCTGGAGGCGTGGGTTCTGACAGGCTAGCTTTTCCTTAAATATTAAGCAAGGCCATTTTTCTCAGGGCTCGAAGTCCCCCCGAAGTCAACTTTGAAAGCAGTTTGAGGAACAAGAAACCCTCCATCAGAAAGGAGGCTAGCTTTTCTTTAAATATTAAGCAAGGCCATTTTTCTCAGGGCTCCCGAAGTCAACTTTGAAAGCAGTTTGAGGAACAAGAAACGCTCCATCAGAAAGGGGAAAAAAACACCACGCCAATCCCTTTTCTTCCTGCTTCATAGGCCACTGGTCTGGTTAAACCACGGGGTGTGAGTTTCATTCTCACTGGTGCCTAACTTCTAGGCTGATGCTCAAAAGGAACATTGGAACCCCGTTAGCCAGTAGAACATAATATGCTTGTTCTCGGGGAGAGAAGCTAATTAACCTTGCAGATAAGATTCCTTTGAATGGTCAATTGATGTTGCTGCAAGCTTTGGAAACCACTCAGGTTTCTTTTTCAGGGTTCTGATAGGATATATCTGAAGAAACATTTATACACATACTAGGCTGATGTCAAAATCCTGCTTCTAAACCAGCAACTTGAAGAAAGGTAGAAAAAGTCCTTCAAGCTTTCCTCCGTGTTTGCTCTTACGCATCATGGATTGGGATTCCAGCGGGGGTCTGTTTGAGGAGCGGCAAAGTTGCTCTGTTCTGCGTAAGTGCAGACTTGCAGATGTTGACAAGTGCCTCAATTTTATGCTTAACGCTTACCATGATGTCTAGTATCACCACGAAGCGCCAAAGCATACTGCCACATGTGAGTCAGGATGGCCGAGCGGTCTAAGGCGCTGCGTTCAGGTCGCAGTCTCCTCTGGAGGCGTGGGTTCGAATCCCACTTCTGACAGGCTAGCTTTTCCTTAAATATTAAGCAAGGCCATTTTTCTCAGGGCTCGAAGTCCCCCCGAAGTCAACTTTGAAAGCAGTTTGAGGAACAAGAAACGCTCCATCAGAAAGGGGAAAAAAACACCACGCCAATCCCTTTTCTTCCTGCTTCATAGGCCACTGGTCTGGTTAAACCACGGGGTGTGAGTTTCATTCTCACTGGTGCCTAACTTCTAGGCTGATGCTCAAAAGGAACATTGGAACCCCGTTAGCCAGTAGAACATAATATGCTTGTTCTCGGGGAGAGAAGCTAATTAACCTTGCAGATAAGATTCCTTTGAATGGTCAATTGATGTTGCTGCAAGCTTTGGAAACCACTCAGGTTTCTTTTTCAGGGTTCTGATAGGATATATCTGAAGAAACATTTATACACATACTAGGCTGATGTCAAAATCCTGCTTCTAAACCAGCAACTTGAAGAAAGGTAGAAAAAGTCCTTCAAGCTTTCCTCCGTGTTTGCTCTTACGCATCATGGATTGGGATTCCAGCGGGGGTCTGTTTGAGGAGCGGCAAAGTTGCTCTGTTCTGCGCAAGTGCAGACTTGCAGATGTTGACAAGTGCCTCAATTTTATGCTTAACGCTTACCATGATGTCTAGTATCACCACGAAGCGCCAAAGCATACTGCCACATGAGAGTCAGGATGGCCGAGCGGTCTAAGGCGCTGCGTTCAGGTCGCAGTCGCCTCTGGAGGCGTGGGTTCGAATCCCACTTCTGACAGGCTAGCTTTTCCTTAAATATTAAGCAAGGCCATTTTTCTCAGGGCTCGAAGTCCCCCCGAAGTCAACTTTGAAAGCAGTTTGAGGAACAAGAAACCCTCCATCAGAAAGGAGGCTGGCTTTTCCTTAAATATTAAGCAAGGCCATTTTTCTCAGGGCTCCCGAAGTCAACTTTGAAAGCAGTTTGAGGAACAAGAAACGCTCCATCAGAAAGGGGAAAAAAACACCACGCCAATCCCTTTTCTTCCTGCTTCATAGGCCACTGGTCTGGTTAAACCACGGGGTGTGGGTTTCATTCTCACTGGTGCCTAACTTCTAGGCTGATGCTCAAAAGGAACATTGGAACCCCGTTAGCCAGTAGAACATAATATGCTTGTTCTCGGGGAGAGAAGCTAATTAACCTTGCAGATAAGATTCCTTTGAATGGTCAATTGATGTTGCTGCAAGCTTTGGAAACCACTCAGGTTTCTTTTTCAGGGTTCTGATAGGATATATCTGAAGAAACATTTATACACATACTAGGCTGATGTCAAAATCCTGCTTCTAAACCAGCAACTTGAAGAAAGGTAGAAAAAGTCCTTCAAGCTTTCCTCCGTGTTTGCTCTTACGCATCATGGATTGGGATTCCAGCGGGGGTCTGTTTGAGGAGCGGCAAAGTTGCTCTGTTCTGCGCAAGTGCAGACTTGCAGATGTTGACAAGTGCCTCAATTTTATGCTTAACGCTTACCATGATGTCTAGTATCACCACGAAGCGCCAAAGCATACTGCCACATGAGAGTCAGGATGGCCGAGCGGTCTAAGGCGCTGCGTTCAGGTCGCAGTCGCCTCTGGAGGCGTGGGTTCGAATCCCACTTCTGACAGGCTAGCTTTTCCTTAAATATTAAGCAAGGCCATTTTTCTCAGGGCTCGAAGTCCCCCCGAAGTCAACTTTGAAAGCAGTTTGAGGAACAAGAAACCCTCCATCAGAAAGGAGGCTAGCTTTTCCTTAAATATTAAGCAAGGCCATTTTTCTCAGGGCTCCCGAAGTCAACTTTGAAAGCAGTTTGAGGAACAAGAAACGCTCCATCAGAAAGGGGAAAAAAACACCACGCCAATCCCTTTTCTTCCTGCTTCATAGGCCACTGGTCTGGTTAAACCACGGGGTGTGAGTTTCATTCTCACTGGTGCCTAACTTCTAGGCTGATGCTCAAAAGGAACATTGGAACCCCGTTAGCCAGTAGAACATAATATGCTTGTTCTCGGGGAGAGAAGCTAATTAACCTTGCAGATAAGATTCCTTTGAATGGTCAATTGATGTTGCTGCAAGCTTTGGAAACCACTCAGGTTTCTTTTTCAGGGTTCTGATAGGATATATCTGAAGAAACATTTATACACATACTAGGCTGATGTCAAAATCCTGCTTCTAAACCAGCAACTTGAAGAAAGGTAGAAAAAGTCCTTCAAGCTTTCCTCCGTGTTTGCTCTTACGCATCATGGATTGGGATTCCAGCGGGGGTCTGTTTGAGGAGCGGCAAAGTTGCTCTGTTCTGCGCAAGTGCAGACTTGCAGATGTTGACAAGTGCCTCAATTTTATGCTTAACGCTTACCATGATGTCTAGTATCACCACGAAGCGCCAAAGCATACTGCCACATGTGAGTCAGGATGGCCGAGCGGTCTAAGGCGCTGCGTTCAGGTCGCAGTCTCCTCTGGAGGCGTGGGTTCGAATCCCACTTCTGACAGGCTAGCTTTTCCTTAAATATTAAGCAAGGCCATTTTTCTCAGGGCTCCCGAAGTCAACTTTGAAAGCAGTTTGAGGAACAAGAAACGCTCCATCAGAAAGGGGAAAAAAACACCACGCCAAGCCCTTTTCTTCCTGCTTCATAGGCCACTGGTCTGGTTAAACCACGGGGTGTGAGTTTCATTCTCACTGGTGCCTAACTTCTAGGCTGATGCTCAAAAGGAACATTGGAACCCCGTTAGCCAGTAGAACATAATATGCTTGTTCTCGGGGAGAGAAGCTAATTAACCTTGCAGATAAGATTCCTTTGAATGGTCAATTGATGTTGCTGCAAGCTTTGGAAACCACTCAGGTTTCTTTTTCAGGGTTCTGATAGGATATATCTGAAGAAACATTTATACACATACTAGGCTGATGTCAAAATCCTGCTTCTAAACCAGCAACTTGAAGAAAGGTAGAAAAAGTCCTTCAAGCTTTCCTCCGTTCAACCTTTGAATGCGAAATACTCAATCAGATCGTGGAAGATCACCACCAGTAAGTGACAAACTGATCCAGTCTTTATACTTCATCCCAAGAATTGGACTCTTAATGTCACCATTTTTTCTTTGCGCTTTGCATTTTTTTTTCACACCTGCGTATTTAGGATAGCTGCATGATCTTTCCTGGAGGCGTGGGTTCAAATCCCACCCCATGACAGCCAAGTGTTTGCTCTTACGCGTCACGCATTGGGATTCCAGCGGGGGTCTGTGTGAGGAGCGGCAAAGTTGCTCTGTTCTGCGCAAGTGCAGACTTGCAGATGTTGACAAGTGCCTCAATTTTATGCTTAACGCTTACCATGATGTCTAGTATCACCACGAAGCGCCAAAGCATACTGCCACATGAGAGTCAGGATGGCCGAGCGGTCTAAGGCGCTGCGTTCAGGTCGCAGTCTCCTCTCGAGGCGTGGGTTCGAATCCCACTTCTGGCAGGCTAGCTTTTCCTTAAATATTAAGCAAGGCCATTTTTCTCAGGGCTCGAAGTCCCCCCGAAGTCAACTTTGAAAGCAGTTTGAGGAACAAGAAACCCTCCATCAGAAAGGAGGCTAGCTTTTCCTTAAATATTAAGCAAGGCCATTTTTCTCAGGGCTCCCGAAGTCAATTTTGAAAGCAGTTTGAGGAACAAGAAACGCTCCATCAGAAAGGGGAAAAAAACACCACGCCAATCCCTTTTCTTCCTGCTTCATAGGCCACTGGTCTGGTTAAACCACGGGGTGTGGGTTTCATTCTCACTGGTGCCTAACTTCTAGGCTGATGCTCAAAAGGAACATTGGAACCCCGTTAGCCAGTAGAACATAATATGCTTGTTCTCGGGGAGAGAAGCTAATTAACCTTGCAGATAAGATTCCTTTGAATGGTCAATTGATGTTGCTGCAAGCTTTGGAAACCACTCAGGTTTCTTTTTCAGGGTTCTGATAGGATATATCTGAAGAAACATTTATACACATACTAGGCTGATGTCAAAATCCTGCTTCTAAACCAGCAACTTGAAGAAAGGTAGAAAAAGTCCTTCAAGCTTTCCTCCGTGTTTGCTCTTACGCATCATGGATTGGGATTCCAGCGGGGGTCTGTTTGAGGAGCGGCAAAGTTGCTCTGTTCTGCGCAAGTGCAGACTTGCAGATGCTGACAAGTGCCTCAATTTTATGCTTAACGCTTACCATGATGTCTAGTATCACCACGAAGCGCCAAAGCATACTGCCACATGTGAGTCAGGATGGCCGAGCGGTCTAAGGCGCTGCGTTCAGGTCGCAGTCTCCTCTGGAGGCGTGGGTTCGAATCCCACTTCTGACAGGCTAGCTTTTCCTTAAATATTAAGCAAGGCCATTTTTCTCAGGGCTCGAAGTCCCCCCGAAGTCAACTTTGAAAGCAGTTTGAGGAACAAGAAACCCTCCATCAGAAAGGAGGCTGGCTTTTCCTTAAATATTAAGCAAGGCCATTTTTCTCAGGGCTCCCGAAGTCAACTTTGAAAGCAGTTTGAGGAACAAGAAACGCTCCATCAGAAAGGGGAAAAAAACACCACGCCAATCCCTTTTCTTCCTGCTTCATAGGCCACTGGTCTGGTTAAACCACGGGGTGTGAGTTTCATTCTCACTGGTGCCTAACTTCTAGGCTGATGCTCAAAAGGAACATTGGAACCCCGTTAGCCAGTAGAACATAATATGCTTGTTCTCGGGGAGAGAAGCTAATTAACCTTGCAGATAAGATTCCTTTGAATGGTCAATTGATGTTGCTGCAAGCTTTGGAAACCACTCAGGTTTCTTTTTCAGGGTTCTGATAGGATATATCTGAAGAAACATTTATACACATACTAGGCTGATGTCAAAATCCTGCTTCTAAACCAGCAACTTGAAGAAAGGTAGAAAAAGTCCTTCAAGCTTTCCTCCGTTCAACCTTTGAATGCGAAATACTCAATCAGATCGTGGAAGATCACCACCAGTAAGTGACAAACTGATCCAGTCTTTATACTTCATCCCAAGAATTGGACTCTTAATGTCACCATTTTTTCTTTGCGCTTTGCATTTTTTTTTTCACACCTGCGTATTTAGGATAGCTGCATGATCTTTCCTGGAGGCGTGGGTTCAAATCCCACCCCATGACAGCCAAGTGTTTGCTCTTACGCGTCACGGATTGGGATTCCAGCGGGGGTCTGTGTGAGGAGCGGCAAAGTTGCTCTGTTCTGCGCAAGTGCAGACTTGCAGATGTTGACAAGTGCCTCAATTTTATGCTTAACGCTTACCATGATGTCTAGTATCACCACGAAGCGCCAAAGCATACTGCCACATGAGAGTCAGGATGGCCGAGCGGTCTAAGGCGCTGCGTTCAGGTCGCAGTCTCCTCTGGAGGCGTGGGTTCGAATCCCATTTCTGACAGGCTAGCTTTTCCTTAAATATTAAGCAAGGCCATTTTTCTCAGGGCTCCCGAAGTCAACTTTGAAAGCAGTTTGAGGAACAAGAAACGCTCCATCAGAAAGGGGAAAAAAACACCACGCCAATCCCTTTTCTTCCTGCTTCATAGGCCACTGGTCTGGTTAAACCACGGGGTGTGGGTTTCATTCTCACTGGTGCCTAACTTCTAGGCTGATGCTCAAAAGGAACATTGGAACCCCGTTAGCCAGTAGAACATAATATGCTTGTTCTCGGGGAGAGAAGCTAATTAACCTTGCAGATAAGATTCCTTTGAATGGTCAATTGATGTTGCTGCAAGCTTTGGAAACCACTCAGGTTTCTTTTTCAGGGTTCTGATAGGATATATCTGAAGAAACATTTATACACATACTAGGCTGATGTCAAAATCCTGCTTCTAAACCAGCAACTTGAAGAAAGGTAGAAAAAGTCCTTCAAGCTTTCCTCCGTGTTTGCTCTTACGCATCATGGATTGGGATTCCAGCGGGGGTCTGTTTGAGGAGCGGCAAAGTTGCTCTGTTCTGCGCAAGTGCAGACTTGCAGATGTTGACAAGTGCCTCAATTTTATGCTTAACGCTTACCATGATGTCTAGTATCACCACGAAGCGCCAAAGCATACTGCCACATGTGAGTCAGGATGGCCGAGCGGTCTAAGGCGCTGCGTTCAGGTCGCAGTCTCCTCTGGAGGCGTGGGTTCGAATCCCACTTCTGACAGGCTAGCTTTTCCTTAAATATTAAGCAAGGCCATTTTTCTCAGGGCTCGAAGTCCCCCCGAAGTCAACTTTGAAAGCAGTTTGAGGAACAAGAAACCCTCCATCAGAAAGGAGGCTGGCTTTTCCTTAAATATTAAGCAAGGCCATTTTTCTCAGGGCTCCCGAAGTCAACTTTGAAAGCAGTTTGAGGAACAAGAAACGCTCCATCAGAAAGGGGAAAAAAACACCACGCCAATCCCTTTTCTTCCTGCTTCATAGGCCACTGGTCTGGTTAAACCACGGGGTGTGAGTTTCATTCTCACTGGTGCCTAACTTCTAGGCTGATGCTCAAAAGGAACATTGGAACCCCGTTAGCCAGTAGAACATAATATGCTTGTTCTCGGGGAGAGAAGCTAATTAACCTTGCAGATAAGATTCCTTTGAATGGTCAATTGATGTTGCTGCAAGCTTTGGAAACCACTCAGGTTTCTTTTTCAGGGTTCTGATAGGATATATCTGAAGAAACATTTATACACATACTAGGCTGATGTCAAAATCCTGCTTCTAAACCAGCAACTTGAAGAAAGGTAGAAAAAGTCCTTCAAGCTTTCCTCCGTTCAACCTTTGAATGCGAAATACTCAATCAGATCGTGGAAGATCACCACCAGTAAGTGACAAACTGATCCAGTCTTTATACTTCATCCCAAGAATTGGACTCTTAATGTCACCATTTTTTCTTTGCGCTTTGCATTTTTTTTTTCACACCTGCGTATTTAGGATAGCTGCATGATCTTTCCTGGAGGCGTGGGTTCAAATCCCACCCCATGACAGCCAAGTGTTTGCTCTTACGCGTCACGGATTGGGATTCCAGCGGGGGTCTGTGTGAGGAGCGGCAAAGTTGCTCTGTTCTGCGCAAGTGCAGACTTGCAGATGTTGACAAGTGCCTCAATTTTATGCTTAACGCTTACCATGATGTCTAGTATCACCACGAAGCGCCAAAGCATACTGCCACATGAGAGTCAGGATGGCCGAGCGGTCTAAGGCGCTGCGTTCAGGTCGCAGTCTCCTCTGGAGGCGTGGGTTCGAATCCCATTTCTGACAGGCTAGCTTTTCCTTAAATATTAAGCAAGGCCATTTTTCTCAGGGCTCCCGAAGTCAACTTTGAAAGCAGTTTGAGGAACAAGAAACGCTCCATCAGAAAGGGGAAAAAAACACCACGCCAATCCCTTTTCTTCCTGCTTCATAGGCCACTGGTCTGGTTAAACCACGGGGTGTGGGTTTCATTCTCACTGGTGCCTAACTTCTAGGCTGATGCTCAAAAGGAACATTGGAACCCCGTTAGCCAGTAGAACATAATATGCTTGTTCTCGGGGAGAGAAGCTAATTAACCTTGCAGATAAGATTCCTTTGAATGGTCAATTGATGTTGCTGCAAGCTTTGGAAACCACTCAGGTTTCTTTTTCAGGGTTCTGATAGGATATATCTGAAGAAACATTTATACACATACTAGGCTGATGTCAAAATCCTGCTTCTAAACCAGCAACTTGAAGAAAGGTAGAAAAAGTCCTTCAAGCTTTCCTCCGTGTTTGCTCTTACGCATCATGGATTGGGATTCCAGCGGGGGTCTGTTTGAGGAGCGGCAAAGTTGCTCTGTTCTGCGCAAGTGCAGACTTGCAGATGTTGACAAGTGCCTCAATTTTATGCTTAACGCTTACCATGATGTCTAGTATCACCACGAAGCGCCAAAGCATACTGCCACATGTGAGTCAGGATGGCTGAGCGGTCTAAGGCGCTGCGTTCAGGTCGCAGTCTCCTCTGGAGGCGTGGGTTCGAATCCCACTTCTGACAGGCTAGCTTTTCCTTAAATATTAAGCAAGGCCATTTTTCTCAGGGCTCGAAGTCCCCCCGAAGTCAACTTTGAAAGCAGTTTGAGGAACAAGAAACCCTCCATCAGAAAGGAGGCTGGCTTTTCCTTAAATATTAAGCAAGGCCATTTTTCTCAGGGCTCCCGAAGTCAACTTTGAAAGCAGTTTGAGGAACAAGAAACGCTCCATCAGAAAGGGGAAAAAAACACCACGCCAATCCCTTTTCTTCCTGCTTCATAGGCCACTGGTCTGGTTAAACCACGGGGTGTGAGTTTCATTCTCACTGGTGCCTAACTTCTAGGCTGATGCTCAAAAGGAACATTGGAACCCCGTTAGCCAGTAGAACATAATATGCTTGTTCTCGGGGAGAGAAGCTAATTAACCTTGCAGATAAGATTCCTTTGAATGGTCAATTGATGTTGCTGCAAGCTTTGGAAACCACTCAGGTTTCTTTTTCAGGGTTCTGATAGGATATATCTGAAGAAACATTTATACACATACTAGGCTGATGTCAAAATCCTGCTTCTAAACCAGCAACTTGAAGAAAGGTAGAAAAAGTCCTTCAAGCTTTCCTCCGTTCAACCTTTGAATGCGAAATACTCAATCAGATCGTGGAAGATCACCACCAGTAAGTGACAAACTGATCCAGTCTTTATACTTCATCCCAAGAATTGGACTCTTAATGTCACCATTTTTTCTTTGCGCTTTGCATTTTTTTTTCACACCTGCGTATTTAGGATAGCTGCATGATCTTTCCTGGAGGCGTGGGTTCAAATCCCACCCCATGACAGCCAAGTGTTTGCTCTTACGCGTCACGGATTGGGATTCCAGCGGGGGTCTGTGTGAGGAGCGGCAAAGTTGCTCTGTTCTGCGCAAGTGCAGACTTGCAGATGTTGACAAGTGCCTCAATTTTATGCTTAACGCTTACCATGATGTCTAGTATCACCACGAAGCGCCAAAGCATACTACCACATGAGAGTCAGGATGGCCGAGCGGTCTAAGGCGCTGCGTTCAGGTCGCAGTCTCCTCTGGAGGCGTGGGTTCGAATCCCACTTCTGACAGGCTAGCTTTTCCTTAAATATTAAGCAAGGCCATTTTTCTCAGGGCTCGAAGTCCCCCCGAAGTCAACTTTGAAAGCAGTTTGAGGAACAAGAAACCCTCCATCAGAAAGGAGGCTAGCTTTTCCTTAAATATTAAGCAAGGCCATTTTTCTCAGGGCTCCCGAAGTCAACTTTGAAAGCAGTTTGAGGAACAAGAAACGCTCCATCAGAAAGGGGAAAAAAACACCACGCCAAGCCCTTTTCTTCCTGCTTCATAGGCCACTGGTCTGGTTAAACCACGGGGTGTGAGTTTCATTCTCACTGGTGCCTAACTTCTAGGCTGATGCTCAAAAGGAACATTGGAACCCCGTTAGCCAGTAGAACATAATATGCTTGTTCTCGGGGAGAGAAGCTAATTAACCTTGCAGATAAGATTCCTTTGAATGGTCAATTGATGTTGCTGCAAGCTTTGGAAACCACTCAGGTTTCTTTTTCAGGGTTCTGATAGGATATATCTGAAGAAACATTTATACACATACTAGGCTGATGTCAAAATCCTGCTTCTAAACCAGCAACTTGAAGAAAGGTAGAAAAAGTCCTTCAAGCTTTCCTCCGTGTTTGCTCTTACGCATCATGGATTGGGATTCCAGCGGGGGTCTGTTTGAGGAGCGGCAAAGTTGCTCTGTTCTGCGCAAGTGCAGACTTGCAGATGTTGACAAGTGCCTCAATTTTATGCTTAACGCTTACCATGATGTCTAGTATCACCACGAAGCGCCAAAGCATACTGCCACATGAGAGTCAGGATGGCCGAGCGGTCTAAGGCGCTGCGTTCAGGTCGCAGTCTCCTCTGGAGGCGTGGGTTCGAATCCCACTTCTGACAGGCTTTTCCTTAAATATTAAGCAAGGCCATTTTTCTCAGGGCTCGAAGTCCCCCCGAAGTCAACTTTGAAAGCAGTTTGAGGAACAAGAAACCCTCCATCAGAAAGGAGGCTAGCTTTTCCTTAAATATTAAGCAAGGCCATTTTTCTCAGGGCTCCCGAAGTCAACTTTGAAAGCAGTTTGAGGAACAAGAAACGCTCCATCAGAAAGGGGAAAAAAACACCACGCCAAGCCCTTTTCTTCCTGCTTCATAGGCCACTGGTCTGGTTAAACCACGGGGTGTGAGTTTCATTCTCACTGGTGCCTAACTTCTAGGCTGATGCTCAAAAGGAACATTGGAACCCCGTTAGCCAGTAGAACATAATATGCTTGTTCTCGGGGAGAGAAGCTAATTAACCTTGCAGATAAGATTCCTTTGAATGGTCAATTGATGTTGCTGCAAGCTTTGGAAACCACTCAGGTTTCTTTTTCAGGGTTCTGATAGGATATATCTGAAGAAACATTTATACACATACTAGGCTGATGTCAAAATCCTGCTTCTAAACCAGCAACTTGAAGAAAGGTAGAAAAAGTCCTTCAAGCTTTCCTCCGTGTTTGCTCTTACGCATCATGGATTGGGATTCCAGCGGGGGTCTGTTTGAGGAGCGGCAAAGTTGCTCTGTTCTGCGCAAGTGCAGACTTGCAGATGTTGACAAGTGCCTCAATTTTATGCTTAACGCTTACCATGATGTCTAGTATCACCACGAAGCGCCAAAGCATACTGCCACATGAGAGTCAGGATGGCCGAGCGGTCTAAGGCGCTGCGTTCAGGTCGCAGTCTCCTCTGGAGGCGTGGGTTCGAATCCCACTTCTGACAGGCTTTTCCTTAAATATTAAGCAAGGCCATTTTTCTCAGGGCTCGAAGTCCCCCCGAAGTCAACTTTGAAAGCAGTTTGAGGAACAAGAAACCCTCCATCAGAAAGGAGGCTAGCTTTTCCTTAAATATTAAGCAAGGCCATTTTTCTCAGGGCTCCCGAAGTCAACTTTGAAAGCAGTTTGAGGAACAAGAAACGCTCCATCAGAAAGGGGAAAAAAACACCACGCCAAGCCCTTTTCTTCCTGCTTCATAGGCCACTGGTCTGGTTAAACCACGGGGTGTGAGTTTCATTCTCACTGGTGCCTAACTTCTAGGCTGATGCTCAAAAGGAACATTGGAACCCCGTTAGCCAGTAGAACATAATATGCTTGTTCTCGGGGAGAGAAGCTAATTAACCTTGCAGATAAGATTCCTTTGAATGGTCAATTGATGTTGCTGCAAGCTTTGGAAACCACTCAGGTTTCTTTTTCAGGGTTCTGATAGGATATATCTGAAGAAACATTTATACACATACTAGGCTGATGTCAAAATCCTGCTTCTAAACCAGCAACTTGAAGAAAGGTAGAAAAAGTCCTTCAAGCTTTCCTCCGTGTTTGCTCTTACGCATCATGGATTGGGATTCCAGCGGGGGTCTGTTTGAGGAGCGGCAAAGTTGCTCTGTTCTGCGCAAGTGCAGACTTGCAGATGTTGACAAGTGCCTCAATTTTATGCTTAACGCTTACCATGATGTCTAGTATCACCACGAAGCGCCAAAGCATACTGCCACATGAGAGTCAGGATGTCCGAGCGGTCTAAGGCGCTGCGTTCAGGTCGCAGTCTCCTCTGGAGGCGTGGGTTCGAATCCCACTTCTGACAGGCTAGCTTTTCCTTAAATATTAAGCAAGGCCATTTTTCTCAGGGCTCGAAGTCCCCCCGAAGTCAACTTTGAAAGCAGTTTGAGGAACAAGAAACCCTCCATCAGAAAGGAGGCTGGCTTTTCCTTAAATATTAAGCAAGGCCATTTTTCTCAGGGCTCCCGAAGTCAACTTTGAAAGCAGTTTGAGGAACAAGAAACGCTCCATCAGAAAGGGGAAAAAAACACCACGCCAATCCCTTTTCTTCCTGCTTCATAGGCCACTGGTCTGGTTAAACCACGGGGTGTGAGTTTCATTCTCACTGGTGCCTAACTTCTAGGCTGATGCTCAAAAGGAACATTGGAACCCCGTTAGCCAGTAGAACATAATATGCTTGTTCTCGGGGAGAGAAGCTAATTAACCTTGCAGATAAGATTCCTTTGAATGGTCAATTGATGTTGCTGCAAGCTTTGGAAACCACTCAGGTTTCTTTTTCAGGGTTCTGATAGGATATATCTGAAGAAACATTTATACACATACTAGGCTGATGTCAAAATCCTGCTTCTAAACCAGCAACTTGAAGAAAGGTAGAAAAAGTCCTTCAAGCTTTCCTCCGTTCAACCTTTGAATGCGAAATACTCAATCAGATCGTGGAAGATCACCACCAGTAAGTGACAAACTGATCCAGTCTTTATACTTCATCCCAAGAATTGGACTCTTAATGTCACCATTTTTTCTTTGCGCTTTGCATTTTTTTTTCACACCTGCGTATTTAGGATAGCTGCATGATCTTTCCTGGAGGCGTGGGTTCAAATCCCACCCCATGACAGCCAAGTGTTTGCTCTTACGCGTCACGGATTGGGATTCCAGCGGGGGTCTGTGTGAGGAGCGGCAAAGTTGCTCTGTTCTGCGCAAGTGCAGACTTGCAGATGTTGACAAGTGCCTCAATTTTATGCTTAACGCTTACCATGATGTCTAGTATCACCACGAAGCGCCAAAGCATACTGCCACATGAGAGTCAGGATGGCCGAGCAGTCTAAGGCGCTGCGTTCAGGTCGCAGTCTCCTCTCGAGGCGTGGGTTCGAATCCCATTTCTGACAGGCTAGCTTTTCCTTAAATATTAAGCAAGGCCATTTTTCTCAGGGCTCCCGAAGTCAACTTTGAAAGCAGTTTGAGGAACAAGAAACGCTCCATCAGAAAGGGGAAAAAAACACCACGCCAATCCCTTTTCTTCCTGCTTCATAGGCCACTGGTCTGGTTAAACCACGGGGTGTGGGTTTCATTCTCACTGGTGCCTAACTTCTAGGCTGATGCTCAAAAGGAACATTGGAACCCCGTTAGCCAGTAGAACATAATATGCTTGTTCTCGGGGAGAGAAGCTAATTAACCTTGCAGATAAGATTCCTTTGAATGGTCAATTGATGTTGCTGCAAGCTTTGGAAACCACTCAGGTTTCTTTTTCAGGGTTCTGATAGGATATATCTGAAGAAACATTTATACACATACTAGGCTGATGTCAAAATCCTGCTTCTAAACCAGCAACTTGAAGAAAGGTAGAAAAAGTCCTTCAAGCTTTCCTCCGTGTTTGCTCTTACGCATCATGGATTGGGATTCCAGCGGGGGTCTGTTTGAGGAGCGGCAAAGTTGCTCTGTTCTGCGCAAGTGCAGACTTGCAGATGTTGACAAGTGCCTCAATTTTATGCTTAACGCTTACCATGATGTCTAGTATCACCACGAAGCGCCAAAGCATACTGCCACATGAGAGTCAGGATGGCCGAGCGGTCTAAGGCGCTGCGTTCAGGTCGCAGTCTCCTCTGGAGGCGTGGGTTCGAATCCCACTTCTGACAGGCTAGCTTTTCCTTAAATATTAAGGCCATTTTTCTCAGGGCTCGAAGTCCCCCCGAAGTCAACTTTGAAAGCAGTTTGAGGAACAAGAAACCCTCCATCAGAAAGGAGGCTAGCTTTTCCTTAAATATTAAGCAAGGCCATTTTTCTCAGGGCTCTCGAAGTCAACTTTGAAAGCAGTTTGAGGAACAAGAAACGCTCCATCAGAAAGGGGAAAAAAACACCACGCCAAGCCCTTTTCTTCCTGCTTCATAGGCCACTGGTCTGGTTAAACCACGGGGTGTGAGTTTCATTCTCACTGGTGCCTAACTTCTAGGCTGATGCTCAAAAGGAACATTGGAACCCCGTTAGCCAGTAGAACATAATATGCTTGTTCTCGGGGAGAGAAGCTAATTAACCTTGCAGATAAGATTCCTTTGAATGGTCAATTGATGTTGCTGCAAGCTTTGGAAACCACTCAGGTTTCTTTTTCAGGGTTCTGATAGGATATATCTGAAGAAACATTTATACACATACTAGGCTAATGTCAAAATCCTGCTTCTAAACCAGCAACTTGAAGAAAGGTAGAAAAAGTCCTTCAAGCTTTCCTCCGTGTTTGCTCTTACGCATCATGGATTGGGATTACAGCGGGGGTCTGTTTGAGGAGCGGCAAAGTTGCTCTGTTCTGCGCAAGTGCAGACTTGCAGATGTTGACAAGTGCCTCAATTTTATGCTTAACGCTTACCATGATGTCTAGTATCACCACGAAGCGCCAAAGCATACTGCCACATGAGAGTCAGGATGGCCGAGCGGTCTAAGGCGCTGCGTTCAGGTCGCAGTCTCCTCTGGAGGCGTGGGTTCGAATCCCACTTCTGACAGGCTAGCTTTTCCTTAAATATTAAGCAAGGCCATTTTTCTCAGGGCTCGAAGTCCCCCCGAAGTCAACTTTGAAAGCAGTTTGAGGAACAAGAAACCCTCCATCAGAAAGGAGGCTAGCTTTTCCTTAAATATTAAGCAAGGCCATTTTTCTCAGGGCTCCCGAAGTCAACTTTGAAAGCAGTTTGAGGAACAAGAAACGCTCCATCAGAAAGGGGAAAAAAACACCACGCCAAGCCCTTTTCTTCCTGCTTCATAGGCCACTGGTCTGGTTAAACCACGGGGTGTGAGTTTCATTCTCACTGGTGCCTAACTTCTAGGCTGATGCTCAAAAGGAACATTGGAACCCCGTTAGCCAGTAGAACATAATATGCTTGTTCTCGGGGAGAGAAGCTAATTAACCTTGCAGATAAGATTCCTTTGAATGGTCAATTGATGTTGCTGCAAGCTTTGGAAACCACTCAGGTTTCTTTTTCAGGGTTCTGATAGGATATATCTGAAGAAACATTTATACACATACTAGGCTGATGTCAAAATCCTGCTTCTAAACCAGCAACTTGAAGAAAGGTAGAAAAAGTCCTTCAAGCTTTCCTCCGTGTTTGCTCTTACGCATCATGGATTGGGATTCCAGCGGGGGTCTGTTTGAGGAGCGGCAAAGTTGCTCTGTTCTGCGCAAGTGCAGACTTGCAGATGTTGACAAGTGCCCTCAGAAAGGGGAAAAAAACACCACGCCAATCCCTTTTCTTCCTGCTTCATAGGCCACTGGTCTGGTTAAACCACGGGGTGTGAGTTTCATTCTCACTGGTGCCTAACTTCTAGGCTGATGCTCAAAAGGAACATTGGAACCCCGTTAGCCAGTAGAACATAATATGCTTGTTCTCGGGGAGAGAAGCTAATTAACCTTGCAGATAAGATTCCTTTGAATGGTCAATTGATGTTGCTGCAAGCTTTGGAAACCACTCAGGTTTCTTTTTCAGGGTTCTGATAGGATATATCTGAAGAAACATTTATACACATACTAGGCTGATGTCAAAATCCTGCTTCTAAACCAGCAACTTGAAGAAAGGTAGAAAAAGTCCTTCAAGCTTTCCTCCGTGTTTGCTCTTACGCATCATGGATTGGGATTCCAGCGGGGGTCTGTTTGAGGAGCGGCAAAGTTGCTCTGTTCTGCGCAAGTGCAGACTTGCAGATGTTGACAAGTGCCCTCAGAAAGGGGAAAAAAACACCACGCCAATCCCTTTTCTTCCTGCTTCATAGGCCACTGGTCTGGTTAAACCACGGGGTGTGAGTTTCATTCTCACTGGTGCCTAACTTCTAGGCTGATGCTCAAAAGGAACATTGGAACCCCGTTAGCCAGTAGAACATAATATGCTTGTTCTCGGGGAGAGAAGCTAATTAACCTTGCAGATAAGATTCCTTTGAATGGTCAATTGATGTTGCTGCAAGCTTTGGAAACCACTCAGGTTTCTTTTTCAGGGTTCTGATAGGATATATCTGAAGAAACATTTATACACATACTAGGCTGATGTCAAAATCCTGCTTCTAAACCAGCAACTTGAAGAAAGGTAGAAAAAGTCCTTCAAGCTTTCCTCCGTGTTTGCTCTTACGCATCATGGATTGGGATTCCAGCGGGGGTCTGTTTGAGGAGCGGCAAAGTTGCTCTGTTCTGCGCAAGTGCAGACTTGCAGATGTTGACAAGTGCCCTCAGAAAGGGGAAAAAAACACCACGCCAATCCCTTTTCTTCCTGCTTCATAGGCCACTGGTCTGGTTAAACCACGGGGTGTGAGTTTCATTCTCACTGGTGCCTAACTTCTAGGCTGATGCTCAAAAGGAACATTGGAACCCCGTTAGCCAGTAGAACATAATATGCTTGTTCTCGGGGAGAGAAGCTAATTAACCTTGCAGATAAGATTCCTTTGAATGGTCAATTGATGTTGCTGCAAGCTTTGGAAACCACTCAGGTTTCTTTTTCAGGGTTCTGATAGGATATATCTGAAGAAACATTTATACACATACTAGGCTGATGTCAAAATCCTGCTTCTAAACCAGCAACTTGAAGAAAGGTAGAAAAAGTCCTTCAAGCTTTCCTCCGTGTTTGCTCTTACGCATCATGGATTGGGATTCCAGCGGGGGTCTGTTTGAGGAGCGGCAAAGTTGCTCTGTTCTGCGCAAGTGCAGACTTGCAGATGTTGACAAGTGCCTCAATTTTATGCTTAACGCTTACCATGATGTCTGGTATCACCACGAAGCGCCAAAGCATACTGCCACATGAGAGTCAGGATGGCCGAGCGGTCTAAGGCGCTGCGTTCAGGTCGCAGTCTCCTCTGGAGGCGTGGGTTCGAATCCCACTTCTGACAGGCTAGCTTTTCCTTAAATATTAAGCAAGGCCATTTTTCTCAGGGCTCCCGAAGTCAACTTTGAAAGCAGTTTGAGGAACAAGAAACGCTCCATCAGAAAGGGGAAAAAAACACCACGCCAATCCCTTTTCTTCCTGCTTCATAGGCCACTGGTCTGGTTAAACCACAGGGGGTGAGTTTCATTCTCACTGGTGCCTAACTTCTAGGCTGATGCTCAAAAGGAACATTGGAACCCCGTTAGCCAGTAGAACATAATATGCTTGTTCTCGGGGAGAGAAGCTAATTAACCTTGCAGATAAGATTCCTTTGAATGGTCAATTGATGTTGCTGCAAGCTTTGGAAACCACTCAGGTTTCTTTTTCAGGGTTCTGATAGGATATATCTGAAGAAACATTTATACACATACTAGGCTGATGTCAAAATCCTGCTTCTAAACCAGCAACTTGAAGAAAGGTAGAAAAAGTCCTTCAAGCTTTCCTCCGTTCAACCTTTGAATGCGAAATACTCAATCAGATCGTGGAAGATCACCACCAGTAAGTGACAAACTGATCCAGTCTTTATACTTCATCCCAAGAATTGGACTCTTAATGTCACCATTTTTTCTTTGCGCTTTGCATTTTTTTTTCACACCTGCGTATTTAGGATAGCTGCATGATCTTTCCTGGAGGCGTGGGTTCAAATCCCACCCCATGACAGCCAAGTGTTTGCTCTTACGCGTCACGGATTGGGATTCCAGCGGGGGTCTGTGTGAGGAGCGGCAAAGTTGCTCTGTTCTGCGCAAGTGCAGACTTGCAGATGTTGACAAGTGCCTCAATTTTATGCTTAACGCTTACCATGATGTCTAGTATCACCACGAAGCGCCAAAGCATACTGCCACATGAGAGTCAGGATGGCCGAGCGGTCTAAGGCGCTGCGTTCAGGTCGCAGTCTCCTCTGGAGGCGTGGGTTCGAATCCCACTTCTGACAGGCTAGCTTTTCCTTAAATATTAAGCAAGGCCATTTTTCTCAGGGCTCGAAGTCCCCCCGAAGTCAACTTTGAAAGCAGTTTGAGGAACAAGAAACCCTCCATCAGAAAGGAGGCTAGCTTTTCCTTAAATATTAAGCAAGGCCATTTTTCTCAGGGCTCCCGAAGTCAACTTTGAAAGCAGTTTGAGGAACAAGAAACGCTCCATCAGAAAGGGGAAAAAAACACCACGCCAATCCCTTTTCTTCCAGCTTCATAGGCCACTGGTCTGGTTAAACCACGGGGTGTGAGTTTCATTCTCACTGGTGCCTAACTTCTAGGCTGATGCTCAAAAGGAACATTGGAACCCCGTTAGCCAGTATAACATAATATGCTTGTTCTCGGGGAGAGAAGCTAATTAACCTTGCAGATAAGATTCCTTTGAATGGTCAATTGATGTTGCTGCAAGCTTTGGAAACCACTCAGGTTTCTTTTTCAGGGTTCTGATAGGATATATCTGAAGAAACATTTATACACATACTAGGCTGATGTCAAAATCCTGCTTCTAAACCAGCAACTTGAAGAAAGGTAGAAAAAGTCCTTCAAGCTTTCCTCCGTGTTTGCTCTTACGCATCATGGATTGGGATTCCAGCGGGGGTCTGTTTGAGGAGCGGCAAAGTTGCTCTGTTCTGCGCAAGTGCAGACTTGCAGATGTTGACAAGTGCCTCAATTTTATGCTTAACGCTTACCATGATGTCTAGTATCACCACGAAGCGCCAAAGCATACTGCCACATGAAAGTCAGGATGGCCGAGCGGTCTAAGGCGCTGCGTTCAGGTCGCAGTCTCCTCTGGAGGCGTGGGTTCGAATCCCACTTCTGACAGGCTAGCTTTTCCTTAAATATTAAGCAAGGCCATTTTTCTCAGGGCTCGAAGTCCTCCCCGAAGTCAACTTTGAAAGCAGTTTGAGGAACAAGAAACCCTCCATCAGAAAGGAGGCTAGCTTTTCCTTAAATATTAAGCAAGGCCATTTTTCTCAGGGCTCCCGAAGTCAACTTTGAAAGCAGTTTGAGGAACAAGAAACGCTCCATCAGAAAGGGGAAAAAAACACCACGCCAAGCCCTTTTCTTCCTGCTTCATAGGCCACTGGTCTGGTTAAACCACGGGGTGTGAGTTTCATTCTCACTGGTGCCTAACTTCTAGGCTGATGCTCAAAAGGAACATTGGAACCCCGTTAGCCAGTAGAACATAATATGCTTGTTCTCGGGGAGAGAAGCTAATTAACCTTGCAGATAAGATTCCTTTGAATGGTCAATTGATGTTGCTGCAAGCTTTGGAAACCACTCAGGTTTCTTTTTCAGGGTTCTGATAGGATATATCTGAAGAAACATTTATACACATACTAGGCTGATGTCAAAATCCTGCTTCTAAACCAGCAACTTGAAGAAAGGTAGAAAAAGTCCTTCAAGCTTTCCTCCGTGTTTGCTCTTACGCATCATGGATTGGGATTCCAGCGGGGGTCTGTTTGAGGAGCGGCAAAGTTGCTCTGTTCTGCGCAAGTGCAGACTTGCAGATGTTGACAAGTGCCCTCAGAAAGGGGAAAAAAACACCACGCCAATCCCTTTTCTTCCTGCTTCATAGGCCACTGGTCTGGTTAAACCACGGGGTGTGAGTTTCATTCTCACTGGTGCCTAACTTCTAGGCTGATGCTCAAAAGGAACATTGGAACCCCGTTAGCCAGTAGAACATAATATGCTTGTTCTCGGGGAGAGAAGCTAATTAACCTTGCAGATAAGATTCCTTTGAATGGTCAATTGATGTTGCTGCAAGCTTTGGAAACCACTCAGGTTTCTTTTTCAGGGTTCTGATAGGATATATCTGAAGAAACATTTATACACATACTAGGCTGATGTCAAAATCCTGCTTCTAAACCAGCAACTTGAAGAAAGGTAGAAAAAGTCCTTCAAGCTTTCCTCCGTGTTTGCTCTTACGCATCATGGATTGGGATTCCAGCGGGGGTCTGTTTGAGGAGCGGCAAAGTTGCTCTGTTCTGCGCAAGTGCAGACTTGCAGATGTTGACAAGTGCCTCAATTTTATGCTTAACGCTTACCATGATGTCTGGTATCACCACGAAGCGCCAAAGCATACTGCCACATGAGAGTCAGGATGGCCGAGCGGTCTAAGGCGCTGCGTTCAGGTCGCAGTCTCCTCTGGAGGCGTGGGTTCGAATCCCACTTCTGACAGGCTAGCTTTTCCTTAAATATTAAGCAAGGCCATTTTTCTCAGGGCTCCCGAAGTCAACTTTGAAAGCAGTTTGAGGAACAAGAAACGCTCCATCAGAAAGGGGAAAAAAACACCACGCCAATCCCTTTTCTTCCTGCTTCATAGGCCACTGGTCTGGTTAAACCACAGGGGGTGAGTTTCATTCTCACTGGTGCCTAACTTCTAGGCTGATGCTCAAAAGGAACATTGGAACCCCGTTAGCCAGTAGAACATAATATGCTTGTTCTCGGGGAGAGAAGCTAATTAACCTTGCAGATAAGATTCCTTTGAATGGTCAATTGATGTTGCTGCAAGCTTTGGAAACCACTCAGGTTTCTTTTTCAGGGTTCTGATAGGATATATCTGAAGAAACATTTATACACATACTAGGCTGATGTCAAAATCCTGCTTCTAAACCAGCAACTTGAAGAAAGGTAGAAAAAGTCCTTCAAGCTTTCCTCCGTTCAACCTTTGAATGCGAAATACTCAATCAGATCGTGGAAGATCACCACCAGTAAGTGACAAACTGATCCAGTCTTTATACTTCATCCCAAGAATTGGACTCTTAATGTCACCATTTTTTCTTTGCGCTTTGCATTTTTTTTTCACACCTGCGTATTTAGGATAGCTGCATGATCTTTCCTGGAGGCGTGGGTTCAAATCCCACCCCATGACAGCCAAGTGTTTGCTCTTACGCGTCACGGATTGGGATTCCAGCGGGGGTCTGTGTGAGGAGCGGCAAAGTTGCTCTGTTCTGCGCAAGTGCAGACTTGCAGATGTTGACAAGTGCCTCAATTTTATGCTTAACGCTTACCATGATGTCTAGTATCACCACGAAGCGCCAAAGCATACTGCCACATGAGAGTCAGGATGGCCGAGCGGTCTAAGGCGCTGCGTTCAGGTCGCAGTCTCCTCTGGAGGCGTGGGTTCGAATCCCACTTCTGACAGGCTAGCTTTTCCTTAAATATTAAGCAAGGCCATTTTTCTCAGGGCTCGAAGTCCCCCCGAAGTCAACTTTGAAAGCAGTTTGAGGAACAAGAAACCCTCCATCAGAAAGGAGGCTAGCTTTTCCTTAAATATTAAGCAAGGCCATTTTTCTCAGGGCTCCCGAAGTCAACTTTGAAAGCAGTTTGAGGAACAAGAAACGCTCCATCAGAAAGGGGAAAAAAACACCACGCCAATCCCTTTTCTTCCAGCTTCATAGGCCACTGGTCTGGTTAAACCACGGGGTGTGAGTTTCATTCTCACTGGTGCCTAACTTCTAGGCTGATGCTCAAAAGGAACATTGGAACCCCGTTAGCCAGTAGAACATAATATGCTTGTTCTCGGGGAGAGAAGCTAATTAACCTTGCAGATAAGATTCCTTTGAATGGTCAATTGATGTTGCTGCAAGCTTTGGAAACCACTCAGGTTTCTTTTTCAGGGTTCTGATAGGATATATCTGAAGAAACATTTATACACATACTAGGCTGATGTCAAAATCCTGCTTCTAAACCAGCAACTTGAAGAAAGGTAGAAAAAGTCCTTCAAGCTTTCCTCCGTGTTTGCTCTTACGCATCATGGATTGGGATTCCAGCGGGGGTCTGTTTGAGGAGCGGCAAAGTTGCTCTGTTCTGCGCAAGTGCAGACTTGCAGATGTTGACAAGTGCCTCAATTTTATGCTTAACGCTTACCATGATGTCTAGTATCACCACGAAGCGCCAAAGCATACTGCCACATGAGAGTCAGGATGGCCGAGCGGTCTAAGGCGCTGCGTTCAGGTCGCAGTCTCCTCTGGAGGCGTGGGTTCGAATCCCACTTCTGACAGGCTAGCTTTTCCTTAAATATTAAGCAAGGCCATTTTTCTCAGGGCTCGAAGTCCCCCCGAAGTCAACTTTGAAAGCAGTTTGAGGAACAAGAAACCCTCCATCAGAAAGGAGGCTAGCTTTTCCTTAAATATTAAGCAAGGCCATTTTTCTCAGGGCTCCCGAAGTCAAATTTGAAAGCAGTTTGAGGAACAAGAAACGCTCCATCAGAAAGGGGAAAAAAACACCACGCCAATCCCTTTTATTCCTGCTTCATAGGCCACTGGTCTGGTTAAACCACGGGGTGTGAGTTTCATTCTCACTGGTGCCTAACTTCTAGGCTGATGCTCAAAAGGAACATTGGAACCCCGTTAGCCAGTATAACATAATATGCTTGTTCTCGGGGAGAGAAGCTAATTAACCTTGCAGATAAGATTCCTTTGAATGGTCAATTGATGTTGCTGCAAGCTTTGGAAACCACTCAGGTTTCTTTTTCAGGGTTCTGATAGGATATATCTGAAGAAACATTTATACACATACTAGGCTGATGTCAAAATCCTGCTTCTAAACCAGCAACTTGAAGAAAGGTAGAAAAAGTCCTTCAAGCTTTCCTCCGTGTTTGCTCTTACGCATCATGGATTGGGATTCCAGCGGGGGTCTGTTTGAGGAGCGGCAAAGTTGCTCTGTTCTGCGCAAGTGCAGACTTGCAGATGTTGACAAGTGCCCTCAGAAAGGGGAAAAAAACACCACGCCAATCCCTTTTCTTCCTGCTTCATAGGCCACTGGTCTGGTTAAACCACGGGGTGTGAGTTTCATTCTCACTGGTGCCTAACTTCTAGGCTGATGCTCAAAAGGAACATTGGAACCCCGTTAGCCAGTAGAACATAATATGCTTGTTCTCGGGGAGAGAAGCTAATTAACCTTGCAGATAAGATTCCTTTGAATGGTCAATTGATGTTGCTGCAAGCTTTGGAAACCACTCAGGTTTCTTTTTCAGGGTTCTGATAGGATATATCTGAAGAAACATTTATACACATACTAGGCTGATGTCAAAATCCTGCTTCTAAACCAGCAACTTGAAGAAAGGTAGAAAAAGTCCTTCAAGCTTTCCTCCGTGTTTGCTCTTACGCATCATGGATTGGGATTCCAGCGGGGGTCTGTTTGAGGAGCGGCAAAGTTGCTCTGTTCTGCGCAAGTGCAGACTTGCAGATGTTGACAAGTGCCTCAATTTTATGCTTAACGCTTACCATGATGTCTGGTATCACCACGAAGCGCCAAAGCATACTGCCACATGAGAGTCAGGATGGCCGAGCGGTCTAAGGCGCTGCGTTCAGGTCGCAGTCTCCTCTGGAGGCGTGGGTTCGAATCCCACTTCTGACAGGCTAGCTTTTCCTTAAATATTAAGCAAGGCCATTTTTCTCAGGGCTCGAAGTCCTCCCCGAAGTCAACTTTGAAAGCAGTTTGAGGAACAAGAAACCCTCCATCAGAAAGGAGGCTAGCTTTTCCTTAAATATTAAGCAAGGCCATTTTTCTCAGGGCTCCCGAAGTCAACTTTGAAAGCAGTTTGAGGAACAAGAAACGCTCCATCAGAAAGGGGAAAAAAACACCACGCCAAGCCCTTTTCTTCCTGCTTCATAGGCCACTGGTCTGGTTAAACCACGGGGTGTGAGTTTCATTCTCACTGGTGCCTAACTTCTAGGCTGATGCTCAAAAGGAACATTGGAACCCCGTTAGCCAGTAGAACATAATATGCTTGTTCTCGGGGAGAGAAGCTAATTAACCTTGCAGATAAGATTCCTTTGAATGGTCAATTGATGTTGCTGCAAGCTTTGGAAACCACTCAGGTTTCTTTTTCAGGGTTCTGATAGGATATATCTGAAGAAACATTTATACACATACTCGGGGAGAGAAGCTAATTAACCTTGCAGATAAGATTCCTTTGAATGGTCAATTGATGTTGCTGCAAGCTTTGGAAACCACTCAGGTTTCTTTTTCAGGGTTCTGATAGGATATATCTGAAGAAACATTTATACACATACTAGGCTAATGTCAAAATCCTGCTTCTAAACCAGCAACTTGAAGAAAGGTAGAAAAAGTCCTTCAAGCTTTCCTCCGTGTTTGCTCTTACGCATCATGGATTGGGATTCCAGCGGGGGTCTGTTTGAGGAGCGGCAAAGTTGCTCTGTTCTGCGCAAGTGCAGACTTGCAGATGTTGACAAGTGCCTCAATTTTATGCTTAACGCTTACCATGATGTCTAGTATCACCACGAAGCGCCAAAGCATACTGCCACATGAGAGTCAGGATGGCCGAGCGGTCTAAGGCGCTGTGTTCAGGTCGCAGTCTCCTCTGGAGGCGTGGGTTCGAATCCCACTTCTGACAGGCTAGCTTTTCCTTAAATATTAAGCAAGGCCATTTTTCTCAGGGCTCGAAGTCCTCCCCGAAGTCAACTTTGAAAGCAGTTTGAGGAACAAGAAACCCTCCATCAGAAAGGAGGCTAGCTTTTCCTTAAATATTAAGCAAGGCCATTTTTCTCAGGGCTCCCGAAGTCAACTTTGAAAGCAGTTTGAGGAACAAGAAACGCTCCATCAGAAAGGGGAAAAAAACACCACGCCAAGCCCTTTTCTTCCTGCTTCATAGGCCACTGGTCTGGTTAAACCACGGGGTGTGAGTTTCATTCTCACTGGTGCCTAACTTCTAGGCTGATGCTCAAAAGGAACATTGGAACCCCGTTAGCCAGTAGAACATAATATGCTTGTTCTCGGGGAGAGAAGCTAATTAACCTTGCAGATAAGATTCCTTTGAATGGTCAATTGATGTTGCTGCAAGCTTTGGAAACCACTCAGGTTTCTTTTTCAGGGTTCTGATAGGATATATCTGAAGAAACATTTATACACATACTCGGGGAGAGAAGCTAATTAACCTTGCAGATAAGATTCCTTTGAATGGTCAATTGATGTTGCTGCAAGCTTTGGAAACCACTCAGGTTTCTTTTTCAGGGTTCTGATAGGATATATCTGAAGAAACATTTATACACATACTAGGCTAATGTCAAAATCCTGCTTCTAAACCAGCAACTTGAAGAAAGGTAGAAAAAGTCCTTCAAGCTTTCCTCCGTGTTTGCTCTTACGCATCATGGATTGGGATTCCAGCGGGGGTCTGTTTGAGGAGCGGCAAAGTTGCTCTGTTCTGCGCAAGTGCAGACTTGCAGATGTTGACAAGTGCCCTCAGAAAGGGGAAAAAAACACCACGCCAATCCCTTTTCTTCCTGCTTCATAGGCCACTGGTCTGGTTAAACCACGGGGTGTGAGTTTCATTCTCACTGGTGCCTAACTTCTAGGCTGATGCTCAAAAGGAACATTGGTAAACCCCGTTAGCTAGTAGAACATAATATGCTTGTTCTCGGGGAGAGAAGCTAATTAACCTTGCAGATAAGATTCCTTTGAATGGTCAATTGATGTTGCTGCAAGCTTTGGAAACCACTCAGGTTTCTTTTTCAGGGTTCTGATAGGATATATCTGAAGAAACATTTATACACATACTCGGGGAGAGAAGCTAATTAACCTTGCAGATAAGATTCCTTTGAATGGTCAATTGATGTTGCTGCAAGCTTTGGAAACCACTCAGGTTTCTTTTTCAGGGTTCTGATAGGATATATCTGAAGAAACATTTATACACATACTAGGCTGATGTCAAAATCCTGCTTCTAAACCAGCAACTTGAAGAAAGGTAGAAAAAGTCCTTCAAGCTTTCCTCCGTGTTTGCTCTTACGCATCATGGATTGGGATTCCAGCGGGGGTCTGTTTGAGGAGCGGCAAAGTTGCTCTGTTCTGCGCAAGTGCAGACTTGCAGATGTTGACAAGTGCCCTCAGAAAGGGGAAAAAAACACCACGCCAATCCCTTTTCTTCCTGCTTCATAGGCCACTGGTCTGGTTAAACCACGGGGTGTGAGTTTCATTCTCACTGGTGCCTAACTTCTAGGCTGATGCTCAAAAGGAACATTGGAACCCCGTTAGCCAGTAGAACATAATATGCTTGTTCTCGGGGAGAGAAGCTAATTAACCTTGCAGATAAGATTCCTTTGAATGGTCAATTGATGTTGCTGCAAGCTTTGGAAACCACTCAGGTTTCTTTTTCAGGGTTCTGATAGGATATATCTGAAGAAACATTTATACACATACTAGGCTGATGTCAAAATCCTGCTTCTAAACCAGCAACTTGAAGAAAGGTAGAAAAAGTCCTTCAAGCTTTCCTCCGTGTTTGCTCTTACGCATCATGGATTGGGATTCCAGCGGGGGTCTGTTTGAGGAGCGGCAAAGTTGCTCTGTTCTGCGCAAGTGCAGACTTGCAGATGTTGACAAGTGCCCTCAGAAAGGGGAAAAAAACACCACGCCAATCCCTTTTCTTCCTGCTTCATAGGCCACTGGTCTGGTTAAACCACGGGGTGTGAGTTTCATTCTCACTGGTGCCTAACTTCTAGGCTGATGCTCAAAAGGAACATTGGAACCCCGTTAGCCAGTAGAACATAATATGCTTGTTCTCGGGGAGAGAAGCTAATTAACCTTGCAGATAAGATTCCTTTGAATGGTCAATTGATGTTGCTGCAAGCTTTGGAAACCACTCAGGTTTCTTTTTCAGGGTTCTGATAGGATATATCTGAAGAAACATTTATACACATACTAGGCTGATGTCAAAATCCTGCTTCTAAACCAGCAACTTAAAGAAAGGTAGAAAAAGTCCTTCAAGCTTTCCTCCGTGTTTGCTCTTACGCATCATGGATTGGGATTCCAGCGGGGGTCTGTGTGAGGAGCGGCAAAGTTGCTCTGTTCTGCGCAAGTGCAGACTTGCAGATGTTGACAAGTGCCTCAATTTTATGCTTAACGCTTACCATGATGTCTAGTATCACCACGAAGCGCCAAAGCATACTGCCACATGAGAGTCAGGATGGCCGAGCGGTCTAAGGCGCTGCGTTCAGGTCGCAGTCTCCTCTGGAGGCGTGGGTTCGAATCCCACTTCTGACAGGCTAGCTTTTCCTTAAATATTAAGGCCATTTTTCTCAGGGCTCGAAGTCCCCCCGAAGTCAACTTTGAAAGCAGTTTGAGGAACAAGAAACCCTCCATCAGAAAGGAGGCTAGCTTTTCCTTAAATATTAAGCAAGGCCATTTTTCTCAGGGCTCCCGAAGTCAACTTTGAAAGCAGTTTGAGGAACAAGAAACGCTCCATCAGAAAGGGGAAAAAAACACCACGCCAATCCCTTTTCTTCCTGCTTCATAGGCCACTGGTCTGGTTAAACCACGGGGTGTGAGTTTCATTCTCACTGGTGCCTAACTTCTAGGCTGATGCTCAAAAGGAACATTGGAACCCCGTTAGCCAGTAGAACATAATATGCTTGTTCTCGGGGAGAGAAGCTAATTAACCTTGCAGATAAGATTCCTTTGAATGGTCAATTGATGTTGCTGCAAGCTTTGGAAACCACTCAGGTTTCTTTTTCAGGGTTCTGATAGGATATATCTGAAGAAACATTTATACACATACTCGGGGAGAGAAGCTAATTAACCTTGCAGATAAGATTCCTTTGAATGGTCAATTGATGTTGCTGCAAGCTTTGGAAACCACTCAGGTTTCTTTTTCAGGGTTCTGATAGGATATATCTGAAGAAACATTTATACACATACTAGGCTGATGTCAAAATCCTGCTTCTAAACCAGCAACTTGAAGAAAGGTAGAAAAAGTCCTTCAAGCTTTCCTCCGTGTTTGCTCTTACGCATCATGGATTGGGATTCCAGCGGGGGTCTGTTTGAGGAGCGGCAAAGTTGCTCTGTTCTGCGCAAGTGCAGACTTGCAGATGTTGACAAGTGCCTCAATTTTATGCTTAACGCTTACCATGATGTCTGGTATCACCACGAAGCGCCAAAGCATACTGCCACATGAGAGTCAGGATGGCCGAGCGGTCTAAGGCGCTGCGTTCAGGTCGCAGTCTCCTCTGGAGGCGTGGGTTCGAATCCCACTTCTGACAGGCTAGCTTTTCCTTAAATATTAAGCAAGGCCATTTTTCTCAGGGCTCGAAGTCCCCCCGAAGTCAACTTTGAAAGCAGTTTGAGGAACAAGAAACGCTCCATCAGAAAGGGGAAAAAAACACCACGCCAATCCCTTTTCTTCCAGCTTCATAGGCCACTGGTCTGGTTAAACCACGGGGTGTGAGTTTCATTCTCACTGGTGCCTAACTTCTAGGCTGATGCTCAAAAGGAACATTGGAACCCCGTTAGCCAGTAGAACATAATATGCTTGTTCTCGGGGAGAGAAGCTAATTAACCTTGCAGATAAGATTCCTTTGAATGGTCAATTGATGTTGCTGCAAGCTTTGGAAACCACTCAGGTTTCTTTTTCAGGGTTCTGATAGGATATATCTGAAGAAACATTTATACACATACTAGGCTGATGTCAAAATCCTGCTTCTAAACCAGCAACTTGAAGAAAGGTAGAAAAAGTCCTTCAAGCTTTCCTCCGTGTTTGCTCTTACGCATCATGGATTGGGATTCCAGCGGGGGTCTGTTTGAGGAGCGGCAAAGTTGCTCTGTTCTGCGCAAGTGCAGACTTGCAGATGTTGACAAGTGCCTCAATTTTATGCTTAACGCTTACCATGATGTCTAGTATCACCACGAAGCGCCAAAGCATACTGCCACATGAGAGTCAGGATGGCCGAGCGGTCTAAGGCGCTGCGTTCAGGTCGCAGTCTCCTCTGGAGGCGTGGGTTCGAATCCCACTTCTGACAGGCTAGCTTTTCCTTAAATATTAAGCAAGGCCATTTTTCTCAGGGCTCGAAGTCCCCCCGAAGTCAACTTTGAAAGCAGTTTGAGGAACAAGAAACCCTCCATCAGAAAGGAGGCTAGCTTTTCCTTAAATATTAAGCAAGGCCATTTTTCTCAGGGCTCCCGAAGTCAACTTTGAAAGCAGTTTGAGGAACGAGAAACCCTCCATCAGAAAGGGGAAAAAAACACCACGCCAAGCCCTTTTCTTCCTGCTTCATAGGCCACTGGTCTGGTTAAACCACGGGGTGTGAGTTTCATTCTCACTGGTGCCTAACTTCTAGGCTGATGCTCAAAAGGAACATTGGAACCCCGTTAGCCAGTAGAACATAATATGCTTGTTCTCGGGGAGAGAAGCTAATTAACCTTGCAGATAAGATTCCTTTGAATGGTCAATTGATGTTGCTGCAAGCTTTGGAAACCACTCAGGTTTCTTTTTCAGGGTTCTGATAGGATATATCTGAAGAAACATTTATACACATACTCGGGGAGAGAAGCTAATTAACCTTGCAGATAAGATTCCTTTGAATGGTCAATTGATGTTGCTGCAAGCTTTGGAAACCACTCAGGTTTCTTTTTCAGGGTTCTGATAGGATATATCTGAAGAAACATTTATACACATACTAGGCTAATGTCAAAATCCTGCTTCTAAACCAGCAACTTGAAGAAAGGTAGAAAAAGTCCTTCAAGCTTTCCTCCGTGTTTGCTCTTACGCATCATGGATTGGGATTCCAGCGGGGGTCTGTTTGAGGAGCGGCAAAGTTGCTCTGTTCTGCGCAAGTGCAGACTTGCAGATGTTGACAAGTGCCCTCAGAAAGGGGAAAAAAACACCACGCCAATCCCTTTTCTTCCTGCTTCATAGGCCACTGGTCTGGTTAAACCACGGGGTGTGAGTTTCATTCTCACTGGTGCCTAACTTCTAGGCTGATGCTCAAAAGGAACATTGGTAAACCCCGTTAGCTAGTAGAACATAATATGCTTGTTCTCGGGGAGAGAAGCTAATTAACCTTGCAGATAAGATTCCTTTGAATGGTCAATTGATGTTGCTGCAAGCTTTGGAAACCACTCAGGTTTCTTTTTCAGGGTTCTGATAGGATATATCTGAAGAAACATTTATACACATACTCGGGGAGAGAAGCTAATTAACCTTGCAGATAAGATTCCTTTGAATGGTCAATTGATGTTGCTGCAAGCTTTGGAAACCACTCAGGTTTCTTTTTCAGGGTTCTGATAGGATATATCTGAAGAAACATTTATACACATACTAGGCTGATGTCAAAATCCTGCTTCTAAACCAGCAACTTGAAGAAAGGTAGAAAAAGTCCTTCAAGCTTTCCTCCGTGTTTGCTCTTACGCATCATGGATTGGGATTCCAGCGGGGGTCTGTTTGAGGAGCGGCAAAGTTGCTCTGTTCTGCGCAAGTGCAGACTTGCAGATGTTGACAAGTGCCCTCAGAAAGGGGAAAAAAACACCACGCCAATCCCTTTTCTTCCTGCTTCATAGGCCACTGGTCTGGTTAAACCACGGGGTGTGAGTTTCATTCTCACTGGTGCCTAACTTCTAGGCTGATGCTCAAAAGGAACATTGGAACCCCGTTAGCCAGTAGAACATAATATGCTTGTTCTCGGGGAGAGAAGCTAATTAACCTTGTAGATAAGATTCCTTTGAATGGTCAATTGATGTTGCTGCAAGCTTTGGAAACCACTCAGGTTTCTTTTTCAGGGTTCTGATAGGATATATCTGAAGAAACATTTATACACATACTAGGCTGATGTCAAAATCCTGCTTCTAAACCAGCAACTTGAAGAAAGGTAGAAAAAGTCCTTCAAGCTTTCCTCCGTGTTTGCTCTTACGCATCATGGATTGGGATTCCAGCGGGGGTCTGTGTGAGGAGCGGCAAAGTTGCTCTGTTCTGCGCAAGTGCAGACTTGCAGATGTTGACAAGTGCCTCAATTTTATGCTTAACGCTTACCATGATGTCTAGTATCACCACGAAGCGCCAAAGCATACTGCCACATGAGAGTCAGGATGGCCGAGCGGTCTAAGGCGCTGCGTTCAGGTCGCAGTCTCCTCTGGAGGCGTGGGTTCGAATCCCACTTCTGACAGGCTAGCTTTTCCTTAAATATTAAGCAAGGCCATTTTTCTCAGGGCTCGAAGTCCCCCCGAAGTCAACTTTGAAAGCAGTTTGAGGAACAAGAAACCCTCCATCAGAAAGGAGGCTAGCTTTTCCTTAAATATTAAGCAAGGCCATTTTTCTCAGGGCTCCCGAAGTCAACTTTGAAAGCAGTTTGAGGAACGAGAAACCCTCCATCAGAAAGGGGAAAAAAACACCACGCCAAGCCCTTTTCTTCCTGCTTCATAGGCCACTGGTCTGGTTAAACCACGGGGTGTGAGTTTCATTCTCACTGGTGCCTAACTTCTAGGCTGATGCTCAAAAGGAACATTGGAACCCCGTTAGCCAGTAGAACATAATATGCTTGTTCTCGGGGAGAGAAGCTAATTAACCTTGCAGATAAGATTCCTTTGAATGGTCAATTGATGTTGCTGCAAGCTTTGGAAACCACTCAGGTTTCTTTTTCAGGGTTCTGATAGGATATATCTGAAGAAACATTTATACACATACTCGGGGAGAGAAGCTAATTAACCTTGCAGATAAGATTCCTTTGAATGGTCAATTGATGTTGCTGCAAGCTTTGGAAACCACTCAGGTTTCTTTTTCAGGGTTCTGATAGGATATATCTGAAGAAACATTTATACACATACTAGGCTAATGTCAAAATCCTGCTTCTAAACCAGCAACTTGAAGAAAGGTAGAAAAAGTCCTTCAAGCTTTCCTCCGTGTTTGCTCTTACGCATCATGGATTGGGATTCCAGCGGGGGTCTGTTTGAGGAGCGGCAAAGTTGCTCTGTTCTGCGCAAGTGCAGACTTGCAGATGTTGACAAGTGCCCTCAGAAAGGGGAAAAAAACACCACGCCAATCCCTTTTCTTCCTGCTTCATAGGCCACTGGTCTGGTTAAACCACGGGGTGTGAGTTTCATTCTCACTGGTGCCTAACTTCTAGGCTGATGCTCAAAAGGAACATTGGTAAACCCCGTTAGCTAGTAGAACATAATATGCTTGTTCTCGGGGAGAGAAGCTAATTAACCTTGCAGATAAGATTCCTTTGAATGGTCAATTGATGTTGCTGCAAGCTTTGGAAACCACTCAGGTTTCTTTTTCAGGGTTCTGATAGGATATATCTGAAGAAACATTTATACACATACTCGGGGAGAGAAGCTAATTAACCTTGCAGATAAGATTCCTTTGAATGGTCAATTGATGTTGCTGCAAGCTTTGGAAACCACTCAGGTTTCTTTTTCAGGGTTCTGATAGGATATATCTGAAGAAACATTTATACACATACTAGGCTGATGTCAAAATCCTGCTTCTAAACCAGCAACTTGAAGAAAGGTAGAAAAAGTCCTTCAAGCTTTCCTCCGTGTTTGCTCTTACGCATCATGGATTGGGATTCCAGCGGGGGTCTGTTTGAGGAGCGGCAAAGTTGCTCTGTTCTGCGCAAGTGCAGACTTGCAGATGTTGACAAGTGCCCTCAGAAAGGGGAAAAAAACACCACGCCAATCCCTTTTCTTCCTGCTTCATAGGCCACTGGTCTGGTTAAACCACGGGGTGTGAGTTTCATTCTCACTGGTGCCTAACTTCTAGGCTGATGCTCAAAAGGAACATTGGAACCCCGTTAGCCAGTAGAACATAATATGCTTGTTCTCGGGGAGAGAAGCTAATTAACCTTGCAGATAAGATTCCTTTGAATGGTCAATTGATGTTGCTGCAAGCTTTGGAAACCACTCAGGTTTCTTTTTCAGGGTTCTGATAGGATATATCTGAAGAAACATTTATACACATACTAGGCTGATGTCAAAATCCTGCTTCTAAACCAGCAACTTGAAGAAAGGTAGAAAAAGTCCTTCAAGCTTTCCTCCGTGTTTGCTCTTACGCATCATGGATTGGGATTCCAGCGGGGGTCTGTGTGAGGAGCGGCAAAGTTGCTCTGTTCTGCGCAAGTGCAGACTTGCAGATGTTGACAAGTGCCCTCAGAAAGGGGAAAAAAACACCACGCCAATCCCTTTTCTTCCTGCTTCATAGGCCACTGGTCTGGTTAAACCACGGGGTGTGAGTTTCATTCTCACTGGTGCCTAACTTCTAGGCTGATGCTCAAAAGGAACATTGGAACCCCGTTAGCCAGTAGAACATAATATGCTTGTTCTCGGGGAGAGAAGCTAATTAACCTTGCAGATAAGATTCCTTTGAATGGTCAATTGATGTTGCTGCAAGCTTTGGAAACCACTCAGGTTTCTTTTTCAGGGTTCTGATAGGATATATCTGAAGAAACATTTATACACATACTAGGCTGATGTCAAAATCCTGCTTCTAAACCAGCAACTTGAAGAAAGGTAGAAAAAGTCCTTCAAGCTTTCCTCCGTGTTTGCTCTTACGCATCATGGATTGGGATTCCAGCGGGGGTCTGTGTGAGGAGCGGCAAAGTTGCTCTGTTCTGCGCAAGTGCAGACTTGCAGATGTTGACAAGTGCCTCAATTTTATGCTTAACGCTTACCATGATGTCTAGTATCACCACGAAGCGCCAAAGCATACTGCCACATGAGAGTCAGGATGGCCGAGCGGTCTAAGGCGCTGCGTTCAGGTCGCAGTCTCCTCTGGAGGCGTGGGTTCGAATCCCACTTCTGACAGGCTAGCTTTTCCTTAAATATTAAGGCCATTTTTCTCAGGGCTCGAAGTCCCCCCGAAGTCAACTTTGAAAGCAGTTTGAGGAACAAGAAACCCTCCATCAGAAAGGAGGCTAGCTTTTCCTTAAATATTAAGCAAGGCCATTTTTCTCAGGGCTCCCGAAGTCAACTTTGAAAGCAGTTTGAGGAACAAGAAACGCTCCATCAGAAAGGGGAAAAAAACACCACGCCAATCCCTTTTCTTCCTGCTTCATAGGCCACTGGTCTGGTTAAACCACGGGGTGTGAGTTTCATTCTCACTGGTGCCTAACTTCTAGGCTGATGCTCAAAAGGAACATTGGAACCCCGTTAGCCAGTAGAACATAATATGCTTGTTCTCGGGGAGAGAAGCTAATTAACCTTGCAGATAAGATTCCTTTGAATGGTCAATTGATGTTGCTGCAAGCTTTGGAAACCACTCAGGTTTCTTTTTCAGGGTTCTGATAGGATATATCTGAAGAAACATTTATACACATACTCGGGGAGAGAAGCTAATTAACCTTGCAGATAAGATTCCTTTGAATGGTCAATTGATGTTGCTGCAAGCTTTGGAAACCACTCAGGTTTCTTTTTCAGGGTTCTGATAGGATATATCTGAAGAAACATTTATACACATACTAGGCTGATGTCAAAATCCTGCTTCTAAACCAGCAACTTGAAGAAAGGTAGAAAAAGTCCTTCAAGCTTTCCTCCGTGTTTGCTCTTACGCATCATGGATTGGGATTCCAGCGGGGGTCTGTTTGAGGAGCGGCAAAGTTGCTCTGTTCTGCGCAAGTGCAGACTTGCAGATGTTGACAAGTGCCCTCAGAAAGGGGAAAAAAACACCACGCCAATCCCTTTTCTTCCTGCTTCATAGGCCACTGGTCTGGTTAAACCACGGGGTGTGAGTTTCATTCTCACTGGTGCCTAACTTCTAGGCTGATGCTCAAAAGGAACATTGGAACCCCGTTAGCCAGTAGAACATAATATGCTTGTTCTCGGGGAGAGAAGCTAATTAACCTTGCAGATAAGATTCCTTTGAATGGTCAATTGATGTTGCTGCAAGCTTTGGAAACCACTCAGGTTTCTTTTTCAGGGTTCTGATAGGATATATCTGAAGAAACATTTATACACATACTAGGCTGATGTCAAAATCCTGCTTCTAAACCAGCAACTTGAAGAAAGGTAGAAAAAGTCCTTCAAGCTTTCCTCCGTGTTTGCTCTTACGCATCATGGATTGGGATTCCAGCGGGGGTCTGTGTGAGGAGCGGCAAAGTTGCTCTGTTCTGCGCAAGTGCAGACTTGCAGATGTTGACAAGTGCCTCAATTTTATGCTTAACGCTTACCATGATGTCTGGTATCACCACGAAGCGCCAAAGCATACTGCCACATGAGAGTCAGGATGGCCGAGCGGTCTAAGGCGCTGCGTTCAGGTCGCAGTCTCCTCTGGAGGCGTGGGTTCGAATCCCACTTCTGACAGGCTAGCTTTTCCTTAAATATTAAGGCCATTTTTCTCAGGGCTCGAAGTCCCCCCGAAGTCAACTTTGAAAGCAGTTTGAGGAACAAGAAACCCTCCATCAGAAAGGAGGCTAGCTTTTCCTTAAATATTAAGCAAGGCCATTTTTCTCAGGGCTCCCGAAGTCAACTTTGAAAGCAGTTTGAGGAACAAGAAACGCTCCATCAGAAAGGGGAAAAAAACACCACGCCAATCCCTTTTCTTCCTGCTTCATAGGCCACTGGTCTGGTTAAACCACGGGGTGTGAGTTTCATTCTCACTGGTGCCTAACTTCTAGGCTGATGCTCAAAAGGAACATTGGAACCCCGTTAGCCAGTAGAACATAATATGCTTGTTCTCGGGGAGAGAAGCTAATTAACCTTGCAGATAAGATTCCTTTGAATGGTCAATTGATGTTGCTGCAAGCTTTGGAAACCACTCAGGTTTCTTTTTCAGGGTTCTGATAGGATATATCTGAAGAAACATTTATACACATACTCGGGGAGAGAAGCTAATTAACCTTGCAGATAAGATTCCTTTGAATGGTCAATTGATGTTGCTGCAAGCTTTGGAAACCACTCAGGTTTCTTTTTCAGGGTTCTGATAGGATATATCTGAAGAAACATTTATACACATACTAGGCTGATGTCAAAATCCTGCTTCTAAACCAGCAACTTGAAGAAAGGTAGAAAAAGTCCTTCAAGCTTTCCTCCGTGTTTGCTCTTACGCATCATGGATTGGGATTCCAGCGGGGGTCTGTTTGAGGAGCGGCAAAGTTGCTCTGTTCTGCGCAAGTGCAGACTTGCAGATGTTGACAAGTGCCCTCAGAAAGGGGAAAAAAACACCACGCCAATCCCTTTTCTTCCTGCTTCATAGGCCACTGGTCTGGTTAAACCACGGGGTGTGAGTTTCATTCTCACTGGTGCCTAACTTCTAGGCTGATGCTCAAAAGGAACATTGGAACCCCGTTAGCCAGTAGAACATAATATGCTTGTTCTCGGGGAGAGAAGCTAATTAACCTTGCAGATAAGATTCCTTTGAATGGTCAATTGATGTTGCTGCAAGCTTTGGAAACCACTCAGGTTTCTTTTTCAGGGTTCTGATAGGATATATCTGAAGAAACATTTATACACATACTAGGCTGATGTCAAAATCCTGCTTCTAAACCAGCAACTTGAAGAAAGGTAGAAAAAGTCCTTCAAGCTTTCCTCCGTGTTTGCTCTTACGCATCATGGATTGGGATTCCAGCGGGGGTCTGTGTGAGGAGCGGCAAAGTTGCTCTGTTCTGCGCAAGTGCAGACTTGCAGATGTTGACAAGTGCCCTCAGAAAGGGGAAAAAAACACCACGCCAATCCCTTTTCTTCCTGCTTCATAGGCCACTGGTCTGGTTAAACCACGGGGTGTGAGTTTCATTCTCACTGGTGCCTAACTTCTAGGCTGATGCTCAAAAGGAACATTGGAACCCCGTTAGCCAGTAGAACATAATATGCTTGTTCTCGGGGAGAGAAGCTAATTAACCTTGCAGATAAGATTCCTTTGAATGGTCAATTGATGTTGCTGCAAGCTTTGGAAACCACTCAGGTTTCTTTTTCAGGGTTCTGATAGGATATATCTGAAGAAACATTTATACACATACTAGGCTGATGTCAAAATCCTGCTTCTAAACCAGCAACTTGAAGAAAGGTAGAAAAAGTCCTTCAAGCTTTCCTCCGTGTTTGCTCTTACGCATCATGGATTGGGATTCCAGCGGGGGTCTGTTTGAGGAGCGGCAAAGTTGCTCTGTTCTGCGCAAGTGCAGACTTGCAGATGTTGACAAGTGCCCTCAGAAAGGGGAAAAAAACACCACGCCAATCCCTTTTCTTCCAGCTTCATAGGCCACTGGTCTGGTTAAACCACGGGGTGTGAGTTTCATTCTCACTGGTGCCTAACTTCTAGGCTGATGCTCAAAAGGAACATTGGAACCCCGTTAGCCAGTAGAACATAATATGCTTGTTCTCGGGGAGAGAAGCTAATTAACCTTGCAGATAAGATTCCTTTGAATGGTCAATTGATGTTGCTGCAAGCTTTGGAAACCACTCAGGTTTCTTTTTCAGGGTTCTGATAGGATATATCTGAAGAAACATTTATACACATACTAGGCTGATGTCAAAATCCTGCTTCTAAACCAGCAACTTGAAGAAAGGTAGAAAAAGTCCTTCAAGCTTTCCTCCGTGTTTGCTCTTACGCATCATGGATTGGGATTCCAGCGGGGGTCTGTTTGAGGAGCGGCAAAGTTGCTCTGTTCTGCGCAAGTGCAGACTTGCAGATGTTGACAAGTGCCCTCAGAAAGGGGAAAAAAACACCACGCCAATCCCTTTTCTTCCTGCTTCATAGGCCACTGGTCTGGTTAAACCACGGGGTGTGAGTTTCATTCTCACTGGTGCCTAACTTCTAGGCTGATGCTCAAAAGGAACATTGGAACCCCGTTAGCCAGTAGAACATAATATGCTTGTTCTCGGGGAGAGAAGCTAATTAACCTTGCAGATAAGATTCCTTTGAATGGTCAATTGATGTTGCTGCAAGCTTTGGAAACCACTCAGGTTTCTTTTTCAGGGTTCTGATAGGATATATCTGAAGAAACATTTATACACATACTAGGCTGATGTCAAAATCCTGCTTCTAAACCAGCAACTTGAAGAAAGGTAGAAAAAGTCCTTCAAGCTTTCCTCCGTGTTTGCTCTTACGCATCATGGATTGGGATTCCAGCGGGGGTCTGTGTGAGGAGCGGCAAAGTTGCTCTGTTCTGCGCAAGTGCAGACTTGCAGATGTTGACAAGTGCCCTCAGAAAGGGGAAAAAAACACCACGCCAATCCCTTTTCTTCCTGCTTCATAGGCCACTGGTCTGGTTAAACCACGGGGTGTGAGTTTCATTCTCACTGGTGCCTAACTTCTAGGCTGATGCTCAAAAGGAACATTGGAACCCCGTTAGCCAGTAGAACATAATATGCTTGTTCTCGGGGAGAGAAGCTAATTAACCTTGCAGATAAGATTCCTTTGAATGGTCAATTGATGTTGCTGCAAGCTTTGGAAACCACTCAGGTTTCTTTTTCAGGGTTCTGATAGGATATATCTGAAGAAACATTTATACACATACTAGGCTGATGTCAAAATCCTGCTTCTAAACCAGCAACTTGAAGAAAGGTAGAAAAAGTCCTTCAAGCTTTCCTCCGTGTTTGCTCTTACGCATCATGGATTGGGATTCCAGCGGGGGTCTGTGTGAGGAGCGGCAAAGTTGCTCTGTTCTGCGCAAGTGCAGACTTGCAGATGTTGACAAGTGCCTCAATTTTATGCTTAACGCTTACCATGATGTCTGGTATCACCACGAAGCGCCAAAGCATACTGCCACATGAGAGTCAGGATGGCCGAGCGGTCTAAGGCGCTGCGTTCAGGTCGCAGTCTCCTCTGGAGGCGTGGGTTCGAATCCCACTTCTGACAGGCTAGCTTTTCCTTAAATATTAAGGCCATTTTTCTCAGGGCTCGAAGTCCCCCCGAAGTCAACTTTGAAAGCAGTTTGAGGAACAAGAAACCCTCCATCAGAAAGGAGGCTAGCTTTTCCTTAAATATTAAGCAAGGCCATTTTTCTCAGGGCTCCCGAAGTCAACTTTGAAAGCAGTTTGAGGAACAAGAAACGCTCCATCAGAAAGGGGAAAAAAACACCACGCCAATCCCTTTTCTTCCTGCTTCATAGGCCACTGGTCTGGTTAAACCACGGGGTGTGAGTTTCATTCTCACTGGTGCCTAACTTCTAGGCTGATGCTCAAAAGGAACATTGGAACCCCGTTAGCCAGTAGAACATAATATGCTTGTTCTCGGGGAGAGAAGCTAATTAACCTTGCAGATAAGATTCCTTTGAATGGTCAATTGATGTTGCTGCAAGCTTTGGAAACCACTCAGGTTTCTTTTTCAGGGTTCTGATAGGATATATCTGAAGAAACATTTATACACATACTCGGGGAGAGAAGCTAATTAACCTTGCAGATAAGATTCCTTTGAATGGTCAATTGATGTTGCTGCAAGCTTTGGAAACCACTCAGGTTTCTTTTTCAGGGTTCTGATAGGATATATCTGAAGAAACATTTATACACATACTAGGCTGATGTCAAAATCCTGCTTCTAAACCAGCAACTTGAAGAAAGGTAGAAAAAGTCCTTCAAGCTTTCCTCCGTGTTTGCTCTTACGCATCATGGATTGGGATTCCAGCGGGGGTCTGTTTGAGGAGCGGCAAAGTTGCTCTGTTCTGCGCAAGTGCAGACTTGCAGATGTTGACAAGTGCCCTCAGAAAGGGGAAAAAAACACCACGCCAATCCCTTTTCTTCCTGCTTCATAGGCCACTGGTCTGGTTAAACCACGGGGTGTGAGTTTCATTCTCACTGGTGCCTAACTTCTAGGCTGATGCTCAAAAGGAACATTGGAACCCCGTTAGCCAGTAGAACATAATATGCTTGTTCTCGGGGAGAGAAGCTAATTAACCTTGCAGATAAGATTCCTTTGAATGGTCAATTGATGTTGCTGCAAGCTTTGGAAACCACTCAGGTTTCTTTTTCAGGGTTCTGATAGGATATATCTGAAGAAACATTTATACACATACTAGGCTGATGTCAAAATCCTGCTTCTAAACCAGCAACTTGAAGAAAGGTAGAAAAAGTCCTTCAAGCTTTCCTCCGTGTTTGCTCTTACGCATCATGGATTGGGATTCCAGCGGGGGTCTGTTTGAGGAGCGGCAAAGTTGCTCTGTTCTGCGCAAGTGCAGACTTGCAGATGTTGACAAGTGCCTCAATTTTATGCTTAACGCTTACCATGATGTCTGGTATCACCACGAAGCGCCAAAGCATACTGCCACATGAGAGTCAGGATGGCCGAGCGGTCTAAGGCGCTGCGTTCAGGTCGCAGTCTCCTCTGGAGGCGTGGGTTCGAATCCCACTTCTGACAGGCTAGCTTTTCCTTAAATATTAAGCAAGGCCATTTTTCTCAGGGCTCGAAGTCCCCCCGAAGTCAACTTTGAAAGCAGTTTGAGGAACAAGAAACGCTCCATCAGAAAGGGGAAAAAAACACCACGCCAAGCCCTTTTCTTCCTGCTTCATAGGCCACTGGTCTGGTTAAACCACGGGGTGTGAGTTTCATTCTCACTGGTGCCTAACTTCTAGGCTGATGCTCAAAAGGAACATTGGAACCCCGTTAGCCAGTAGAACATAATATGCTTGTTCTCGGGGAGAGAAGCTAATTAACCTTGCAGATAAGATTCCTTTGAATGGTCAATTGATGTTGCTGCAAGCTTTGGAAACCACTCAGGTTTCTTTTTCAGGGTTCTGATAGGATATATCTGAAGAAACATTTATACACATACTAGGCTGATGTCAAAATCCTGCTTCTAAACCAGCAACTTGAAGAAAGGTAGAAAAAGTCCTTCAAGCTTTCCTCCGTGTTTGCTCTTACGCATCATGGATTGGGATTCCAGCGGGGGTCTGTTTGAGGAGCGGCAAAGTTGCTCTGTTCTGCGCAAGTGCAGACTTGCAGATGTTGACAAGTGCCCTCAGAAAGGGGAAAAAAACACCACGCCAATCCCTTTTCTTCCTGCTTCATAGGCCACTGGTCTGGTTAAACCACGGGGTGTGAGTTTCATTCTCACTGGTGCCTAACTTCTAGGCTGATGCTCAAAAGGAACATTGGAACCCCGTTAGCCAGTAGAACATAATATGCTTGTTCTCGGGGAGAGAAGCTAATTAACCTTGCAGATAAGATTCCTTTGAATGGTCAATTGATGTTGCTGCAAGCTTTGGAAACCACTCAGGTTTCTTTTTCAGGGTTCTGATAGGATATATCTGAAGAAACATTTATACACATACTAGGCTGATGTCAAAATCCTGCTTCTAAACCAGCAACTTGAAGAAAGGTAGAAAAAGTCCTTCAAGCTTTCCTCCGTGTTTGCTCTTACGCATCATGGATTGGGATTCCAGCGGGGGTCTGTTTGAGGAGCGGCAAAGTTGCTCTGTTCTGCGCAAGTGCAGACTTGCAGATGTTGACAAGTGCCTCAATTTTATGCTTAACGCTTACCATGATGTCTGGTATCACCACGAAGCGCCAAAGCATACTGCCACATGAGAGTCAGGATGGCCGAGCGGTCTAAGGCGCTGCGTTCAGGTCGCAGTCTCCTCTGGAGGCGTGGGTTCGAATCCCACTTCTGACAGGCTAGCTTTTCCTTAAATATTAAGCAAGGCCATTTTTCTCAGGGCTCGAAGTCCCCCCGAAGTCAACTTTGAAAGCAGTTTGAGGAACAAGAAACGCTCCATCAGAAAGGGGAAAAAAACACCACGCCAATCCCTTTTCTTCCAGCTTCATAGGCCACTGGTCTGGTTAAACCACGGGGTGTGAGTTTCATTCTCACTGGTGCCTAACTTCTAGGCTGATGCTCAAAAGGAACATTGGAACCCCGTTAGCCAGTAGAACATAATATGCTTGTTCTCGGGGAGAGAAGCTAATTAACCTTGCAGATAAGATTCCTTTGAATGGTCAATTGATGTTGCTGCAAGCTTTGGAAACCACTCAGGTTTCTTTTTCAGGGTTCTGATAGGATATATCTGAAGAAACATTTATACACATACTAGGCTGATGTCAAAATCCTGCTTCTAAACCAGCAACTTGAAGAAAGGTAGAAAAAGTCCTTCAAGCTTTCCTCCGTGTTTGCTCTTACGCATCATGGATTGGGATTCCAGCGGGGGTCTGTTTGAGGAGCGGCAAAGTTGCTCTGTTCTGCGCAAGTGCAGACTTGCAGATGTTGACAAGTGCCTCAATTTTATGCTTAACGCTTACCATGATGTCTAGTATCACCACGAAGCGCCAAAGCATACTGCCACATGAGAGTCAGGATGGCCGAGCGGTCTAAGGCGCTGCGTTCAGGTCGCAGTCTCCTCTGGAGGCGTGGGTTCGAATCCCACTTCTGACAGGCTAGCTTTTCCTTAAATATTAAGCAAGTCCCCCCCGAAGTCAACTTTGAAAGCAGTTTGAGGAACAAGAAACCCTCCATCAGAAAGGAGGCTAGCTTTTCCTTAAATATTAAGCAAGGCCATTTTTCTCAGGGCTCCCGAAGTCAACTTTGAAAGCAGTTTGAGGAACAAGAAACGCTCCATCAGAAAGGGGAAAAAAACACCACGCCAAGCCCTTTTCTTCCTGCTTCATAGGCCACTGGTCTGGTTAAACCACGGGGTGTGAGTTTCATTCTCACTGGTGCCTAACCTCTAGGCTGATGCTCAAAAGGAACATTGGAACCCCGTTAGCCAGTAGAACATAATATGCTTGTTCTCGGGGAGAGAAGCTAATTAACCTTGCAGATAAGATTCCTTTGAATGGTCAATTGATGTTGCTGCAAGCTTTGGAAACCACTCAGGTTTCTTTTTCAGGGTTCTGATAGGATATATCTGAAGAAACATTTATACACATACTCGGGGAGAGAAGCTAATTAACCTTGCAGATAAGATTCCTTTGAATGGTCAATTGATGTTGCTGCAAGCTTTGGAAACCACTCAGGTTTCTTTTTCAGGGTTCTGATAGGATATATCTGAAGAAACATTTATACACATACTAGGCTAATGTCAAAATCCTGCTTCTAAACCAGCAACTTGAAGAAAGGTAGAAAAAGTCCTTCAAGCTTTCCTCCGTGTTTGCTCTTACGCATCATGGATTGGGATTCCAGCGGGGGTCTGTTTGAGGAGCGGCAAAGTTGCTCTGTTCTGCGCAAGTGCAGACTTGCAGATGTTGACAAGTGCCCTCAGAAAGGGGAAAAAAACACCACGCCAATCCCTTTTCTTCCTGCTTCATAGGCCACTGGTCTGGTTAAACCACGGGGTGTGAGTTTCATTCTCACTGGTGCCTAACTTCTAGGCTGATGCTCAAAAGGAACATTGGAACCCCGTTAGCCAGTAGAACATAATATGCTTGTTCTCGGGGAGAGAAGCTAATTAACCTTGCAGATAAGATTCCTTTGAATGGTCAATTGATGTTGCTGCAAGCTTTGGAAACCACTCAGGTTTCTTTTTCAGGGTTCTGATAGGATATATCTGAAGAAACATTTATACACATACTCGGGGAGAGAAGCTAATTAACCTTGCAGATAAGATTCCTTTGAATGGTCAATTGATGTTGCTGCAAGCTTTGGAAACCACTCAGGTTTCTTTTTCAGGGTTCTGATAGGATATATCTGAAGAAACATTTATACACATACTAGGCTGATGTCAAAATCCTGCTTCTAAACCAGCAACTTGAAGAAAGGTAGAAAAAGTCCTTCAAGCTTTCCTCCGTGTTTGCTCTTACGCATCATGGATTGGGATTCCAGCGGGGGTCTGTTTGAGGAGCGGCAAAGTTGCTCTGTTCTGCGCAAGTGCAGACTTGCAGATGTTGACAAGTGCCCTCAGAAAGGGGAAAAAAACACCACGCCAATCCCTTTTCTTCCTGCTTCATAGGCCACTGGTCTGGTTAAACCACGGGGTGTGAGTTTCATTCTCACTGGTGCCTAACTTCTAGGCTGATGCTCAAAAGAAACATTGGAACCCCGTTAGCCAGTAGAACATAATATGCTTGTTCTCGGGGAGAGAAGCTAATTAACCTTGCAGATAAGATTCCTTTGAATGGTCAATTGATGTTGCTGCAAGCTTTGGAAACCACTCAGGTTTCTTTTTCAGGGTTCTGATAGGATATATCTGAAGAAACATTTATACACATACTAGGCTGATGTCAAAATCCTGCTTCTAAACCAGCAACTTGAAGAAAGGTAGAAAAAGTCCTTCAAGCTTTCCTCCGTGTTTGCTCTTACGCATCATGGATTGGGATTCCAGCGGGGGTCTGTTTGAGGAGCGGCAAAGTTGCTCTGTTCTGCGCAAGTGCAGACTTGCAGATGTTGACAAGTGCCCTCAGAAAGGGGAAAAAAACACCACGCCAATCCCTTTTCTTCCTGCTTCATAGGCCACTGGTCTGGTTAAACCACGGGGTGTGAGTTTCATTCTCACTGGTGCCTAACTTCTAGGCTGATGCTCAAAAGAAACATTGGAACCCCGTTAGCCAGTAGAACATAATATGCTTGTTCTCGGGGAGAGAAGCTAATTAACCTTGCAGATAAGATTCCTTTGAATGGTCAATTGATGTTGCTGCAAGCTTTGGAAACCACTCAGGTTTCTTTTTCAGGGTTCTGATAGGATATATCTGAAGAAACATTTATACACATACTAGGCTGATGTCAAAATCCTGCTTCTAAACCAGCAACTTGAAGAAAGGTAGAAAAAGTCCTTCAAGCTTTCCTCCGTGTTTGCTCTTACGCATCATGGATTGGGATTCCAGCGGGGGTCTGTTTGAGGAGCGGCAAAGTTGCTCTGTTCTGCGCAAGTGCAGACTTGCAGATGTTGACAAGTGCCTCAATTTTATGCTTAACGCTTACCATGATGTCTGGTATCACCACGAAGCGCCAAAGCATACTGCCACTTGAGAGTCAGGATGGCCGAGCGGTCTAAGGCGCTGCGTTCAGGTCGCAGTCTCCTCTGGAGGCGTGGGTTCGAATCCCACTTCTGACAGGCTAGCTTTTCCTTAAATATTAAGCAAGGCCATTTTTCTCAGGGCTCGAAGTCCCCCCGAAGTCAACTTTGAAAGCAGTTTGAGGAACAAGAAACCCTCCATCAGAAAGGAGGCTAGCTTTTCCTTAAATATTAAGCAAGGCCATTTTTCTCAGGGCTCCCGAAGTCAACTTTGAGAGCAGTTTGAGGAACAAGAAACGCTCCATCAGAAAGGGGAAAAAAACACCACGCCAATCCCTTTTCTTCCTGCTTCATAGGCCACTGGTCTGGTTAAACCACGGGGTGTGAGTTTCATTCTCACTGGTGCCTAACTTCTAGGCTGATGCTCAAAAGGAACATTGGAACCCCGTTAGCCAGTAGAACATAATATGCTTGTTCTCGGGGAGAGAAGCTAATTAACCTTGCAGATAAGATTCCTTTGAATGGTCAATTGATGTTGCTGCAAGCTTTGGAAACCACTCAGGTTTCTTTTTCAGGGTTCTGATAGGATATATCTGAAGAAACATTTATACACATACTCGGGGAGAGAAGCTAATTAACCTTGCAGATAAGATTCCTTTGAATGGTCAATTGATGTTGCTGCAAGCTTTGGAAACCACTCAGGTTTCTTTTTCAGGGTTCTGATAGGATATATCTGAAGAAACATTTATACACATACTAGGCTGATGTCAAAATCCTGCTTCTAAACCAGCAACTTGAAGAAAGGTAGAAAAAGTCCTTCAAGCTTTCCTCCGTGTTTGCTCTTACGCATCATGGATTGGGATTCCAGCGGGGGTCTGTTTGAGGAGCGGCAAAGTTGCTCTGTTCTGCGCAAGTGCAGACTTGCAGATGTTGACAAGTGCCCTCAGAAAGGGGAAAAAAACACCACGCCAATCCCTTTTCTTCCTGCTTCATAGGCCACTGGTCTGGTTAAACCACGGGGTGTGAGTTTTATTCTCACTGGTGCCTAACTTCTAGGCTGATGCTCAAAAGGAACATTGGAACCCCGTTAGCCAGTAGAACATAATATGCTTGTTCTCGGGGAGAGAAGCTAATTAACCTTGCAGATAAGATTCCTTTGAATGGTCAATTGATGTTGCTGCAAGCTTTGGAAACCACTCAGGTTTCTTTTTCAGGGTTCTGATAGGATATATCTGAAGAAACATTTATACACATACTAGGCTGATGTCAAAATCCTGCTTCTAAACCAGCAACTTGAAGAAAGGTAGAAAAAGTCCTTCAAGCTTTCCTCCGTGTTTGCTCTTACGCATCATGGATTGGGATTCCAGCGGGGGTCTGTGTGAGGAGCGGCAAAGTTGCTCTGTTCTGCGCAAGTGCAGACTTGCAGATGTTGACAAGTGCCTCAATTTTATGCTTAACGCTTACCATGATGTCTAGTATCACCACGAAGCGCCAAAGCATACTGCCACATGAGAGTCAGGATGGCCGAGCGGTCTAAGGCGCTGCGTTCAGGTCGCAGTCTCCTCTGGAGGCCTGGGTTCGAATCCCACTTCTGACAGGCTAGCTTTTCCTTAAATATTAAGGCCATTTTTCTCAGGGCTCGAAGTCCCCCCGAAGTCAACTTTGAAAGCAGTTTGAGGAACAAGAAACCCTCCATCAGAAAGGAGGCTAGCTTTTCCTTAAATATTAAGCAAGGCCATTTTTCTCAGGGCTCCCGAAGTCAACTTTGAGAGCAGTTTGAGGAACAAGAAACGCTCCATCAGAAAGGGGAAAAAAACACCACGCCAATCCCTTTTCTTCCTGCTTCATAGGCCACTGGTCTGGTTAAACCACGGGGTGTGAGTTTCATTCTCACTGGTGCCTAACTTCTAGGCTGATGCTCAAAAGGAACATTGGAACCCCGTTAGCCAGTAGAACATAATATGCTTGTTCTCGGGGAGAGAAGCTAATTAACCTTGCAGATAAGATTCCTTTGAATGGTCAATTGATGTTGCTGCAAGCTTTGGAAACCACTCAGGTTTCTTTTTCAGGGTTCTGATAGGATATATCTGAAGAAACATTTATACACATACTCGGGGAGAGAAGCTAATTAACCTTGCAGATAAGATTCCTTTGAATGGTCAATTGATGTTGCTGCAAGCTTTGGAAACCACTCAGGTTTCTTTTTCAGGGTTCTGATAGGATATATCTGAAGAAACATTTATACACATACTAGGCTGATGTCAAAATCCTGCTTCTAAACCAGCAACTTGAAGAAAGGTAGAAAAAGTCCTTCAAGCTTTCCTCCGTGTTTGCTCTTACGCATCATGGATTGGGATTCCAGCGGGGGTCTGTTTGAGGAGCGGCAAAGTTGCTCTGTTCTGCGCAAGTGCAGACTTGCAGATGTTGACAAGTGCCCTCAGAAAGGGGAAAAAAACACCACGCCAATCCCTTTTCTTCCTGCTTCATAGGCCACTGGTCTGGTTAAACCACGGGGTGTGAGTTTCATTCTCACTGGTGCCTAACTTCTAGGCTGATGCTCAAAAGGAACATTGGAACCCCGTTAGCCAGTAGAACATAATATGCTTGTTCTCGGGGAGAGAAGCTAATTAACCTTGCAGATAAGATTCCTTTGAATGGTCAATTGATGTTGCTGCAAGCTTTGGAAACCACTCAGGTTTCTTTTTCAGGGTTCTGATAGGATATATCTGAAGAAACATTTATACACATACTAGGCTGATGTCAAAATCCTGCTTCTAAACCAGCAACTTGAAGAAAGGTAGAAAAAGTCCTTCAAGCTTTCCTCCGTGTTTGCTCTTACGCATCATGGATTGGGATTCCAGCGGGGGTCTGTTTGAGGAGCGGCAAAGTTGCTCTGTTCTGCGCAAGTGCAGACTTGCAGATGTTGACAAGTGCCTCAATTTTATGCTTAACGCTTACCATGATGTCTAGTATCACCACGAAGCGCCAAAGCATACTGCCCCATGAAAGTCAGGATGGCCGAGCGGTCTAAGGCGCTGCGTTCAGGTCGCAGTCTCCTCTGGAGGCGTGGGTTCGAATCCCACTTCTGACAGGCTAGCTTTTCCTTAAATATTAAGCAAGGCCATTTTATTCAGGGCTCCCGAAGTCAACTTTGAAAGCAGTTTGAGGAACGAGAAACCCTCCATCAGAAAGGGGAAAAAAACACCACGCCAATCCCTTTTCTTCCTGCTTCATAGGCCACTGGTCTGGTTAAACCACGGGGTGTGAGTTTCATTCTCACTGGTGCCTAACTTCTAGGCTGATGCTCAAAAGGAACATTGGAACCCCGTTAGCCAGTAGAACATAATATGCTTGTTCTCGGGGAGAGAAGCTAATTAACCTTGCAGATAAGATTCCTTTGAATGGTCAATTGATGTTGCTGCAAGCTTTGGAAACCACTCAGGTTTCTTTTTCAGGGTTCTGATAGGATATATCTGAAGAAACATTTATACACATACTAGGCTGATGTCAAAATCCTGCTTCTAAACCAGCAACTTAAAGAAAGGTAGAAAAAGTCCTTCAAGCTTTCCTCCGTGTTTGCTCTTACGCATCATGGATTGGGATTCCAGCGGGGGTCTGTTTGAGGAGCGGCAAAGTTGCTCTGTTCTGCGCAAGTGCAGACTTGCAGATGTTGACAAGTGCCTCAATTTTATGCTTAACGCTTACCATGATGTCTAGTATCACCACGAAGCGCCAAAGCATACTGCCACATGAGAGTCAGGATGGCCGAGCGGTCTAAGGCGCTGCGTTCAGGTCGCAGTCTCCACTGGAGGCGTGGGTTCGAATCCCACTTCTGACAGGCTAGCTTTTCCTTAAATATTAAGCAAGGCCATTTTTCTCAGGGCTCGAAGTCCCCCCGAAGTCAACTTTGAAAGCAGTTTGAGGAACAAGAAACCCTCCATCAGAAAGGAGGCTAGCTTTTCCTTAAATATTAAGCAAGGCCATTTTTCTCAGGGCTCCCGAAGTCAACTTTGAAAGCAGTTTGAGGAACAAGAAACGCTCCATCAGAAAGGGGAAAAAAACACCACGCCAATCCCTTTTCTTCCTGCTTCATAGGCCACTGGTCTGGTTAAACCACGGGGTGTGAGTTTCATTCTCACTGGTGCCTAACTTCTAGGCTGATGCTCAAAAGGAACATTGGAACCCCGTTAGCCAGTAGAACATAATATGCTTGTTCTCGGGGAGAGAAGCTAATTAACCTTGCAGATAAGATTCCTTTGAATGGTCAATTGATGTTGCTGCAAGCTTTGGAAACCACTCAGGTTTCTTTTTCAGGGTTCTGATAGGATATATCTGAAGAAACATTTATACACATACTCGGGGAGAGAAGCTAATTAACCTTGCAGATAAGATTCCTTTGAATGGTCAATTGATGTTGCTGCAAGCTTTGGAAACCACTCAGGTTTCTTTTTCAGGGTTCTGATAGGATATATCTGAAGAAACATTTATACACATACTAGGCTGATGTCAAAATCCTGCTTCTAAACCAGCAACTTGAAGAAAGGTAGAAAAAGTCCTTCAAGCTTTCCTCCGTGTTTGCTCTTACGCATCATGGATTGGGATTCCAGCGGGGGTCTGTTTGAGGAGCGGCAAAGTTGCTCTGTTCTGCGCAAGTGCAGACTTGCAGATGTTGACAAGTGCCCTCAGAAAGGGGAAAAAAACACCACGCCAATCCCTTTTCTTCCTGCTTCATAGGCCACTGGTCTGGTTAAACCACGGGGTGTGAGTTTCATTCTCACTGGTGCCTAACTTCTAGGCTGATGCTCAAAAGGAACATTGGAACCCCGTTAGCCAGTAGAACATAATATGCTTGTTCTCGGGGAGAGAAGCTAATTAACCTTGCAGATAAGATTCCTTTGAATGGTCAATTGATGTTGCTGCAAGCTTTGGAAACCACTCAGGTTTCTTTTTCAGGGTTCTGATAGGATATATCTGAAGAAACATTTATACACATACTAGGCTGATGTCAAAATCCTGCTTCTAAACCAGCAACTTGAAGAAAGGTAGAAAAAGTCCTTCAAGCTTTCCTCTGTGTTTGCTCTTACGCATCATGGATTGGGATTCCAGCGGGGGTCTGTTTGAGGAGCGGCAAAGTTGCTCTGTTCTGCGCAAGTGCAGACTTGCAGATGTTGACAAGTGCCTCAATTTTATGCTTAACGCTTACCATGATGTCTAGTATCACCACGAAGCGCCAAAGCATACTGCCCCATGAAAGTCAGGATGGCCGAGCGGTCTAATGCGCTGCATTCAGGTCGCAGTCTCCTCTGGAGGCGTGGGTTCGAATCCCACTTCTGACAGGCTAGCTTTTCCTTAAATATTAAGCAAGGCCATTTTTCTCAGGGCTCCCGAAGTCAACTTTGAAAGCAGTTTGAGGAACGAGAAACCCTCCATCAGAAAGGGGAAAAAAACACCACGCCAATCCCTTTTCTTCCTGCTTCATAGGCCACTGGTCTGGTTAAACCACGGGGTGTGAGTTTCATTCTCACTGGTGCCTAACTTCTAGGCTGATGCTCAAAAGGAACATTGGAACCCCGTTAGCCAGTAGAACATAATATGCTTGTTCTCGGGGAGAGAAGCTAATTAACCTTGCAGATAAGATTCCTTTGAATGGTCAATTGATGTTGCTGCAAGCTTTGGAAACCACTCAGGTTTCTTTTTCAGGGTTCTGATAGGATATATCTGAAGAAACATTTATACACATACTCGGGGAGAGAAGCTAATTAACCTTGCAGATAAGATTCCTTTGAATGGTCAATTGATGTTGCTGCAAGCTTTGGAAACCACTCAGGTTTCTTTTTCAGGGTTCTGATAGGATATATCTGAAGAAACATTTATACACATACTAGGCTGATGTCAAAATCCTGCTTCTAAACCAGCAACTTGAAGAAAGGTAGAAAAAGTCCTTCAAGCTTTCCTCCGTGTTTGCTCTTACGCATCATGGATTGGGATTCCAGCGGGGGTCTGTTTGAGGAGCGGCAAAGTTGCTCTGTTCTGCGCAAGTGCAGACTTGCAGATGTTGACAAGTGCCCTCAGAAAGGGGAAAAAAACACCACGCCAATCCCTTTTCTTCCTGCTTCATAGGCCACTGGTCTGGTTAAACCACGGGGTGTGAGTTTCATTCTCACTGGTGCCTAACTTCTAGGCTGATGCTCAAAAGGAACATTGGAACCCTGTTAGCCAGTAGAACATAATATGCTTGTTCTCGGGGAGAGAAGCTAATTAACCTTGCAGATAAGATTCCTTTGAATGGTCAATTGATGTTGCTGCAAGCTTTGGAAACCACTCAGGTTTCTTTTTCAGGGTTCTGATAGGATATATCTGAAGAAACATTTATACACATACTAGGCTGATGTCAAAATCCTGCTTCTAAACCAGCAACTTGAAGAAAGGTAGAAAAAGTCCTTCAAGCTTTCCTCCGTGTTTGCTCTTACGCATCATGGATTGGGATTCCAGCGGGGGTCTGTTTGAGGAGCGGCAAAGTTGCTCTGTTCTGCGCAAGTGCAGACTTGCAGATGTTGACAAGTGCCTCAATTTTATGCTTAACGCTTACCATGATGTCTGGTATCACCACGAAGCGCCAAAGCATACTGCCCCATGAAAGTCAGGATGGCCGAGCGGTCTAAGGCGCTGCGTTCAGGTCGCAGTCTCCTCTGGAGGCGTGGGTTCGAATCCCACTTCTGACAGGCTAGCTTTTCCTTAAATATTAAGCAAGGCCATTTTTCTCAGGGCTCGAAGTCCCCCCGAAGTCAACTTTGAAAGCAGTTTGAGGAACAAGAAACCCTCCATCAGAAAGGAGGCTAGCTTTTCCTTAAATATTAAGCAAGGCCATTTTTCTCAGGGCTCCCGAAGTCAACTTTGAAAGCAGTTTGAGGAACAAGAAACGCTCCATCAGAAAGGGGAAAAAAACACCACGCCAATCCCTTTTCTTCCTGCTTCATAGGCCACTGGTCTGGTTAAACCACGGGGTGTGAGTTTCATTCTCACTGGTGCCTAACTTCTAGGCTGATGCTCAAAAGGAACATTGGAACCCCGTTAGCCAGTAGAACATAATATGCTTGTTCTCGGGGAGAGAAGCTAATTAACCTTGCAGATAAGATTCCTTTGAATGGTCAATTGATGTTGCTGCAAGCTTTGGAAACCACTCAGGTTTCTTTTTCAGGGTTCTGATAGGATATATCTGAAGAAACATTTATACACATACTAGGCTGATGTCAAAATCCTGCTTCTAAACCAGCAACTTGAAGAAAGGTAGAAAAAGTCCTTCAAGCTTTCCTCCGTGTTTGCTCTTACGCATCATGGATTGGGATTCCAGCGGGGGTCTGTTTGAGGAGCGGCAAAGTTGCTCTGTTCTGCGCAAGTGCAGACTTGCAGATGTTGACAAGTGCCCTCAGAAAGGGGAAAAAAACACCACGCCAATCCCTTTTCTTCCTGCTTCATAGGCCACTGGTCTGGTTAAACCACGGGGTGTGAGTTTCATTCTCACTGGTGCCTAACTTCTAGGCTGATGCTCAAAAGGAACATTGGAACCCCGTTAGCCAGTAGAACATAATATGCTTGTTCTCGGGGAGAGAAGCTAATTAACCTTGCAGATAAGATTCCTTTGAATGGTCAATTGATGTTGCTGCAAGCTTTGGAAACCACTCAGGTTTCTTTTTCAGGGTTCTGATAGGATATATCTGAAGAAACATTTATACACATACTAGGCTGATGTCAAAATCCTGCTTCTAAACCAGCAACTTGAAGAAAGGTAGAAAAAGTCCTTCAAGCTTTCCTCCGTGTTTGCTCTTACGCATCATGGATTGGGATTCCAGCGGGGGTCTGTTTGAGGAGCGGCAAAGTTGCTCTGTTCTGCGCAAGTGCAGACTTGCAGATGTTGACAAGTGCCTCAATTTTATGCTTAACGCTTACCATGATGTCTGGTATCACCACGAAGCGCCAAAGCATACTGCCCCATGAAAGTCAGGATGGCCGAGCGGTCTAAGGCGCTGCGTTCAGGTCGCAGTCTCCTCTGGAGGCGTGGGTTCGAATCCCACTTCTGACAGGCTAGCTTTTCCTTAAATATTAAGCAAGGCCATTTTTCTCAGGGCTCGAAGTCCCCCCGAAGTCAACTTTGAAAGCAGTTTGAGGAACAAGAAACCCTCCATCAGAAAGGAGGCTAGCTTTTCCTTAAATATTAAGCAAGGCCATTTTTCTCAGGGCTCCCGAAGTCAACTTTGAAAGCAGTTTGAGGAACAAGAAACGCTCCATCAGAAAGGGGAAAAAAACACCACGCCAATCCCTTTTCTTCCTGCTTCATAGGCCACTGGTCTGGTTAAACCACGGGGTGTGAGTTTCATTCTCACTGGTGCCTAACTTCTAGGCTGATGCTCAAAAGGAACATTGGAACCCCGTTAGCCAGTAGAACATAATATGCTTGTTCTCGGGGAGAGAAGCTAATTAACCTTGCAGATAAGATTCCTTTGAATGGTCAATTGATGTTGCTGCAAGCTTTGAAAACCACTCAGGTTTCTTTTTCAGGGTTCTGATAGGATATATCTGAAGAAACATTTATACACATACTCGGGGAGAGAAGCTAATTAACCTTGCAGATAAGATTCCTTTGAATGGTCAATTGATGTTGCTGCAAGCTTTGGAAACCACTCAGGTTTCTTTTTCAGGGTTCTGATAGGATATATCTGAAGAAACATTTATACACATACTAGGCTGATGTCAAAATCCTGCTTCTAAACCAGCAACTTGAAGAAAGGTAGAAAAAGTCCTTCAAGCTTTCCTCCGTGTTTGCTCTTACGCATCATGGATTGGGATTCCAGCGGGGGTCTGTTTGAGGAGCGGCAAAGTTGCTCTGTTCTGCGCAAGTGCAGACTTGCAGATGTTGACAAGTGCCCTCAGAAAGGGGAAAAAAACACAACGCCAATCCCTTTTCTTCCTGCTTCATAGGCCACTGGTCTGGTTAAACCACGGGGTGTGAGTTTCATTCTCACTGGTGCCTAACTTCTAGGCTGATGCTCAAAAGGAACATTGGAACCCCGTTAGCCAGTAGAACATAATATGCTTGTTCTCGGGGAGAGAAGCTAATTAACCTTGCAGATAAGATTCCTTTGAATGGTCAATTGATGTTGCTGCAAGCTTTGGAAACCACTCAGGTTTCTTTTTCAGGGTTCTGATAGGATATATCTGAAGAAACATTTATACACATACTAGGCTGATGTCAAAATCCTGCTTCTAAACCAGCAACTTGAAGAAAGGTAGAAAAAGTCCTTCAAGCTTTCCTCCGTGTTTGCTCTTACGCATCATGGATTGGGATTCCAGCGGGGGTCTGTTTGAGGAGCGGCAAAGTTGCTCTGTTCTGCGCAAGTGCAGACTTGCAGATGTTGACAAGTGCCTCAATTTTATGCTTAACGCTTACCATGATGTCTGGTATCACCACGAAGCGCCAAAGCATACTGCCCCATGAAAGTCAGGATGGCCGAGCGGTCTAAGGCGCTGCGTTCAGGTCGCAGTCTCCTCTGGAGGCGTGGGTTCGAATCCCACTTCTGACAGGCTAGCTTTTCCTTAAATATTAAGCAAGGCCATTTTTCTCAGGGCTCGAAGTCCCCCCGAAGTCAACTTTGAAAGCAGTTTGAGGAACAAGAAACCCTCCATCAGAAAGGAGGCTAGCTTTTCCTTAAATATTAAGCAAGGCCATTTTTCTCAGGGCTCCCGAAGTCAACTTTGAAAGCAGTTTGAGGAACAAGAAACGCTCCATCAGAAAGGGGGAAAAAACACCACGCCAATCCCTTTTCTTCCTGCTTCATAGGCCACTGGTCTGGTTAAACCACGGGGTGTGAGTTTCATTCTCACTGGTGCCTAACTTCTAGGCTGATGCTCAAAAGGAACATTGGAACCCCGTTAGCCAGTAGAACATAATATGCTTGTTCTCGGGGAGAGAAGCTAATTAACCTTGCAGATAAGATTCCTTTGAATGGTCAATTGATGTTGCTGCAAGCTTTGAAAACCACTCAGGTTTCTTTTTCAGGGTTCTGATAGGATATATCTGAAGAAACATTTATACACATACTCGGGGAGAGAAGCTAATTAACCTTGCAGATAAGATTCCTTTGAATGGTCAATTGATGTTGCTGCAAGCTTTGGAAACCACTCAGGTTTCTTTTTCAGGGTTCTGATAGGATATATCTGAAGAAACATTTATACACATACTAGGCTGATGTCAAAATCCTGCTTCTAAAGCAGCAACTTGAAGAAAGGTAGAAAAAGTCCTTCAAGCTTTCCTCCGTGTTTGCTCTTACGCATCATGGATTGGGATTCCAGCGGGGGTCTGTTTGAGGAGCGGCAAAGTTGCTCTGTTCTGCGCAAGTGCAGACTTGCAGATGTTGACAAGTGCCCTCAGAAAGGGGAAAAAAACACCACGCCAATCCCTTTTCTTCCTGCTTCATAGGCCACTGGTCTGGTTAAACCACGGGGTGTGAGTTTCATTCTCACTGGTGCCTAACTTCTAGGCTGATGCTCAAAAGGAACATTGGAACCCCGTTAGCCAGTAGAACATAATATGCTTGTTCTCGGGGAGAGAAGCTAATTAACCTTGCAGATAAGATTCCTTTGAATGGTCAATTGATGTTGCTGCAAGCTTTGGAAACCACTCAGGTTTCTTTTTCAGGGTTCTGATAGGATATATCTGAAGAAACATTTATACACATACTAGGCTGATGTCAAAATCCTGCTTCTAAACCAGCAACTTGAAGAAAGGTAGAAAAAGTCCTTCAAGCTTTCCTCCGTGTTTGCTCTTACGCATCATGGATTGGGATTCCAGCGGGGGTCTGTTTGAGGAGCGGCAAAGTTGCTCTGTTCTGCGCAAGTGCAGACTTGCAGATGTTGACAAGTGCCTCAATTTTATGCTTAACGCTTACCATGATGTCTGGTATCACCACGAAGCGCCAAAGCATACTGCCCCATGAAAGTCAGGATGGCCGAGCGGTCTAAGGCGCTGCGTTCAGGTCGCAGTCTCCTCTGGAGGCGTGGGTTCGAATCCCACTTCTGACAGGCTAGCTTTTCCTTAAATATTAAGCAAGGCCATTTTTCTCAGGGCTCGAAGTCCCCCCGAAGTCAACTTTGAAAGCAGTTTGAGGAACAAGAAACCCTCCATCAGAAAGGAGGCTAGCTTTTCCTTAAATATTAAGCAAGGCCATTTTTCTCAGGGCTCGAAGTCCCCCCGAAGTCAACTTTGAAAGCAGTTTGAGGAACAAGAAACCCTCCATCAGAAAGGAGGCTAGCTTTTCCTTAAATATTAAGCAAGGCCATTTTTCTCAGGGCTCCCGAAGTCAACTTTGAAAGCAGTTTGAGGAACAAGAAACGCTCCATCAGAAAGGGGAAAAAAACACCACGCCAATCCCTTTTCTTCCTGCTTCATAGGCCACTGGTCTGGTTAAACCACGGGGTGTGAGTTTCATTCTCACTGGTGCCTAACTTCTAGGCTGATGCTCAAAAGGAACATTGGAACCCCGTTAGCCAGTAGAACATAATATGCTTGTTCTCGGGGAGAGAAGCTAATTAACCTTGCAGATAAGATTCCTTTGAATGGTCAATTGATGTTGCTGCAAGCTTTGGAAACCACTCAGGTTTCTTTTTCAGGGTTCTGATAGGATATATCTGAAGAAACATTTATACACATACTCGGGGAGAGAAGCTAATTAACCTTGCAGATAAGATTCCTTTGAATGGTCAATTGATGTTGCTGCAAGCTTTGGAAACCACTCAGGTTTCTTTTTCAGGGTTCTGATAGGATATATCTGAAGAAACATTTATACACATACTAGGCTGATGTCAAAATCCTGCTTCTAAACCAGCAACTTGAAGAAAGGTAGAAAAAGTCCTTCAAGCTTTCCTCCGTGTTTGCTCTTACGCATCATGGATTGGGATTCCAGCGGGGGTCTGTTTGAGGAGCGGCAAAGTTGCTCTGTTCTGCGCAAGTGCAGACTTGCAGATGTTGACAAGTGCCCTCAGAAAGGGGAAAAAAACACCACGCCAATCCCTTTTCTTCCTGCTTCATAGGCCACTGGTCTGGTTAAACCACGGGGTGTGAGTTTCATTCTCACTGGTGCCTAACTTCTAGGCTGATGCTCAAAAGGAACATTGGAACCCCGTTAGCCAGTAGAACATAATATGCTTGTTCTCGGGGAGAGAAGCTAATTAACCTTGCAGATAAGATTCCTTTGAATGGTCAATTGATGTTGCTGCAAGCTTTGGAAACCACTCAGGTTTCTTTTTCAGGGTTCTGATAGGATATATCTGAAGAAACATTTATACACATACTAGGCTGATGTCAAAATCCTGCTTCTAAACCAGCAACTTGAAGAAAGGTAGAAAAAGTCCTTCAAGCTTTCCTCCGTGTTTGCTCTTACGCATCATGGATTGGGATTCCAGCGGGGGTCTGTTTGAGGAGCGGCAAAGTTGCTCTGTTCTGCGCAAGTGCAGACTTGCAGATGTTGACAAGTGCCTCAATTTTATGCTTAACGCTTACCATGATGTCTAGTATCACCACGAAGCGCCAAAGCATACTGCCCCATGAAAGTCAGGATGGCCGAGCGGTCTAAGGCGCTGCGTTCAGGTCGCAGTCTCCTCTGGAGGCGTGGGTTCGAATCCCACTTCTGACAGGCTAGCTTTTCCTTAAATATTAAGCAAGGCCATTTTTCTCAGGGCTCGAAGTCCCCCCGAAGTCAACTTTGAAAGCAGTTTGAGGAACAAGAAACCCTCCATCAGAAAGGAGGCTAGCTTTTCCTTAAATATTAAGCAAGGCCATTTTTCTCAGGGCTCCCGAAGTCAACTTTGAAAGCAGTTTGAGGAACAAGAAACGCTCCATCAGAAAGGGGAAAAAAACACCACGCCAATCCCTTTTCTTCCTGCTTCATAGGCCACTGGTCTGGTTAAACCACGGGGTGTGAGTTTCATTCTCACTGGTGCCTAACTTCTAGGCTGATGCTCAAAAGGAACATTGGAACCCCGTTAGCCAGTAGAACATAATATGCTTGTTCTCGGGGAGAGAAGCTAATTAACCTTGCAGATAAGATTCCTTTGAATGGTCAATTGATGTTGCTGCAAGCTTTGGAAACCACTCAGGTTTCTTTTTCAGGGTTCTGATAGGATATATCTGAAGAAACATTTATACACATACTCGGGGAGAGAAGCTAATTAACCTTGCAGATAAGATTCCTTTGAATGGTCAATTGATGTTGCTGCAAGCTTTGGAAACCACTCAGGTTTCTTTTTCAGGGTTCTGATAGGATATATCTGAAGAAACATTTATACACATACTAGGCTGATGTCAAAATCCTGCTTCTAAACCAGCAACTTGAAGAAAGGTAGAAAAAGTCCTTCAAGCTTTCCTCCGTGTTTGCTCTTACGCATCATGGATTGGGATTCCAGCGGGGGTCTGTTTGAGGAGCGGCAAAGTTGCTCTGTTCTGCGCAAGTGCAGACTTGCAGATGTTGACAAGTGCCCTCAGAAAGGGGAAAAAAACACCACGCCAATCCCTTTTCTTCCTGCTTCATAGGCCACTGGTCTGGTTAAACCACGGGGTGTGAGTTTCATTCTCACTGGTGCCTAACTTCTAGGCTGATGCTCAAAAGGAACATTGGAACCCCGTTAGCCAGTAGAACATAATATGCTTGTTCTCGGGGAGAGAAGCTAATTAACCTTGCAGATAAGATTCCTTTGAATGGTCAATTGATGTTGCTGCAAGCTTTGGAAACCACTCAGGTTTCTTTTTCAGGGTTCTGATAGGATATATCTGAAGAAACATTTATACACATACTAGGCTGATGTCAAAATCCTGCTTCTAAACCAGCAACTTGAAGAAAGGTAGAAAAAGTCCTTCAAGCTTTCCTCCGTGTTTGCTCTTACGCATCATGGATTGGGATTCCAGCGGGGGTCTGTTTGAGGAGCGGCAAAGTTGCTCTGTTCTGCGCAAGTGCAGACTTGCAGATGTTGACAAGTGCCTCAATTTTATGCTTAACGCTTACCATGATGTCTAGTATCACCACGAAGCGCCAAAGCATACTGCCACATGAGAGTCAGGATGGCCGAGCGGTCTAAGGCGCTGCGTTCAGGTCGCAGTCTCCTCTGGAGGCGTGGGTTCGAATCCCACTTCTGACAGGCTAGCTTTTCCTTAAATATTAAGCAAGGCCATTTTTCTCAGGGCTCGAAGTCCCCCCGAAGTCAACTTTGAAAGCAGTTTGAGGAACAAGAAACCCTCCATCAGAAAGGAGGCTAGCTTTTCCTTAAATATTAAGCAAGGCCATTTTTCTCAGGGCTCCCGAAGTCAACTTTGAAAGCAGTTTGAGGAACAAGAAACGCTCCATCAGAAAGGGGAAAAAAACACCACGCCAATCCCTTTTCTTCCTGCTTCATAGGCCACTGGTCTGGTTAAACCACGGGGTGTGAGTTTCATTCTCACTGGTGCCTAACTTCTAGGCTGATGCTCAAAAGGAACATTGGAACCCCGTTAGCCAGTAGAACATAATATGCTTGTTCTTGGGGAGAGAAGCTAATTAACCTTGCAGATAAGATTCCTTTGAATGGTCAATTGATGTTGCTGCAAGCTTTGGAAACCACTCAGGTTTCTTTTTCAGGGTTCTGATAGGATATATCTGAAGAAACATTTATACACATACTAGGCTGATGTCAAAATCCTGCTTCTAAACCAGCAACTTGAAGAAAGGTAGAAAAAGTCCTTCAAGCTTTCCTCCGTGTTTGCTCTTACGCATCATGGATTGGGATTCCAGCGGGGGTCTGTTTGAGGAGCGGCAAAGTTGCTCTGTTCTGCGCAAGTGCAGACTTGCAGATGTTGACAAGTGCCTCAATTTTATGCTTAACGCTTACCATGATGTCTAGTATCACCACGAAGCGCCAAAGCATACTGCCCCATGAAAGTCAGGATGGCCGAGCGGTCTAAGGCGCTGCGTTCAGGTCGCAGTCTCCTCTGGAGGCGTGGGTTCGAATCCCACTTCTGACAGGCTAGCTTTTCCTTAAATATTAAGCAAGGCCATTTTTCTCAGGGCTCGAAGTCCCCCCGAAGTCAACTTTGAAAGCAGTTTGAGGAACAAGAAACCCTCCATCAGAAAGGAGGCTAGCTTTTCCTTAAATATTAAGCAAGGCCATTTTTCTCAGGGCTCCCGAAGTCAACTTTGAAAGCAGTTTGAGGAACAAGAAACGCTCCATCAGAAAGGGGAAAAAAACACCACGCCAATCCCTTTTCTTCCTGCTTCATAGGCCACTGGTCTGGTTAAACCACGGGGTGTGAGTTTCATTCTCACTGGTGCCTAACTTCTAGGCTGATGCTCAAAAGGAACATTGGAACCCCGTTAGCCAGTAGAACATAATATGCTTGTTCTTGGGGAGAGAAGCTAATTAACCTTGCAGATAAGATTCCTTTGAATGGTCAATTGATGTTGCTGCAAGCTTTGGAAACCACTCAGGTTTCTTTTTCAGGGTTCTGATAGGATATATCTGAAGAAACATTTATACACATACTAGGCTGATGTCAAAATCCTGCTTCTAAACCAGCAACTTGAAGAAAGGTAGAAAAAGTCCTTCAAGCTTTCCTCCGTGTTTGCTCTTACGCATCATGGATTGGGATTCCAGCGGGGGTCTGTTTGAGGAGCGGCAAAGTTGCTCTGTTCTGCGCAAGTGCAGACTTGCAGATGTTGACAAGTGCCTCAATTTTATGCTTAACGCTTACCATGATGTCTGGTATCACCACGAAGCGCCAAAGCATACTGCCACATGAAAGTCAGGATGGCCGAGCGGTCTGAGGCGCTGCGTTCAGGTCGCAGTCTCCTCTGGAGGCGTGGGTTCGAATCCCACTTCTGACAGGCTAGCTTTTCCTTAAATATTAAGCAAGGCCATTTTTCTCAGGGCTCGAAGTCCCCCCGAAGTCAACTTTGAAAGCAGTTTGAGGAACAAGAAACCCTCCATCAGAAAGGAGGCTAGCTTTTCCTTAAATATTAAGCAAGGCCATTTTTCTCAGGGCTCGAAGTCCCCCCGAAGTCAACTTTGAAAGCAGTTTGAGGAACAAGAAACCCTCCATCAGAAAGGAGGCTAGCTTTTCCTTAAATATTAAGCAAGGCCATTTTTCTCAGGGCTCCCGAAGTCAACTTTGAAAGCAGTTTGAGGAACAAGAAACGCTCCATCAGAAAGGGGAAAAAAACACCACGCCAATCCCTTTTCTTCCTGCTTCATAGGCCACTGGTCTGGTTAAACCACGGGGTGTGAGTTTCATTCTCACTGGTGCCTAACTTCTAGGCTGATGCTCAAAAGGAACATTGGAACCCCGTTAGCCAGTAGAACATAATATGCTTGTTCTCGGGGAGAGAAGCTAATTAACCTTGCAGATAAGATTCCTTTGAATGGTCAATTGATGTTGCTGCAAGCTTTGGAAACCACTCAGGTTTCTTTTTCAGGGTTCTGATAGGATATATCTGAAGAAACATTTATACACATACTCGGGGAGAGAAGCTAATTAACCTTGCAGATAAGATTCCTTTGAATGGTCAATTGATGTTGCTGCAAGCTTTGGAAACCACTCAGGTTTCTTTTTCAGGGTTCTGATAGGATATATCTGAAGAAACATTTATACACATACTAGGCTGATGTCAAAATCCTGCTTCTAAACCAGCAACTTGAAGAAAGGTAGAAAAAGTCCTTCAAGCTTTCCTCCGTGTTTGCTCTTACGCATCATGGATTGGGATTCCAGCGGGGGTCTGTTTGAGGAGCGGCAAAGTTGCTCTGTTCTGCGCAAGTGCAGACTTGCAGATGTTGACAAGTGCCCTCAGAAAGGGGAAAAAAACACCACGCCAATCCCTTTTCTTCCTGCTTCATAGGCCACTGGTCTGGTTAAACCACGGGGTGTGAGTTTCATTCTCACTGGTGCCTAACTTCTAGGCTGATGCTCAAAAGGAACATTGGAACCCCGTTAGCCAGTAGAACATAATATGCTTGTTCTCGGGGAGAGAAGCTAATTAACCTTGCAGATAAGATTCCTTTGAATGGTCAATTGATGTTGCTGCAAGCTTTGGAAACCACTCAGGTTTCTTTTTCAGGGTTCTGATAGGATATATCTGAAGAAACATTTATACACATACTAGGCTGATGTCAAAATCCTGCTTCTAAACCAGCAACTTGAAGAAAGGTAGAAAAAGTCCTTCAAGCTTTCCTCCGTGTTTGCTCTTACGCATCATGGATTGGGATTCCAGCGGGGGTCTGTTTGAGGAGCGGCAAAGTTGCTCTGTTCTGCGCAAGTGCAGACTTGCAGATGTTGACAAGTGCCTCAATTTTATGCTTAACGCTTACCATGATGTCTAGTATCACCACGAAGCGCCAAAGCATACTGCCACATGAGAGTCAGGATGGCCGAGCGGTCTAAGGCGCTGCGTTCAGGTCGCAGTCTCCTCTGGAGGCGTGGGTTCGAATCCCACTTCTGACAGGCTAGCTTTTCCTTAAATATTAAGCAAGGCCATTTTTCTCAGGGCTCGAAGTCCCCCCGAAGTCAACTTTGAAAGCAGTTTGAGGAACAAGAAACCCTCCATCAGAAAGGAGGCTAGCTTTTCCTTAAATATTAAGCAAGGCCATTTTTCTCAGGGCTCCCGAAGTCAACTTTGAAAGCAGTTTGAGGAACAAGAAACGCTCCATCAGAAAGGGGAAAAAAACACCACGCCAATCCCTTTTCTTCCTGCTTCATACGCCACTGGTCTGGTTAAACCACGGGGTGTGAGTTTCATTCTCACTGGTGCCTAACTTCTAGGCTGATGCTCAAAAGGAACATTGGAACCCCGTTAGCCAGTAGAACATAATATGCTTGTTCTCGGGGAGAGAAGCTAATTAACCTTGCAGATAAGATTCCTTTGAATGGTCAATTGATGTTGCTGCAAGCTTTGGAAACCACTCAGGTTTCTTTTTCAGGGTTCTGATAGGATATATCTGAAGAAACATTTATACACATACTCGGGGAGAGAAGCTAATTAACCTTGCAGATAAGATTCCTTTGAATGGTCAATTGATGTTGCTGCAAGCTTTGGAAACCACTCAGGTTTCTTTTTCAGGGTTCTGATAGGATATATCTGAAGAAACATTTATACACATACTAGGCTGATGTCAAAATCCTGCTTCTAAACCAGCAACTTGAAGAAAGGTAGAAAAAGTCCTTCAAGCTTTCCTCCGTGTTTGCTCTTACGCATCATGGATTGGGATTCCAGCGGGGGTCTGTTTGAGGAGCGGCAAAGTTGCTCTGTTCTGCGCAAGTGCAGACTTGCAGATGTTGACAAGTGCCCTCAGAAAGGGGAAAAAAACACCACGCCAATCCCTTTTCTTCCTGCTTCATAGGCCACTGGTCTGGTTAAACCACGGGGTGTGAGTTTCATTCTCACTGGTGCCTAACTTCTAGGCTGATGCTCAAAAGGAACATTGGAACCCCGTTAGCCAGTAGAACATAATATGCTTGTTCTCGGGGAGAGAAGCTAATTAACCTTGCAGATAAGATTCCTTTGAATGGTCAATTGATGTTGCTGCAAGCTTTGGAAACCACTCAGGTTTCTTTTTCAGGGTTCTGATAGGATATATCTGAAGAAACATTTATACACATACTAGGCTGATGTCAAAATCCTGCTTCTAAACCAGCAACTTGAAGAAAGGTAGAAAAAGTCCTTCAAGCTTTCCTCCGTGTTTGCTCTTACGCATCATGGATTGGGATTCCAGCGGGGGTCTGTTTGAGGAGCGGCAAAGTTGCTCTGTTCTGCGCAAGTGCAGACTTGCAGATGTTGACAAGTGCCTCAATTTTATGCTTAACGCTTACCATGATGTCTAGTATCACCACGAAGCGCCAAAGCATACTGCCCCATGAAAGTCAGGATGGCCGAGCGGTCTAAGGCGCTGCGTTCAGGTCGCAGTCTCCTCTGGAGGCGTGGGTTCGAATCCCACTTCTGACAGGCTAGCTTTTCCTTAAATATTAAGCAAGGCCATTTTTCTCAGGGCTCGAAGTCCCCCCGAAGTCAACTTTGAAAGCAGTTTGAGGAACAAGAAACCCTCCATCAGAAAGGAGGCTAGCTTTTCCTTAAATATTAAGCAAGGCCATTTTTCTCAGGGCTCCCGAAGTCAACTTTGAAAGCAGTTTGAGGAACAAGAAACGCTCCATCAGAAAGGGGAAAAAAACACCACGCCAATCCCTTTTCTTCCTGCTTCATACGCCACTGGTCTGGTTAAACCACGGGGTGTGAGTTTCATTCTCACTGGTGCCTAACTTCTAGGCTGATGCTCAAAAGGAACATTGGAACCCCGTTAGCCAGTAGAACATAATATGCTTGTTCTCGGGGAGAGAAGCTAATTAACCTTGCAGATAAGATTCCTTTGAATGGTCAATTGATGTTGCTGCAAGCTTTGGAAACCACTCAGGTTTCTTTTTCAGGGTTCTGATAGGATATATCTGAAGAAACATTTATACACATACTCGGGGAGAGAAGCTAATTAACCTTGCAGATAAGATTCCTTTGAATGGTCAATTGATGTTGCTGCAAGCTTTGGAAACCACTCAGGTTTCTTTTTCAGGGTTCTGATAGGATATATCTGAAGAAACATTTATACACATACTAGGCTGATGTCAAAATCCTGCTTCTAAACCAGCAACTTGAAGAAAGGTAGAAAAAGTCCTTCAAGCTTTCCTCCGTGTTTGCTCTTACGCATCATGGATTGGGATTCCAGCGGGGGTCTGTTTGAGGAGCGGCAAAGTTGCTCTGTTCTGCGCAAGTGCAGACTTGCAGATGTTGACAAGTGCCCTCAGAAAGGGGAAAAAAACACCACGCCAATCCCTTTTCTTCCTGCTTCATAGGCCACTGGTCTGGTTAAACCACGGGGTGTGAGTTTCATTCTCACTGGTGCCTAACTTCTAGGCTGATGCTCAAAAGGAACATTGGAACCCCGTTAGCCAGTAGAACATAATATGCTTGTTCTCGGGGAGAGAAGCTAATTAACCTTGCAGATAAGATTCCTTTGAATGGTCAATTGATGTTGCTGCAAGCTTTGGAAACCACTCAGGTTTCTTTTTCAGGGTTCTGATAGGATATATCTGAAGAAACATTTATACACATACTAGGCTGATGTCAAAATCCTGCTTCTAAACCAGCAACTTGAAGAAAGGTAGAAAAAGTCCTTCAAGCTTTCCTCCGTGTTTGCTCTTACGCATCATGGATTGGGATTCCAGCGGGGGTCTGTTTGAGGAGCGGCAAAGTTGCTCTGTTCTGCGCAAGTGCAGACTTGCAGATGTTGACAAGTGCCTCAATTTTATGCTTAACGCTTACCATGATGTCTAGTATCACCACGAAGCGCCAAAGCATACTGCCCCATGAAAGTCAGGATGGCCGAGCGGTCTAAGGCGCTGCGTTCAGGTCGCAGTCTCCTCTGGAGGCGTGGGTTCGAATCCCACTTCTGACAGGCTAGCTTTTCCTTAAATATTAAGCAAGGCCATTTTTCTCAGGGCTCCCGAAGTCAACTTTGAAAGCAGTTTGAGGAACGAGAAACCCTCCATCAGAAAGGGGAAAAAAACACCACGCCAATCCCTTTTCTTCCTGCTTCATAGGCCACTGGTCTGGTTAAACCACGGGGTGTGAGTTTCATTCTCACTGGTGCCTAACTTCTAGGCTGATGCTCAAAAGGAACATTGGAACCCCGTTAGCCAGTAGAACATAATATGCTTGTTCTCGGGGAGAGAAGCTAATTAACCTTGCAGATAAGATTCCTTTGAATGGTCAATTGATGTTGCTGCAAGCTTTGGAAACCACTCAGGTTTCTTTTTCAGGGTTCTGATAGGATATATCTGAAGAAACATTTATACACATACTAGGCTGATGTCAAAATCCTGCTTCTAAACCAGCAACTTGAAGAAAGGTAGAAAAAGTCCTTCAAGCTTTCCTCCGTGTTTGCTCTTACGCATCATGGATTGGGATTCCAGCGGGGGTCTGTTTGAGGAGCGGCAAAGTTGCTCTGTTCTGCGCAAGTGCAGACTTGCAGATGTTGACAAGTGCCTCAATTTTATGCTTAACGCTTACCATGATGTCTAGTATCACCACGAAGCGCCAAAGCATACTGCCACATGAGAGTCAGGATGGCCGAGCGGTCTAAGGCGCTGCGTTCAGGTCGCAGTCTCCTCTGGAGGCGTGGGTTCGAATCCCACTTCTGACAGGCTAGCTTTTCCTTAAATATTAAGCAAGGCCATTTTTCTCAGGGCTCGAAGTCCCCCCGAAGTCAACTTTGAAAGCAGTTTGAGGAACAAGAAACCCTCCATCAGAAAGGAGGCTAGCTTTTCCTTAAATATTAAGCAAGGCCATTTTTCTCAGGGCTCCCGAAGTCAACTTTGAAAGCAGTTTGAGGAACAAGAAACGCTAACTTCTAGGCTGATGCTCAAAAGGAACATTGGAACCCCGTTAGCCAGTAGAACATAATATGCTTGTTCTCGGGGAGAGAAGCTAATTAACCTTGCAGATAAGATTCCTTTGAATGGTCAATTGATGTTGCTGCAAGCTTTGGAAACCACTCAGGTTTCTTTTTCAGGGTTCTGATAGGATATATCTGAAGAAACATTTATACACATACTCGGGGAGAGAAGCTAATTAACCTTGCAGATAAGATTCCTTTGAATGGTCAATTGATGTTGCTGCAAGCTTTGGAAACCACTCAGGTTTCTTTTTCAGGGTTCTGATAGGATATATCTGAAGAAACATTTATACACATACTAGGCTGATGTCAAAATCCTGCTTCTAAACCAGCAACTTGAAGAAAGGTAGAAAAAGTCCTTCAAGCTTTCCTCCGTGTTTGCTCTTACGCATCATGGATTGGGATTCCAGCGGGGGTCTGTTTGAGGAGCGGCAAAGTTGCTCTGTTCTGCGCAAGTGCAGACTTGCAGATGTTGACAAGTGCCCTCAGAAAGGGGAAAAAAACACCACGCCAATCCCTTTTCTTCCTGCTTCATAGGCCACTGGTCTGGTTAAACCACGGGGTGTGAGTTTCATTCTCACTGGTGCCTAACTTCTAGGCTGATGCTCAAAAGGAACATTGGAACCCCGTTAGCCAGTAGAACATAATATGCTTGTTCTCGGGGAGAGAAGCTAATTAACCTTGCAGATAAGATTCCTTTGAATGGTCAATTGATGTTGCTGCAAGCTTTGGAAACCACTCAGGTTTCTTTTTCAGGGTTCTGATAGGATATATCTGAAGAAACATTTATACACATACTAGGCTGATGTCAAAATCCTGCTTCTAAACCAGCAACTTGAAGAAAGGTAGAAAAAGTCCTTCAAGCTTTCCTCCGTGTTTGCTCTTACGCATCATGGATTGGGATTCCAGCGGGGGTCTGTTTGAGGAGCGGCAAAGTTGCTCTGTTCTGCGCAAGTGCAGACTTGCAGATGTTGACAAGTGCCCTCAGAAAGGGGAAAAAAACACCACGCCAATCCCTTTTCTTCCTGCTTCATAGGCCACTGGTCTGGTTAAACCACGGGGTGTGAGTTTCATTCTCACTGGTGCCTAACTTCTAGGCTGATGCTCAAAAGGAACATTGGAACCCCGTTAGCCAGTAGAACATAATATGCTTGTTCTCGGGGAGAGAAGCTAATTAACCTTGCAGATAAGATTCCTTTGAATGGTCAATTGATGTTGCTGCAAGCTTTGGAAACCACTCAGGTTTCTTTTTCAGGGTTCTGATAGGATATATCTGAAGAAACATTTATACACATACTAGGCTGATGTCAAAATCCTGCTTCTAAACCAGCAACTTAAAGAAAGGTAGAAAAAGTCCTTCAAGCTTTCCTCCGTGTTTGCTCTTACGCATCATGGATTGGGATTCCAGCGGGGGTCTGTTTGAGGAGCGGCAAAGTTGCTCTGTTCTGCGCAAGTGCAGACTTGCAGATGTTGACAAGTGCCTCAATTTTATGCTTAACGCTTACCATGATGTCTAGTATCACCACGAAGCGCCAAAGCATACTGCCACATGAGAGTCAGGATGGCCGAGCGGTCTAAGGCGCTGCGTTCAGGTCGCAGTCTCCTCTGGAGGCGTGGGTTCGAATCCCACTTCTGACAGGCTAGCTTTTCCTTAAATATTAAGCAAGGCCATTTTTCTCAGGGCTCGAAGTCCCCCCGAAGTCAACTTTGAAAGCAGTTTGAGGAACAAGAAACCCTCCATCAGAAAGGAGGCTAGCTTTTCCTTAAATATTAAGCAAGGCCATTTTTCTCAGGGCTCCCGAAGTCAACTTTGAAAGCAGTTTGAGGAACAAGAAACGCTCCATCAGAAAGGGGAAAAAAACACCACGCCAATCCCTTTTCTTCCTGCTTCATAGGCCACTGGTCTGGTTAAACCACGGGGTGTGAGTTTCATTCTCACTGGTGCCTAACTTCTAGGCTGATGCTCAAAAGGAACATTGGAACCCCGTTAGCCAGTAGAACATAATATGCTTGTTCTCGGGGAGAGAAGCTAATTAACCTTGCAGATAAGATTCCTTTGAATGGTCAATTGATGTTGCTGCAAGCTTTGGAAACCACTCAGGTTTCTTTTTCAGGGTTCTGATAGGATATATCTGAAGAAACATTTATACACATACTCGGGGAGAGAAGCTAATTAACCTTGCAGATAAGATTCCTTTGAATGGTCAATTGATGTTGCTGCAAGCTTTGGAAACCACTCAGGTTTCTTTTTCAGGGTTCTGATAGGATATATCTGAAGAAACATTTATACACATACTAGGCTGATGTCAAAATCCTGCTTCTAAACCAGCAACTTGAAGAAAGGTAGAAAAAGTCCTTCAAGCTTTCCTCCGTGTTTGCTCTTACGCATCATGGATTGGGATTCCAGCGGGGGTCTGTTTGAGGAGCGGCAAAGTTGCTCTGTTCTGCGCAAGTGCAGACTTGCAGATGTTGACAAGTGCCCTCAGAAAGGGGAAAAAAACACCACGCCAATCCCTTTTCTTCCTGCTTCATAGGCCACTGGTCTGGTTAAACCACGGGGTGTGAGTTTCATTCTCACTGGTGCCTAACTTCTAGGCTGATGCTCAAAAGGAACATTGGAACCCCGTTAGCCAGTAGAACATAATATGCTTGTTCTCGGGGAGAGAAGCTAATTAACCTTGCAGATAAGATTCCTTTGAATGGTCAATTGATGTTGCTGCAAGCTTTGGAAACCACTCAGGTTTCTTTTTCAGGGTTCTGATAGGATATATCTGAAGAAACATTTATACACATACTAGGCTGATGTCAAAATCCTGCTTCTAAACCAGCAACTTAAAGAAAGGTAGAAAAAGTCCTTCAAGCTTTCCTCCGTGTTTGCTCTTACGCATCATGGATTGGGATTCCAGCGGGGGTCTGTTTGAGGAGCGGCAAAGTTGCTCTGTTCTGCGCAAGTGCAGACTTGCAGATGTTGACAAGTGCCTCAATTTTATGCTTAACGCTTACCATGATGTCTAGTATCACCACGAAGCGCCAAAGCATACTGCCACATGAGAGTCAGGATGGCCGAGCGGTCTAAGGCGCTGCGTTCAGGTCGCAGTCTCCTCTGGAGGCGTGGGTTCGAATCCCACTTCTGACAGGCTAGCTTTTCCTTAAATATTAAGCAAGGCCATTTTTCTCAGGGCTCGAAGTCCCCCCGAAGTCAACTTTGAAAGCAGTTTGAGAAACAAGAAACCCTCCATCAGAAAGGAGGCTAGCTTTTCCTTAAATATTAAGCAAGGCCATTTTTCTCAGGGCTCCCGAAGTCAACTTTGAAAGCAGTTTGAGGAACAAGAAACGCTCCATCAGAAAGGGGAAAAAAACACCACGCCAATCCCTTTTCTTCCTGCTTCATAGGCCACTGGTCTGGTTAAACCACGGGGTGTGAGTTTCATTCTCACTGGTGCCTAACTTCTAGGCTGATGCTCAAAAGGAACATTGGAACCCCGTTAGCCAGTAGAACATAATATGCTTGTTCTCGGGGAGAGAAGCTAATTAACCTTGCAGATAAGATTCCTTTGAATGGTCAATTGATGTTGCTGCAAGCTTTGGAAACCACTCAGGTTTCTTTTTCAGGGTTCTGATAGGATATATCTGAAGAAACATTTATACACATACTCGGGGAGAGAAGCTAATTAACCTTGCAGATAAGATTCCTTTGAATGGTCAATTGATGTTGCTGCAAGCTTTGGAAACCACTCAGGTTTCTTTTTCAGGGTTCTGATAGGATATATCTGAAGAAACATTTATACACATACTAGGCTGATGTCAAAATCCTGCTTCTAAACCAGCAACTTGAAGAAAGGTAGAAAAAGTCCTTCAAGCTTTCCTCCGTGTTTGCTCTTACGCATCATGGATTGGGATTCCAGCGGGGGTCTGTTTGAGGAGCGGCAAAGTTGCTCTGTTCTGCGCAAGTGCAGACTTGCAGATGTTGACAAGTGCCCTCAGAAAGGGGAAAAAAACACCACGCCAATCCCTTTTCTTCCTGCTTCATAGGCCACTGGTCTGGTTAAACCACGGGGTGTGAGTTTCATTCTCACTGGTGCCTAACTTCTAGGCTGATGCTCAAAAGGAACATTGGAACCCCGTTAGCCAGTAGAACATAATATGCTTGTTCTCGGGGAGAGAAGCTAATTAACCTTGCAGATAAGATTCCTTTGAATGGTCAATTGATGTTGCTGCAAGCTTTGGAAACCACTCAGGTTTCTTTTTCAGGGTTCTGATAGGATATATCTGAAGAAACATTTATACACATACTAGGCTGATGTCAAAATCCTGCTTCTAAACCAGCAACTTGAAGAAAGGTAGAAAAAGTCCTTCAAGCTTTCCTCCGTGTTTGCTCTTACGCATCATGGATTGGGATTCCAGCGGGGGTCTGTTTGAGGAGCGGCAAAGTTGCTCTGTTCTGCGCAAGTGCAGACTTGCAGATGTTGACAAGTGCCCTCAGAAAGGGGAAAAAAACACCACGCCAATCCCTTTTCTTCCTGCTTCATAGGCCACTGGTCTGGTTAAACCACGGGGTGTGAGTTTCATTCTCACTGGTGCCTAACTTCTAGGCTGATGCTCAAAAGGAACATTGGAACCCCGTTAGCCAGTAGAACATAATATGCTTGTTCTCGGGGAGAGAAGCTAATTAACCTTGCAGATAAGATTCCTTTGAATGGTCAATTGATGTTGCTGCAAGCTTTGGAAACCACTCAGGTTTCTTTTTCAGGGTTCTGATAGGATATATCTGAAGAAACATTTATACACATACTAGGCTGATGTCAAAATCCTGCTTCTAAACCAGCAACTTAAAGAAAGGTAGAAAAAGTCCTTCAAGCTTTCCTCCGTGTTTGCTCTTACGCATCATGGATTGGGATTCCAGCGGGGGTCTGTTTGAGGAGCGGCAAAGTTGCTCTGTTCTGCGCAAGTGCAGACTTGCAGATGTTGACAAGTGCCTCAATTTTATGCTTAACGCTTACCATGATGTCTAGTATCACCACGAAGCGCCAAAGCATACTGCCACATGAGAGTCAGGATGGCCGAGCGGTCTAAGGCGCTGCGTTCAGGTCGCAGTCTCCTCTGGAGGCGTGGGTTCGAATCCCACTTCTGACAGGCTAGCTTTTCCTTAAATATTAAGCAAGGCCATTTTTCTCAGGGCTCGAAGTCCCCCCGAAGTCAACTTTGAAAGCAGTTTGAGGAACAAGAAACCCTCCATCAGAAAGGAGGCTAGCTTTTCCTTAAATATTAAGCAAGGCCATTTTTCTCAGGGCTCCCGAAGTCAACTTTGAAAGCAGTTTGAGGAACAAGAAACGCTCCATCAGAAAGGGGAAAAAAACACCACGCCAATCCCTTTTCTTCCTGCTTCATAGGCCACTGGTCTGGTTAAACCACGGGGTGTGAGTTTCATTCTCACTGGTGCCTAACTTCTAGGCTGATGCTCAAAAGGAACATTGGAACCCCGTTAGCCAGTAGAACATAATATGCTTGTTCTCGGGGAGAGAAGCTAATTAACCTTGCAGATAAGATTCCTTTGAATGGTCAATTGATGTTGCTGCAAGCTTTGGAAACCACTCAGGTTTCTTTTTCAGGGTTCTGATAGGATATATCTGAAGAAACATTTATACACATACTCGGGGAGAGAAGCTAATTAACCTTGCAGATAAGATTCCTTTGAATGGTCAATTGATGTTGCTGCAAGCTTTGGAAACCACTCAGGTTTCTTTTTCAGGGTTCTGATAGGATATATCTGAAGAAACATTTATACACATACTAGGCTGATGTCAAAATCCTGCTTCTAAACCAGCAACTTGAAGAAAGGTAGAAAAAGTCCTTCAAGCTTTCCTCCGTGTTTGCTCTTACGCATCATGGATTGGGATTCCAGCGGGGGTCTGTTTGAGGAGCGGCAAAGTTGCTCTGTTCTGCGCAAGTGCAGACTTGCAGATGTTGACAAGTGCCCTCAGAAAGGGGAAAAAAACACCACGCCAATCCCTTTTCTTCCTGCTTCATAGGCCACTGGTCTGGTTAAACCACGGGGTGTGAGTTTCATTCTCACTGGTGCCTAACTTCTAGGCTGATGCTCAAAAGGAACATTGGAACCCCGTTAGCCAGTAGAACATAATATGCTTGTTCTCGGGGAGAGAAGCTAATTAACCTTGCAGATAAGATTCCTTTGAATGGTCAATTGATGTTGCTGCAAGCTTTGGAAACCACTCAGGTTTCTTTTTCAGGGTTCTGATAGGATATATCTGAAGAAACATTTATACACATACTAGGCTGATGTCAAAATCCTGCTTCTAAACCAGCAACTTAAAGAAAGGTAGAAAAAGTCCTTCAAGCTTTCCTCCGTGTTTGCTCTTACGCATCATGGATTGGGATTCCAGCGGGGGTCTGTTTGAGGAGCGGCAAAGTTGCTCTGTTCTGCGCAAGTGCAGACTTGCAGATGTTGACAAGTGCCTCAATTTTATGCTTAACGCTTACCATGATGTCTAGTATCACCACGAAGCGCCAAAGCATACTGCCACATGAGAGTCAGGATGGCCGAGCGGTCTAAGGCGCTGCGTTCAGGTCGCAGTCTCCTCTGGAGGCGTGGGTTCGAATCCCACTTCTGACAGGCTAGCTTTTCCTTAAATATTAAGCAAGGCCATTTTTCTCAGGGCTCGAAGTCCCCCCGAAGTCAACTTTGAAAGCAGTTTGAGAAACAAGAAACCCTCCATCAGAAAGGAGGCTAGCTTTTCCTTAAATATTAAGCAAGGCCATTTTTCTCAGGGCTCCCGAAGTCAACTTTGAAAGCAGTTTGAGGAACAAGAAACGCTCCATCAGAAAGGGGAAAAAAACACCACGCCAATCCCTTTTCTTCCTGCTTCATAGGCCACTGGTCTGGTTAAACCACGGGGTGTGAGTTTCATTCTCACTGGTGCCTAACTTCTAGGCTGATGCTCAAAAGGAACATTGGAACCCCGTTAGCCAGTAGAACATAATATGCTTGTTCTCGGGGAGAGAAGCTAATTAACCTTGCAGATAAGATTCCTTTGAATGGTCAATTGATGTTGCTGCAAGCTTTGGAAACCACTCAGGTTTCTTTTTCAGGGTTCTGATAGGATATATCTGAAGAAACATTTATACACATACTCGGGGAGAGAAGCTAATTAACCTTGCAGATAAGATTCCTTTGAATGGTCAATTGATGTTGCTGCAAGCTTTGGAAACCACTCAGGTTTCTTTTTCAGGGTTCTGATAGGATATATCTGAAGAAACATTTATACACATACTAGGCTGATGTCAAAATCCTGCTTCTAAACCAGCAACTTGAAGAAAGGTAGAAAAAGTCCTTCAAGCTTTCCTCCGTGTTTGCTCTTACGCATCATGGATTGGGATTCCAGCGGGGGTCTGTTTGAGGAGCGGCAAAGTTGCTCTGTTCTGCGCAAGTGCAGACTTGCAGATGTTGACAAGTGCCCTCAGAAAGGGGAAAAAAACACCACGCCAATCCCTTTTCTTCCTGCTTCATAGGCCACTGGTCTGGTTAAACCACGGGGTGTGAGTTTCATTCTCACTGGTGCCTAACTTCTAGGCTGATGCTCAAAAGGAACATTGGAACCCCGTTAGCCAGTAGAACATAATATGCTTGTTCTCGGGGAGAGAAGCTAATTAACCTTGCAGATAAGATTCCTTTGAATGGTCAATTGATGTTGCTGCAAGCTTTGGAAACCACTCAGGTTTCTTTTTCAAGGTTCTGATAGGATATATCTGAAGAAACATTTATACACATACTAGGCTGATGTCAAAATCCTGCTTCTAAACCAGCAACTTGAAGAAAGGTAGAAAAAGTCCTTCAAGCTTTCCTCCGTGTTTGCTCTTACGCATCATGGATTGGGATTCCAGCGGGGGTCTGTTTGAGGAGCGGCAAAGTTGCTCTGTTCTGCGCAAGTGCAGACTTGCAGATGTTGACAAGTGCCTCAATTTTATGCTTAACGCTTACCATGATGTCTAGTATCACCACGAAGCGCCAAAGCATACTGCCACATGAGAGTCAGGATGGCCGAGCGGTCTAAGGCGCTGCGTTCAGGTCGCAGTCTCCTCTGGAGGCGTGGGTTCGAATCCCACTTCTGACAGGCTAGCTTTTCCTTAAATATTAAGCAAGGCCATTTTTCTCAGGGCTCGAAGTCCCCCCGAAGTCAACTTTGAAAGCAGTTTGAGGAACAAGAAACCCTCCATCAGAAAGGAGGCTAGCTTTTCCTTAAATATTAAGCAAGGCCATTTTTCTCAGGGCTCCCGAAGTCAACTTTGAAAGCAGTTTGAGGAACAAGAAACGCTCCATCAGAAAGGGGAAAAAAACACCACGCCAATCCCTTTTCTTCCTGCTTCATACGCCACTGGTCTGGTTAAACCACGGGGTGTGAGTTTCATTCTCACTGGTGCCTAACTTCTAGGCTGATGCTCAAAAGGAACATTGGAACCCCGTTAGCCAGTAGAACATAATATGCTTGTTCTCGGGGAGAGAAGCTAATTAACCTTGCAGATAAGATTCCTTTGAATGGTCAATTGATGTTGCTGCAAGCTTTGGAAACCACTCAGGTTTCTTTTTCAGGGTTCTGATAGGATATATCTGAAGAAACATTTATACACATACTAGGCTGATGTCAAAATCCTGCTTCTAAACCAGCAACTTGAAGAAAGGTAGAAAAAGTCCTTCAAGCTTTCCTCCGTGTTTGCTCTTACGCATCATGGATTGGGATTCCAGCGGGGGTCTGTTTGAGGAGCGGCAAAGTTGCTCTGTTCTGCGCAAGTGCAGACTTGCAGATGTTGACAAGTGCCCTCAGAAAGGGGAAAAAAACACCACGCCAATCCCTTTTCTTCCTGCTTCATAGGCCACTGGTCTGGTTAAACCACGGGGTGTGAGTTTCATTCTCACTGGTGCCTAACTTCTAGGCTGATGCTCAAAAGGAACATTGGAACCCCGTTAGCCAGTAGAACATAATATGCTTGTTCTCGGGGAGAGAAGCTAATTAACCTTGCAGATAAGATTCCTTTGAATGGTCAATTGATGTTGCTCAAAGCTTTGGAAACCACTCAGGTTTCTTTTTCAGGGTTCTGATAGGATATATCTGAAGAAACATTTATACACATACTAGGCTGATGTCAAAATCCTGCTTCTAAACCAGCAACTTGAAGAAAGGTAGAAAAAGTCCTTCAAGCTTTCCTCCGTGTTTGCTCTTACGCATCATGGATTGGGATTCCAGCGGGGGTCTGTTTGAGGAGCGGCAAAGTTGCTCTGTTCTGCGCAAGTGCAGACTTGCAGATGTTGACAAGTGCCTCAATTTTATGCTTAACGCTTACCATGATGTCTGGTATCACCACGAAGCGCCAAAGCATACTGCCACATGAAAGTCAGGATGGCCGAGCGGTCTGAGGCGCTGCGTTCAGGTCGCAGTCTCCTCTGGAGGCGTGGGTTCGAATCCCACTTCTGACAGGCTAGCTTTTCCTTAAATATTAAGCAAGGCCATTTTTCTCAGGGCTCGAAGTCCCCCCGAAGTCAACTTTGAAAGCAGTTTGAGAAACAAGAAACCCTCCATCAGAAAGGAGGCTAGCTTTTCCTTAAATATTAAGCAAGGCCATTTTTCTCAGGGCTCCCGAAGTCAACTTTGAAAGCAGTTTGAGGAACAAGAAACGCTCCATCAGAAAGGGGAAAAAAACACCACGCCAATCCCTTTTCTTCCTGCTTCATAGGCCACTGGTCTGGTTAAACCACGGGGTGTGAGTTTCATTCTCACTGGTGCCTAACTTCTAGGCTGATGCTCAAAAGGAACATTGGAACCCCGTTAGCCAGTAGAACATAATATGCTTGTTCTCGGGGAGAGAAGCTAATTAACCTTGCAGATAAGATTCCTTTGAATGGTCAATTGATGTTGCTGCAAGCTTTGGAAACCACTCAGGTTTCTTTTTCAGGGTTCTGATAGGATATATCTGAAGAAACATTTATACACATACTCGGGGAGAGAAGCTAATTAACCTTGCAGATAAGATTCCTTTGAATGGTCAATTGATGTTGCTGCAAGCTTTGGAAACCACTCAGGTTTCTTTTTCAGGGTTCTGATAGGATATATCTGAAGAAACATTTATACACATACTAGGCTGATGTCAAAATCCTGCTTCTAAACCAGCAACTTGAAGAAAGGTAGAAAAAGTCCTTCAAGCTTTCCTCCGTGTTTGCTCTTACGCATCATGGATTGGGATTCCAGCGGGGGTCTGTTTGAGGAGCGGCAAAGTTGCTCTGTTCTGCGCAAGTGCAGACTTGCAGATGTTGACAAGTGCCCTCAGAAAGGGGAAAAAAACACCACGCCAATCCCTTTTCTTCCTGCTTCATAGGCCACTGGTCTGGTTAAACCACGGGGTGTGAGTTTCATTCTCACTGGTGCCTAACTTCTAGGCTGATGCTCAAAAGGAACATTGGAACCCCGTTAGCCAGTAGAACATAATATGCTTGTTCTCGGGGAGAGAAGCTAATTAACCTTGCAGATAAGATTCCTTTGAATGGTCAATTGATGTTGCTGCAAGCTTTGGAAACCACTCAGGTTTCTTTTTCAAGGTTCTGATAGGATATATCTGAAGAAACATTTATACACATACTAGGCTGATGTCAAAATCCTGCTTCTAAACCAGCAACTTGAAGAAAGGTAGAAAAAGTCCTTCAAGCTTTCCTCCGTGTTTGCTCTTACGCATCATGGATTGGGATTCCAGCGGGGGTCTGTTTGAGGAGCGGCAAAGTTGCTCTGTTCTGCGCAAGTGCAGACTTGCAGATGTTGACAAGTGCCCTCAGAAAGGGGAAAAAAACACCACGCCAATCCCTTTTCTTCCTGCTTCATAGGCCACTGGTCTGGTTAAACCACGGGGTGTGAGTTTCATTCTCACTGGTGCCTAACTTCTAGGCTGATGCTCAAAAGGAACATTGGAACCCCGTTAGCCAGTAGAACATAATATGCTTGTTCTCGGGGAGAGAAGCTAATTAACCTTGCAGATAAGATTCCTTTGAATGGTCAATTGATGTTGCTCAAAGCTTTGGAAACCACTCAGGTTTCTTTTTCAGGGTTCTGATAGGATATATCTGAAGAAACATTTATACACATACTAGGCTGATGTCAAAATCCTGCTTCTAAACCAGCAACTTGAAGAAAGGTAGAAAAAGTCCTTCAAGCTTTCCTCCGTGTTTGCTCTTACGCATCATGGATTGGGATTCCAGCGGGGGTCTGTTTGAGGAGCGGCAAAGTTGCTCTGTTCTGCGCAAGTGCAGACTTGCAGATGTTGACAAGTGCCTCAATTTTATGCTTAACGCTTACCATGATGTCTGGTATCACCACGAAGCGCCAAAGCATACTGCCACATGAAAGTCAGGATGGCCGAGCGGTCTGAGGCGCTGCGTTCAGGTCGCAGTCTCCTCTGGAGGCGTGGGTTCGAATCCCACTTCTGACAGGCTAGCTTTTCCTTAAATATTAAGCAAGGCCATTTTTCTCAGGGCTCGAAGTCCCCCCGAAGTCAACTTTGAAAGCAGTTTGAGAAACAAGAAACCCTCCATCAGAAAGGAGGCTAGCTTTTCCTTAAATATTAAGCAAGGCCATTTTTCTCAGGGCTCCCGAAGTCAACTTTGAAAGCAGTTTGAGGAACAAGAAACGCTCCATCAGAAAGGGGAAAAAAACACCACGCCAATCCCTTTTCTTCCTGCTTCATAGGCCACTGGTCTGGTTAAACCACGGGGTGTGAGTTTCATTCTCACTGGTGCCTAACTTCTAGGCTGATGCTCAAAAGGAACATTGGAACCCCGTTAGCCAGTAGAACATAATATGCTTGTTCTCGGGGAGAGAAGCTAATTAACCTTGCAGATAAGATTCCTTTGAATGGTCAATTGATGTTGCTGCAAGCTTTGGAAACCACTCAGGTTTCTTTTTCAGGGTTCTGATAGGATATATCTGAAGAAACATTTATACACATACTCGGGGAGAGAAGCTAATTAACCTTGCAGATAAGATTCCTTTGAATGGTCAATTGATGTTGCTGCAAGCTTTGGAAACCACTCAGGTTTCTTTTTCAGGGTTCTGATAGGATATATCTGAAGAAACATTTATACACATACTAGGCTGATGTCAAAATCCTGCTTCTAAACCAGCAACTTGAAGAAAGGTAGAAAAAGTCCTTCAAGCTTTCCTCCGTGTTTGCTCTTACGCATCATGGATTGGGATTCCAGCGGGGGTCTGTTTGAGGAGCGGCAAAGTTGCTCTGTTCTGCGCAAGTGCAGACTTGCAGATGTTGACAAGTGCCCTCAGAAAGGGGAAAAAAACACCACGCCAATCCCTTTTCTTCCTGCTTCATAGGCCACTGGTCTGGTTAAACCACGGGGTGTGAGTTTCATTCTCACTGGTGCCTAACTTCTAGGCTGATGCTCAAAAGGAACATTGGAACCCCGTTAGCCAGTAGAACATAATATGCTTGTTCTCGGGGAGAGAAGCTAATTAACCTTGCAGATAAGATTCCTTTGAATGGTCAATTGATGTTGCTGCAAGCTTTGGAAACCACTCAGGTTTCTTTTTCAAGGTTCTGATAGGATATATCTGAAGAAACATTTATACACATACTAGGCTGATGTCAAAATCCTGCTTCTAAACCAGCAACTTGAAGAAAGGTAGAAAAAGTCCTTCAAGCTTTCCTCCGTGTTTGCTCTTACGCATCATGGATTGGGATTCCAGCGGGGGTCTGTTTGAGGAGCGGCAAAGTTGCTCTGTTCTGCGCAAGTGCAGACTTGCAGATGTTGACAAGTGCCTCAATTTTATGCTTAACGCTTACCATGATGTCTAGTATCACCACGAAGCGCCAAAGCATACTGCCACATGAGAGTCAGGATGGCCGAGCGGTCTAAGGCGCTGCGTTCAGGTCGCAGTCTCCTCTGGAGGCGTGGGTTCGAATCCCACTTCTGACAGGCTAGCTTTTCCTTAAATATTAAGCAAGGCCATTTTTCTCAGGGCTCGAAGTCCCCCCGAAGTCAACTTTGAAAGCAGTTTGAGGAACAAGAAACCCTCCATCAGAAAGGAGGCTAGCTTTTCCTTAAATATTAAGCAAGGCCATTTTTCTCAGGGCTCCCGAAGTCAACTTTGAAAGCAGTTTGAGGAACAAGAAACGCTCCATCAGAAAGGGGAAAAAAACACCACGCCAATCCCTTTTCTTCCTGCTTCATAGGCCACTGGTCTGGTTAAACCACGGGGTGTGAGTTTCATTCTCACTGGTGCCTAACTTCTAGGCTGATGCTCAAAAGGAACATTGGAACCCCGTTAGCCAGTAGAACATAATATGCTTGTTCTCGGGGAGAGAAGCTAATTAACCTTGCAGATAAGATTCCTTTGAATGGTCAATTGATGTTGCTGCAAGCTTTGGAAACCACTCAGGTTTCTTTTTCAGGGTTCTGATAGGATATATCTGAAGAAACATTTATACACATACTAGGCTGATGTCAAAATCCTGCTTCTAAACCAGCAACTTGAAGAAAGGTAGAAAAAGTCCTTCAAGCTTTCCTCCGTGTTTGCTCTTACGCATCATGGATTGGGATTCCAGCGGGGGTCTGTTTGAGGAGCGGCAAAGTTGCTCTGTTCTGCGCAAGTGCAGACTTGCAGATGTTGACAAGTGCCCTCAGAAAGGGGAAAAAAACACCACGCCAATCCCTTTTCTTCCTGCTTCATAGGCCACTGGTCTGGTTAAACCACGGGGTGTGAGTTTCATTCTCACTGGTGCCTAACTTCTAGGCTGATGCTCAAAAGGAACATTGGAACCCCGTTAGCCAGTAGAACATAATATGCTTGTTCTCGGGGAGAGAAGCTAATTAACCTTGCAGATAAGATTCCTTTGAATGGTCAATTGATGTTGCTCAAAGCTTTGGAAACCACTCAGGTTTCTTTTTCAGGGTTCTGATAGGATATATCTGAAGAAACATTTATACACATACTAGGCTGATGTCAAAATCCTGCTTCTAAACCAGCAACTTGAAGAAAGGTAGAAAAAGTCCTTCAAGCTTTCCTCCGTGTTTGCTCTTACGCATCATGGATTGGGATTCCAGCGGGGGTCTGTTTGAGGAGCGGCAAAGTTGCTCTGTTCTGCGCAAGTGCAGACTTGCAGATGTTGACAAGTGCCTCAATTTTATGCTTAACGCTTACCATGATGTCTGGTATCACCACGAAGCGCCAAAGCATACTGCCACATGAAAGTCAGGATGGCCGAGCGGTCTGAGGCGCTGCGTTCAGGTCGCAGTCTCCTCTGGAGGCGTGGGTTCGAATCCCACTTTTCCTTAAATATTAAGCAAGGCCATTTTTCTCAGGGCTCGAAGTCCCCCCGAAGTCAACTTTGAAAGCAGTTTGAGGAACAAGAAACCCTCCATCAGAAAGGAGGCTAGCTTTTCCTTAAATATTAAGCAAGGCCATTTTTCTCAGGGCTCCCGAAGTCAACTTTGAAAGCAGTTTGAGGAACAAGAAACGCTCCATCAGAAAGGGGGAAAAAACACCACGCCAATCCCTTTTCTTCCTGCTTCATAGGCCACTGGTCTGGTTAAACCACGGGGTGTGAGTTTCATTCTCACTGGTGCCTAACTTCTAGGCTGATGCTCAAAAGGAACATTGGAACCCCGTTAGCCAGTAGAACATAATATGCTTGTTCTCGGGGAGAGAAGCTAATTAACCTTGCAGATAAGATTCCTTTGAATGGTCAATTGATGTTGCTGCAAGCTTTGGAAACCACTCAGGTTTCTTTTTCAGGGTTCTGATAGGATATATCTGAAGAAACATTTATACACATACTCGGGGAGAGAAGCTAATTAACCTTGCAGATAAGATTCCTTTGAATGGTCAATTGATGTTGCTGCAAGCTTTGGAAACCACTCAGGTTTCTTTTTCAGGGTTCTGATAGGATATATCTGAAGAAACATTTATACACATACTAGGCTGATGTCAAAATCCTGCTTCTAAACCAGCAACTTGAAGAAAGGTAGAAAAAGTCCTTCAAGCTTTCCTCCGTGTTTGCTCTTACGCATCATGGATTGGGATTCCAGCGGGGGTCTGTTTGAGGAGCGGCAAAGTTGCTCTGTTCTGCGCAAGTGCAGACTTGCAGATGTTGACAAGTGCCCTCAGAAAGGGGAAAAAAACACCACGCCAATCCCTTTTCTTCCTGCTTCATAGGCCACTGGTCTGGTTAAACCACGGGGTGTGAGTTTCATTCTCACTGGTGCCTAACTTCTAGGCTAATGCTCAAAAGGAACATTGGAACCCCGTTAGCCAGTAGAACATAATATGCTTGTTCTCGGGGAGAGAAGCTAATTAACCTTGCAGATAAGATTCCTTTGAATGGTCAATTGATGTTGCTGCAAGCTTTGGAAACCACTCAGGTTTCTTTTTCAGGGTTCTGATAGGATATATCTGAAGAAACATTTATACACATACTAGGCTGATGTCAAAATCCTGCTTCTAAACCAGCAACTTGAAGAAAGGTAGAAAAAGTCCTTCAAGCTTTCCTCCGTGTTTGCTCTTACGCATCATGGATTGGGATTCCAGCGGGGGTCTGTTTGAGGAGCGGCAAAGTTGCTCTGTTCTGCGCAAGTGCAGACTTGCAGATGTTGACAAGTGCCTCAATTTTATGCTTAACGCTTACCATGATGTCTAGTATCACCACGAAGCGCCAAAGCATACTGCCACATGAGAGTCAGGATGGCCGAGCGGTCTAAGGCGCTGCGTTCAGGTCGCAGTCTCCTCTGGAGGCGTGGGTTCGAATCCCACTTCTGACAGGCTAGCTTTTCCTTAAATATTAAGCAAGGCCATTTTTCTCAGGGCTCGAAGTCCCCCCGAAGTCAACTTTGAAAGCAGTTTGAGGAACAAGAAACCCTCCATCAGAAAGGAGGCTAGCTTTTCCTTAAATATTAAGCAAGGCCATTTTTCTCAGGGCTCCCGAAGTCAACTTTGAAAGCAGTTTGAGGAACAAGAAACGCTCCATCAGAAAGGGGAAAAAAACACCACGCCAATCCCTTTTCTTCCTGCTTCATAGGCCACTGGTCTGGTTAAACCACGGGGTGTGAGTTTCATTCTCACTGGTGCCTAACTTCTAGGCTGATGCTCAAAAGGAACATTGGAACCCCGTTAGCCAGTAGAACATAATATGCTTGTTCTCGGGGAGAGAAGCTAATTAACCTTGCAGATAAGATTCCTTTGAATGGTCAATTGATGTTGCTGCAAGCTTTGGAAACCACTCAGGTTTCTTTTTCAGGGTTCTGATAGGATATATCTGAAGAAACATTTATACACATACTAGGCTGATGTCAAAATCCTGCTTCTAAACCAGCAACTTGAAGAAAGGTAGAAAAAGTCCTTCAAGCTTTCCTCCGTGTTTGCTCTTACGCATCATGGATTGGGATTCCAGCGGGGCTCTGTTTGAGGAGCGGCAAAGTTGCTCTGTTCTGCGCAAGTGCAGACTTGCAGATGTTGACAAGTGCCCTCAGAAAGGGGAAAAAAACACCACGCCAATCCCTTTTCTTCCTGCTTCATAGGCCACTGGTCTGGTTAAACCACGGGGTGTGAGTTTCATTCTCACTGGTGCCTAACTTCTAGGCTGATGCTCAAAAGGAACATTGGAACCCCGTTAGCCAGTAGAACATAATATGCTTGTTCTCGGGGAGAGAAGCTAATTAACCTTGCAGATAAGATTCCTTTGAATGGTCAATTGATGTTGCTGCAAGCTTTGGAAACCACTCAGGTTTCTTTTTCAGGGTTCTGATAGGATATATCTGAAGAAACATTTATACACATACTAGGCTGATGTCAAAATCCTGCTTCTAAACCAGCAACTTGAAGAAAGGTAGAAAAAGTCCTTCAAGCTTTCCTCCGTGTTTGCTCTTACGCATCATGGATTGGGATTCCAGCGGGGGTCTGTTTGAGGAGCGGCAAAGTTGCTCTGTTCTGCGCAAGTGCAGACTTGCAGATGTTGACAAGTGCCTCAATTTTATGCTTAACGCTTACCATGATGTCTGGTATCACCACGAAGCGCCAAAGCATACTGCCACATGAAAGTCAGGATGGCCGAGCGGTCTGAGGCGCTGCGTTCAGGTCGCAGTCTCCTCTGGAGGCGTGGGTTCGAATCCCACTTCTGACAGGCTAGCTTTTCCTTAAATATTAAGCAAGGCCATTTTTCTCAGGGCTCGAAGTCCCCCCGAAGTCAACTTTGAAAGCAGTTTGAGGAACAAGAAACCCTCCATCAGAAAGGAGGCTAGCTTTTCCTTAAATATTAAGCAAGGCCATTTTTCTCAGGGCTCGAAGTCCCCCCGAAGTCAACTTTGAAAGCAGTTTGAGGAACAAGAAACCCTCCATCAGAAAGGAGGCTAGCTTTTCCTTAAATATTAAGCAAGGCCATTTTTCTCAGGGCTCCCGAAGTCAACTTTGAAAGCAGTTTGAGGAACAAGAAACGCTCCATCAGAAAGGGGAAAAAAACACCACACCAATCCCTTTTCTTCCTGCTTCATAGGCCACTGGTCTGGTTAAACCACGGGGTGTGAGTTTCATTCTCACTGGTGCCTAACTTCTAGGCTGATGCTCAAAAGGAACATTGGAACCCCGTTAGCCAGTAGAACATAATATGCTTGTTCTCGGGGAGAGAAGCTAATTAACCTTGCAGATAAGATTCCTTTGAATGGTCAATTGATGTTGCTGCAAGCTTTGGAAACCACTCAGGTTTCTTTTTCAGGGTTCTGATAGGATATATCTGAAGAAACATTTATACACATACTAGGCTGATGTCAAAATCCTGCTTCTAAACCAGCAACTTGAAGAAAGGTAGAAAAAGTCCTTCAAGCTTTCCTCCGTGTTTGCTCTTACGCATCATGGATTGGGATTCCAGCGGGGGTCTGTTTGAGGAGCGGCAAAGTTGCTCTGTTCTGCGCAAGTGCAGACTTGCAGATGTTGACAAGTGCCCTCAGAAAGGGGAAAAAAACACCACGCCAATCCCTTTTCTTCCTGCTTCATAGGCCACTGGTCTGGTTAAACCACGGGGTGTGAGTTTCATTCTCACTGGTGCCTAACTTCTAGGCTGATGCTCAAAAGGAACATTGGAACCCCGTTAGCCAGTAGAACATAATATGCTTGTTCTCGGGGAGAGAAGCTAATTAACCTTGCAGATAAGATTCCTTTGAATGGTCAATTGATGTTGCTGCAAGCTTTGGAAACCACTCAGGTTTCTTTTTCAGGGTTCTGATAGGATATATCTGAAGAAACATTTATACACATACTAGGCTGATGTCAAAATCCTGCTTCTAAACCAGCAACTTGAAGAAAGGTAGAAAAAGTCCTTCAAGCTTTCCTCCGTGTTTGCTCTTACGCATCATGGATTGGGATTCCAGCGGGGGTCTGTTTGAGGAGCGGCAAAGTTGCTCTGTTCTGCGCAAGTGCAGACTTGCAGATGTTGACAAGTGCCTCAATTTTATGCTTAACGCTTACCATGATGTCTGGTATCACCACGAAGCGCCAAAGCATACTGCCACATGAAAGTCAGGATGGCCGAGCGGTCTGAGGCGCTGCGTTCAGGTCGCAGTCTCCTCTGGAGGCGTGGGTTCGAATCCCACTTCTGACAGGCTAGCTTTTCCTTAAATATTAAGCAAGGCCATTTTTCTCAGGGCTCGAAGTCCCCCCGAAGTCAACTTTGAAAGCAGTTTGAGGAACAAGAAAGGAGGCTAGCTTTTCCTTAAATATTAAGCAAGGCCATTTTTCTCAGGGCTCCCGAAGTCAACTTTGAAAGCAGTTTGAGGAACAAGAAACGCTCCATCAGAAAGGGGAAAAAAACACCACGCCAATCCCTTTTCTTCCTGCTTCATAGGCCACTGGTCTGGTTAAACCACGGGGTGTGAGTTTCATTCTCACTGGTGCCTAACTTCTAGGCTGATGCTCAAAAGGAACATTGGAACCCCGTTAGCCAGTAGAACATAATATGCTTGTTCTCGGGGAGAGAAGCTAATTAACCTTGCAGATAAGATTCCTTTGAATGGTCAATTGATGTTGCTGCAAGCTTTGGAAACCACTCAGGTTTCTTTTTCAGGGTTCTGATAGGATATATCTGAAGAAACATTTATACACATACTCGGGGAGAGAAGCTAATTAACCTTGCAGATAAGATTCCTTTGAATGGTCAATTGATGTTGCTGCAAGCTTTGGAAACCACTCAGGTTTCTTTTTCAGGGTTCTGATAGGATATATCTGAAGAAACATTTATACACATACTAGGCTGATGTCAAAATCCTGCTTCTAAACCAGCAACTTGAAGAAAGGTAGAAAAAGTCCTTCAAGCTTTCCTCCGTGTTTGCTCTTACGCATCATGGATTGGGATTCCAGCGGGGTCTGTTTGAGGAGCGGCAAAGTTGCTCTGTTCTGCGCAAGTGCAGACTTGCAGATGTTGACAAGTGCCTCAATTTTATGCTTAACGCTTACCATGATGTCTGGTATCACCACGAAGCGCCAAAGCATACTGCCCCATGAAAGTCAGGATGGCCGAGCGGTCTAAGGCGCTGCGTTCAGGTCGCATTCTCCTCTGGAGGCGTGGGTTCGAATCCCACTTCTGACAGGCTAGCTTTTCCTTAAATATTAAGCAAGGCCATTTTGCTCGAAGTCCCCCCGAAGTCAACTTTGAAAGCAGTTTGAGGAACAAGAAACCCTCCATCAGAAAGGAGGCTAGCTTTTCCTTAAATATTAAGCAAGGCCATTTTTCTCAGGGCTCCCGAAGTCAACTTTGAAAGCAGTTTGAGGAACAAGAAACGCTCCATCAGAAAGGGGAAAAAAACACCACGCCAATCCCTTTTCTTCCTGCTTCATAGGCCACTGGTCTGGTTAAACCACGGGGTGTGAGTTTCATTCTCACTGGTGCCTAACTTCTAGGCTGATGCTCAAAAGGAACATTGGAACCCCGTTAGCCAGTAGAACATAATATGCTTGTTCTCGGGGAGAGAAGCTAATTAACCTTGCAGATAAGATTCCTTTGAATGGTCAATTGATGTTGCTGCAAGCTTTGGAAACCACTCAGGTTTCTTTTTCAGGGTTCTGATAGGATATATCTGAAGAAACATTTATACACATACTCGGGGAGAGAAGCTAATTAACCTTGCAGATAAGATTCCTTTGAATGGTCAATTGATGTTGCTGCAAGCTTTGGAAACCACTCAGGTTTCTTTTTCAGGGTTCTGATAGGATATATCTGAAGAAACATTTATACACATACTAGGCTGATGTCAAAATCCTGCTTCTAAACCAGCAACTTGAAGAAAGGTAGAAAAAGTCCTTCAAGCTTTCCTCCGTGTTTGCTCTTACGCATCATGGATTGGGATTCCAGCGGGGGTCTGTTTGAGGAGCGGCAAAGTTGCTCTGTTCTGCGCAAGTGCAGACTTGCAGATGTTGACAAGTGCCCTCAGAAAGGGGAAAAAAACACCACGCCAATCCCTTTTCTTCCTGCTTCATAGGCCACTGGTCTGGTTAAACCACGGGGTGTGAGTTTCATTCTCACTGGTGCCTAACTTCTAGGCTGATGCTCAAAAGGAACATTGGAACCCCGTTAGCCAGTAGAACATAATATGCTTGTTCTCGGGGAGAGAAGCTAATTAACCTTGCAGATAAGATTCCTTTGAATGGTCAATTGATGTTGCTGCAAGCTTTGGAAACCACTCAGGTTTCTTTTTCAGGGTTCTGATAGGATATATCTGAAGAAACATTTATACACATACTAGGCTGATGTCAAAATCCTGCTTCTAAACCAGCAACTTGAAGAAAGGTAGAAAAAGTCCTTCAAGCTTTCCTCCGTGTTTGCTCTTACGCATCATGGATTGGGATTCCAGCGGGGTCTGTTTGAGGAGCGGCAAAGTTGCTCTGTTCTGCGCAAGTGCAGACTTGCAGATGTTGACAAGTGCCTCAATTTTATGCTTAACGCTTACCATGATGTCTGGTATCACCACGAAGCGCCAAAGCATACTGCCCCATGAAAGTCAGGATGGCCGAGCGGTCTAAGGCGCTGCGTTCAGGTCGCATTCTCCTCTGGAGGCATGGGTTCGAATCCCACTTCTGACAGGCTAGCTTTTCCTTAAATATTAAGCAAGGCCATTTTTCTCAGGGCTCGAAGTCCCCCCGAAGTCAACTTTGAAAGCAGTTTGAGGAACAAGAAACCCTCCATCAGAAAGGAGGCTAGCTTTTCCTTAAATATTAAGCAAGGCCATTTTTCTCAGGGCTCCCGAAGTCAACTTTGAAAGCAGTTTGAGGAACAAGAAACGCTCCATCAGAAAGGGGAAAAAACACCACGCCAATCCCTTTTCTTCCTGCTTCATAGGCCACTGGTCTGGTTAAACCACGGGGTGTGAGTTTCATTCTCACTGGTGCCTAACTTCTAGGCTGATGCTCAAAAGGAACATTGGAACCCCGTTAGCCAGTAGAACATAATATGCTTGTTCTCGGGGAGAGAAGCTAATTAACCTTGCAGATAAGATTCCTTTGAATGGTCAATTGATGTTGCTGCAAGCTTTGAAAACCACTCAGGTTTCTTTTTCAGGGTTCTGATAGGATATATCTGAAGAAACATTTATACACATACTCGGGGAGAGAAGCTAATTAACCTTGCAGATAAGATTCCTTTGAATGGTCAATTGATGTTGCTGCAAGCTTTGGAAACCACTCAGGTTTCTTTTTCAGGGTTCTGATAGGATATATCTGAAGAAACATTTATACACATACTAGGCTGATGTCAAAATCCTGCTTCTAAACCAGCAACTTGAAGAAAGGTAGAAAAAGTCCTTCAAGCTTTCCTCCGTGTTTGCTCTTACGCATCATGGATTGGGATTCCAGCGGGGGTCTGTTTGAGGAGCGGCAAAGTTGCTCTGTTCTGCGCAAGTGCAGACTTGCAGATGTTGACAAGTGCCCTCAGAAAGGGGAAAAAAACACCACGCCAATCCCTTTTCTTCCTGCTTCATAGGCCACTGGTCTGGTTAAACCACGGGGTGTGAGTTTCATTCTCACTGGTGCCTAACTTCTAGGCTGATGCTCAAAAGGAACATTGGAACCCCGTTAGCCAGTAGAACATAATATGCTTGTTCTCGGGGAGAGAAGCTAATTAACCTTGCAGATAAGATTCCTTTGAATGGTCAATTGATGTTGCTGCAAGCTTTGGAAACCACTCAGGTTTCTTTTTCAGGGTTCTGATAGGATATATCTGAAGAAACATTTATACACATACTAGGCTGATGTCAAAATCCTGCTTCTAAACCAGCAACTTGAAGAAAGGTAGAAAAAGTCCTTCAAGCTTTCCTCCGTGTTTGCTCTTACGCATCATGGATTGGGATTCCAGCGGGGGTCTGTTTGAGGAGCGGCAAAGTTGCTCTGTTCTGCGCAAGTGCAGACTTGCAGATGTTGACAAGTGCCTCAATTTTATGCTTAACGCTTACCATGATGTCTGGTATCACCACGAAGCGCCAAAGCATACTGCCCCATGAAAGTCAGGATGGCCGAGCGGTCTAAGGCGCTGGGTTCAGGTCGCAGTCTCCTCTGGAGGCGTGGGTTCGAATCCCACTTCTGACAGGCTAGCTTTTCCTTAAATATTAAGCAAGGCCATTTTTCTCAGGGCTCGAAGTCCCCCCGAAGTCAACTTTGAAAGCAGTTTGAGGAACAAGAAACCCTCCATCAGAAAGGAGGCTAGCTTTTCCTTAAATATTAAGCAAGGCCATTTTTCTCAGGGCTCCCGAAGTCAACTTTGAAAGCAGTTTGAGGAACAAGAAACGCTCCATCAGAAAGGGGAAAAAAACACCACGCCAATCCCTTTTCTTCCTGCTTCATAGGCCACTGGTCTGGTTAAACCACGGGGTGTGAGTTTCATTCTCACTGGTGCCTAACTTCTAGGCTGATGCTCAAAAGGAACATTGGAACCCCGTTAGCCAGTAGAACATAATATGCTTGTTCTCGGGGAGAGAAGCTAATTAACCTTGCAGATAAGATTCCTTTGAATGGTCAATTGATGTTGCTGCAAGCTTTGGAAACCACTCAGGTTTCTTTTTCAGGGTTCTGATAGGATATATCTGAAGAAACATTTATACACATACTCGGGGAGAGAAGCTAATTAACCTTGCAGATAAGATTCCTTTGAATGGTCAATTGATGTTGCTGCAAGCTTTGGAAACCACTCAGGTTTCTTTTTCAGGGTTCTGATAGGATATATCTGAAGAAACATTTATACACATACTAGGCTGATGTCAAAATCCTGCTTCTAAACCAGCAACTTGAAGAAAGGTAGAAAAAGTCCTTCAAGCTTTCCTCCGTGTTTGCTCTTACGCATCATGGATTGGGATTCCAGCGGGGGTCTGTTTGAGGAGCGGCAAAGTTGCTCTGTTCTGCGCAAGTGCAGACTTGCAGATGTTGACAAGTGCCCTCAGAAAGGGGAAAAAAACACCACGCCAATCCCTTTTCTTCCTGCTTCATAGGCCACTGGTCTGGTTAAACCACGGGGTGTGAGTTTCATTCTCACTGGTGCCTAACTTCTAGGCTGATGCTCAAAAGGAACATTGGAACCCCGTTAGCCAGTAGAACATAATATGCTTGTTCTCGGGGAGAGAAGCTAATTAACCTTGCAGATAAGATTCCTTTGAATGGTCAATTGATGTTGCTGCAAGCTTTGGAAACCACTCAGGTTTCTTTTTCAGGGTTCTGATAGGATATATCTGAAGAAACATATATACACATACTAGGCTGATGTCAAAATCCTGCTTCTAAACCAGCAACTTGAAGAAAGGTAGAAAAAGTCCTTCAAGCTTTCCTCCGTGTTTGCTCTTACGCATCATGGATTGGGATTCCAGCGGGGGTCTGTTTGAGGAGCGGCAAAGTTGCTCTGTTCTGCGCAAGTGCAGACTTGCAGATGTTGACAAGTGCCTCAATTTTATGCTTAACGCTTACCATGATGTCTGGTATCACCACGAAGCGCCAAAGCATACTGCCACATAAAAGTCAGGATGGCCGAGCGGTCTGAGGCGCTGCGTTCAGGTCGCAGTCTCCTCTGGAGGCGTGGGTTCGAATCCCACTTCTGACAGGCTAGCTTTTCCTTAAATATTAAGCAAGGCCATTTTTCTCAGGGCTCGAAGTCCCCCCGAAGTCAACTTTGAAAGCAGTTTGAGGAACAAGAAACCCTCCATCAGAAAGGAGGCTAGCTTTTCCTTAAATATTAAGCAAGGCCATTTTTCTCAGGGCTCCCGAAGTCAACTTTGAAAGCAGTTTGAGGAACAAGAAACGCTCCATCAGAAAGGGGAAAAAAACACCACGCCAATCCCTTTTCTTCCTGCTTCATAGGCCACTGGTCTGGTTAAACCACGGGGTGTGAGTTTCATTCTCACTGGTGCCTAACTTCTAGGCTGATGCTCAAAAGGAACATTGGAACCCCGTTAGCCAGTAGAACATAATATGCTTGTTCTCGGGGAGAGAAGCTAATTAACCTTGCAGATAAGATTCCTTTGAATGGTCAATTGATGTTGCTGCAAGCTTTGGAAACCACTCAGGTTTCTTTTTCAGGGTTCTGATAGGATATATCTGAAGAAACATTTATACACATACTCGGGGAGAGAAGCTAATTAACCTTGCAGATAAGATTCCTTTGAATGGTCAATTGATGTTGCTGCAAGCTTTGGAAACCACTCAGGTTTCTTTTTCAGGGTTCTGATAGGATATATCTGAAGAAACATTTATACACATACTAGGCTGATGTCAAAATCCTGCTTCTAAACCAGCAACTTGAAGAAAGGTAGAAAAAGTCCTTCAAGCTTTCCTCCGTGTTTGCTCTTACGCATCATGGATTGGGATTCCAGCGGGGCTCTGTTTGAGGAGCGGCAAAGTTGCTCTGTTCTGCGCAAGTGCAGACTTGCAGATGTTGACAAGTGCCCTCAGAAAGGGGAAAAAAACACCACGCCAATCCCTTTTCTTCCTGCTTCATAGGCCACTGGTCTGGTTAAACCACGGGGTGTGAGTTTCATTCTCACTGGTGCCTAACTTCTAGGCTGATGCTCAAAAGGAACATTGGAACCCCGTTAGCCAGTAGAACATAATATGCTTGTTCTCGGGGAGAGAAGCTAATTAACCTTGCAGATAAGATTCCTTTGAATGGTCAATTGATGTTGCTGCAAGCTTTGGAAACCACTCAGGTTTCTTTTTCAGGGTTCTGATAGGATATATCTGAAGGAACATTTATACACATACTAGGCTGATGTCAAAATCCTGCTTCTAAACCAGCAACTTGAAGAAAGGTAGAAAAAGTCCTTCAAGCTTTCCTCCGTGTTTGCTCTTACGCATCATGGATTGGGATTCCAGCGGGGGTCTGTTTGAGGAGCGGCAAAGTTGCTCTGTTCTGCGCAAGTGCAGACTTGCAGATGTTGACAAGTGCCTCAATTTTATGCTTAACGCTTACCATGATGTCTGGTATCACCACGAAGCGCCAAAGCATACTGCCACATGAAAGTCAGGATGGCCGAGCGGTCTAAGGCGCTGCGTTCAGGTCGCAGTCTCCTCTGGAGGCGTGGGTTCGAATCCCACTTCTGACAGGCTAGCTTTTCCTTAAATATTAAGCAAGGCCATTTTTCTCAGGGCTCGAAGTCCCCCCGAAGTCAACTTTGAAAGCAGTTTGAGGAACAAGAAACCCTCCATCAGAAAGGAGGCTAGCTTTTCCTTAAATATTAAGCAAGGCCATTTTTCTCAGGGCTCCCGAAGTCAACTTTGAAAGCAGTTTGAGGAACAAGAAACGCTCCATCAGAAAGGGGAAAAAAACACCACGCCAATCCCTTTTCTTCCTGCTTCATAGGCCACTGGTCTGGTTAAACCACGGGGTGTGAGTTTCATTCTCACTGGTGCCTAACTTCTAGGCTGATGCTCAAAAGGAACATTGGAACCCCGTTAGCCAGTAGAACATAATATGCTTGTTCTCGGGGAGAGAAGCTAATTAACCTTGCAGATAAGATTCCTTTGAATGGTCAATTGATGTTGCTGCAAGCTTTGAAAACCACTCAGGTTTCTTTTTCAGGGTTCTGATAGGATATATCTGAAGAAACATTTATACACATACTCGGGGAGAGAAGCTAATTAACCTTGCAGATAAGATTCCTTTGAATGGTCAATTGATGTTGCTGCAAGCTTTGGAAACCACTCAGGTTTCTTTTTCAGGGTTCTGATAGGATATATCTGAAGAAACATTTATACACATACTAGGCTGATGTCAAAATCCTGCTTCTAAACCAGCAACTTGAAGAAAGGTAGAAAAAGTCCTTCAAGCTTTCCTCCGTGTTTGCTCTTACGCATCATGGATTGGGATTCCAGCGGGGGTCTGTTTGAGGAGCGGCAAAGTTGCTCTGTTCTGCGCAAGTGCAGACTTGCAGATGTTGACAAGTGCCCTCAGAAAGGGGAAAAAAACACCACGCCAATCCCTTTTCTTCCTGCTTCATAGGCCACTGGTCTGGTTAAACCACGGGGTGTGAGTTTCATTCTCACTGGTGCCTAACTTCTAGGCTGATGCTCAAAAGGAACATTGGAACCCCGTTAGCCAGTAGAACATAATATGCTTGTTCTCGGGGAGAGAAGCTAATTAACCTTGCAGATAAGATTCCTTTGAATGGTCAATTGATGTTGCTGCAAGCTTTGGAAACCACTCAGGTTTCTTTTTCAGGGTTCTGATAGGATATATCTGAAGAAACATTTATACACATACTAGGCTGATGTCAAAATCCTGCTTCTAAACCAGCAACTTGAAGAAAGGTAGAAAAAGTCCTTCAAGCTTTCCTCCGTGTTTGCTCTTACGCATCATGGATTGGGATTCCAGCGGGGTCTGTTTGAGGAGCGGCAAAGTTGCTCTGTTCTGCGCAAGTGCAGACTTGCAGATGTTGACAAGTGCCTCAATTTTATGCTTAACGCTTACCATGATGTCTGGTATCACCACGAAGCGCCAAAGCATACTGCCCCATGAAAGTCAGGATGGCCGAGCGGTCTAAGGCGCTGCGTTCAGGTCGCATTCTCCTCTGGAGGCGTGGGTTCGAATCCCACTTCTGACAGGCTAGCTTTTCCTTAAATATTAAGCAAGGCCATTTTTCTCAGGGCTCGAAGTCCCCCCGAAGTCAACTTTGAAAGCAGTTTGAGGAACAAGAAACCCTCCATCAGAAAGGAGGCTAGCTTTTCCTTAAATATTAAGCAAGGCCATTTTTCTCAGGGCTCCCGAAGTCAACTTTGAAAGCAGTTTGAGGAACAAGAAACGCTCCATCAGAAAGGGGAAAAAAACACCACGCCAATCCCTTTTCTTCCTGCTTCATAGGCCACTGGTCTGGTTAAACCACGGGGTGTGAGTTTCATTCTCACTGGTGCCTAACTTCTAGGCTGATGCTCAAAAGGAACATTGGAACCCCGTTAGCCAGTAGAACATAATATGCTTGTTCTCGGGGAGAGAAGCTAATTAACCTTGCAGATAAGATTCCTTTGAATGGTCAATTGATGTTGCTGCAAGCTTTGAAAACCACTCAGGTTTCTTTTTCAGGGTTCTGATAGGATATATCTGAAGAAACATTTATACACATACTCGGGGAGAGAAGCTAATTAACCTTGCAGATAAGATTCCTTTGAATGGTCAATTGATGTTGCTGCAAGCTTTGGAAACCACTCAGGTTTCTTTTTCAGGGTTCTGATAGGATATATCTGAAGAAACATTTATACACATACTCGGGGAGAGAAGCTAATTAACCTTGCAGATAAGATTCCTTTGAATGGTCAATTGATGTTGCTGCAAGCTTTGGAAACCACTCAGGTTTCTTTTTCAGGGTTCTGATAGGATATATCTGAAGAAACATTTATACACATACTAGGCTGATGTCAAAATCCTGCTTCTAAACCAGCAACTTGAAGAAAGGTAGAAAAAGTCCTTCAAGCTTTCCTCCGTGTTTGCTCTTACGCATCATGGATTGGGATTCCAGCGGGGTCTGTTTGAGGAGCGGCAAAGTTGCTCTGTTCTGCGCAAGTGCAGACTTGCAGATGTTGACAAGTGCCTCAATTTTATGCTTAACGCTTACCATGATGTCTGGTATCACCACGAAGCGCCAAAGCATACTGCCCCATGAAAGTCAGGATGGCCGAGCGGTCTAAGGCGCTGCGTTCAGGTCGCATTCTCCTCTGGAGGCGTGGGTTCGAATCCCACTTCTGACAGGCTAGCTTTTCCTTAAATATTAAGCAAGGCCATTTTTCTCAGGGCTCGAAGTCCCCCCGAAGTCAACTTTGAAAGCAGTTTGAGGAACAAGAAACCCTCCATCAGAAAGGAGGCTAGCTTTTCCTTAAATATTAAGCAAGGCCATTTTTCTCAGGGCTCCCGAAGTCAACTTTGAAAGCAGTTTGAGGAACAAGAAACGCTCCATCAGAAAGGGGAAAAAAACACCACGCCAATCCCTTTTCTTCCTGCTTCATAGGCCACTGGTCTGGTTAAACCACGGGGTGTGAGTTTCATTCTCACTGGTGCCTAACTTCTAGGCTGATGCTCAAAAGGAACATTGGAACCCCGTTAGCCAGTAGAACATAATATGCTTGTTCTCGGGGAGAGAAGCTAATTAACCTTGCAGATAAGATTCCTTTGAATGGTCAATTGATGTTGCTGCAAGCTTTGAAAACCACTCAGGTTTCTTTTTCAGGGTTCTGATAGGATATATCTGAAGAAACATTTATACACATACTCGGGGAGAGAAGCTAATTAACCTTGCAGATAAGATTCCTTTGAATGGTCAATTGATGTTGCTGCAAGCTTTGGAAACCACTCAGGTTTCTTTTTCAGGGTTCTGATAGGATATATCTGAAGAAACATTTATACACATACTAGGCTGATGTCAAAATCCTGCTTCTAAACCAGCAACTTGAAGAAAGGTAGAAAAAGTCCTTCAAGCTTTCCTCCGTGTTTGCTCTTACGCATCATGGATTGGGATTCCAGCGGGGGTCTGTTTGAGGAGCGGCAAAGTTGCTCTGTTCTGCGCAAGTGCAGACTTGCAGATGTTGACAAGTGCCCTCAGAAAGGGGAAAAAAACACCACGCCAATCCCTTTTCTTCCTGCTTCATAGGCCACTGGTCTGGTTAAACCACGGGGTGTGAGTTTCATTCTCACTGGTGCCTAACTTCTAGGCTGATGCTCAAAAGGAACATTGGAACCCCGTTAGCCAGTAGAACATAATATGCTTGTTCTCGGGGAGAGAAGCTAATTAACCTTGCAGATAAGATTCCTTTGAATGGTCAATTGATGTTGCTGCAAGCTTTGGAAACCACTCAGGTTTCTTTTTCAGGGTTCTGATAGGATATATCTGAAGAAACATTTATACACATACTAGGCTGATGTCAAAATCCTGCTTCTAAACCAGCAACTTGAAGAAAGGTAGAAAAAGTCCTTCAAGCTTTCCTCCGTGTTTGCTCTTACGCATCATGGATTGGGATTCCAGCGGGGGTCTGTTTGAGGAGCGGCAAAGTTGCTCTGTTCTGCGCAAGTGCAGACTTGCAGATGTTGACAAGTGCCTCAATTTTATGCTTAACGCTTACCATGATGTCTGGTATCACCACGAAGCGCCAAAGCATACTGCCCCATGAAAGTCAGGATGGCCGAGCGGTCTAAGGCGCTGGGTTCAGGTCGCAGTCTCCTCTGGAGGCGTGGGTTCGAATCCCACTTCTGACAGGCTAGCTTTTCCTTAAATATTAAGCAAGGCCATTTTTCTCAGGGCTCGAAGTCCCCCCGAAGTCAACTTTGAAAGCAGTTTGAGGAACAAGAAACCCTCCATCAGAAAGGAGGCTAGCTTTTCCTTAAATATTAAGCAAGGCCATTTTTCTCAGGGCTCCCGAAGTCAACTTTGAAAGCAGTTTGAGGAACAAGAAACGCTCCATCAGAAAGGGGAAAAAAACACCACGCCAATCCCTTTTCTTCCTGCTTCATAGGCCACTGGTCTGGTTAAACCACGGGGTGTGAGTTTCATTCTCACTGGTGCCTAACTTCTAGGCTGATGCTCAAAAGGAACATTGGAACCCCGTTAGCCAGTAGAACATAATATGCTTGTTCTCGGGGAGAGAAGCTAATTAACCTTGCAGATAAGATTCCTTTGAATGGTCAATTGATGTTGCTGCAAGCTTTGGAAACCACTCAGGTTTCTTTTTCAGGGTTCTGATAGGATATATCTGAAGAAACATTTATACACATACTCGGGGAGAGAAGCTAATTAACCTTGCAGATAAGATTCCTTTGAATGGTCAATTGATGTTGCTGCAAGCTTTGGAAACCACTCAGGTTTCTTTTTCAGGGTTCTGATAGGATATATCTGAAGAAACATTTATACACATACTAGGCTGATGTCAAAATCCTGCTTCTAAACCAGCAACTTGAAGAAAGGTAGAAAAAGTCCTTCAAGCTTTCCTCCGTGTTTGCTCTTACGCATCATGGATTGGGATTCCAGCGGGGGTCTGTTTGAGGAGCGGCAAAGTTGCTCTGTTCTGCGCAAGTGCAGACTTGCAGATGTTGACAAGTGCCCTCAGAAAGGGGAAAAAAACACCACGCCAATCCCTTTTCTTCCTGCTTCATAGGCCACTGGTCTGGTTAAACCACGGGGTGTGAGTTTCATTCTCACTGGTGCCTAACTTCTAGGCTGATGCTCAAAAGGAACATTGGAACCCCGTTAGCCAGTAGAACATAATATGCTTGTTCTCGGGGAGAGAAGCTAATTAACCTTGCAGATAAGATTCCTTTGAATGGTCAATTGATGTTGCTGCAAGCTTTGGAAACCACTCAGGTTTCTTTTTCAGGGTTCTGATAGGATATATCTGAAGAAACATATATACACATACTAGGCTGATGTCAAAATCCTGCTTCTAAACCAGCAACTTGAAGAAAGGTAGAAAAAGTCCTTCAAGCTTTCCTCCGTGTTTGCTCTTACGCATCATGGATTGGGATTCCAGCGGGGGTCTGTTTGAGGAGCGGCAAAGTTGCTCTGTTCTGCGCAAGTGCAGACTTGCAGATGTTGACAAGTGCCTCAATTTTATGCTTAACGCTTACCATGATGTCTGGTATCACCACGAAGCGCCAAAGCATACTGCCACATGAAAGTCAGGATGGCCGAGCGGTCTGAGGCGCTGCGTTCAGGTCGCAGTCTCCTCTGGAGGCGTGGGTTCGAATCCCACTTCTGACAGGCTAGCTTTTCCTTAAATATTAAGCAAGGCCATTTTTCTCAGGGCTCGAAGTCCCCCCGAAGTCAACTTTGAAAGCAGTTTGAGGAACAAGAAACCCTCCATCAGAAAGGAGGCTAGCTTTTCCTTAAATATTAAGCAAGGCCATTTTTCTCAGGGCTCCCGAAGTCAACTTTGAAAGCAGTTTGAGGAACAAGAAACGCTCCATCAGAAAGGGGAAAAAAACACCACGCCAATCCCTTTTCTTCCTGCTTCATAGGCCACTGGTCTGGTTAAACCACGGGGTGTGAGTTTCATTCTCACTGGTGCCTAACTTCTAGGCTGATGCTCAAAAGGAACATTGGAACCCCGTTAGCCAGTAGAACATAATATGCTTGTTCTCGGGGAGAGAAGCTAATTAACCTTGCAGATAAGATTCCTTTGAATGGTCAATTGATGTTGCTGCAAGCTTTGGAAACCACTCAGGTTTCTTTTTCAGGGTTCTGATAGGATATATCTGAAGAAACATTTATACACATACTCGGGGAGAGAAGCTAATTAACCTTGCAGATAAGATTCCTTTGAATGGTCAATTGATGTTGCTGCAAGCTTTGGAAACCACTCAGGTTTCTTTTTCAGGGTTCTGATAGGATATATCTGAAGAAACATTTATACACATACTAGGCTGATGTCAAAATCCTGCTTCTAAACCAGCAACTTGAAGAAAGGTAGAAAAAGTCCTTCAAGCTTTCCTCCGTGTTTGCTCTTACGCATCATGGATTGGGATTCCAGCGGGGCTCTGTTTGAGGAGCGGCAAAGTTGCTCTGTTCTGCGCAAGTGCAGACTTGCAGATGTTGACAAGTGCCCTCAGAAAGGGGAAAAAAACACCACGCCAATCCCTTTTCTTCCTGCTTCATAGGCCACTGGTCTGGTTAAACCACGGGGTGTGAGTTTCATTCTCACTGGTGCCTAACTTCTAGGCTGATGCTCAAAAGGAACATTGGAACCCCGTTAGCCAGTAGAACATAATATGCTTGTTCTCGGGGAGAGAAGCTAATTAACCTTGCAGATAAGATTCCTTTGAATGGTCAATTGATGTTGCTGCAAGCTTTGGAAACCACTCAGGTTTCTTTTTCAGGGTTCTGATAGGATATATCTGAAGGAACATTTATACACATACTAGGCTGATGTCAAAATCCTGCTTCTAAACCAGCAACTTGAAGAAAGGTAGAAAAAGTCCTTCAAGCTTTCCTCCGTGTTTGCTCTTACGCATCATGGATTGGGATTCCAGCGGGGGTCTGTTTGAGGAGCGGCAAAGTTGCTCTGTTCTGCGCAAGTGCAGACTTGCAGATGTTGACAAGTGCCTCAATTTTATGCTTAACGCTTACCATGATGTCTGGTATCACCACGAAGCGCCAAAGCATACTGCCACATGAAAGTCAGGATGGCCGAGCGGTCTAAGGCGCTGCGTTCAGGTCGCAGTCTCCTCTGGAGGCGTGGGTTCGAATCCCACTTCTGACAGGCTAGCTTTTCCTTAAATATTAAGCAAGGCCATTTTTCTCAGGGCTCGAAGTCCCCCCGAAGTCAACTTTGAAAGCAGTTTGAGGAACAAGAAACCCTCCATCAGAAAGGAGGCTAGCTTTTCCTTAAATATTAAGCAAGGCCATTTTTCTCAGGGCTCCCGAAGTCAACTTTGAAAGCAGTTTGAGGAACAAGAAACGCTCCATCAGAAAGGGGAAAAAAACACCACGCCAATCCCTTTTCTTCCTGCTTCATAGGCCACTGGTCTGGTTAAACCACGGGGTGTGAGTTTCATTCTCACTGGTGCCTAACTTCTAGGCTGATGCTCAAAAGGAACATTGGAACCCCGTTAGCCAGTAGAACATAATATGCTTGTTCTCGGGGAGAGAAGCTAATTAACCTTGCAGATAAGATTCCTTTGAATGGTCAATTGATGTTGCTGCAAGCTTTGAAAACCACTCAGGTTTCTTTTTCAGGGTTCTGATAGGATATATCTGAAGAAACATTTATACACATACTCGGGGAGAGAAGCTAATTAACCTTGCAGATAAGATTCCTTTGAATGGTCAATTGATGTTGCTGCAAGCTTTGGAAACCACTCAGGTTTCTTTTTCAGGGTTCTGATAGGATATATCTGAAGAAACATTTATACACATACTAGGCTGATGTCAAAATCCTGCTTCTAAACCAGCAACTTGAAGAAAGGTAGAAAAAGTCCTTCAAGCTTTCCTCCGTGTTTGCTCTTACGCATCATGGATTGGGATTCCAGCGGGGGTCTGTTTGAGGAGCGGCAAAGTTGCTCTGTTCTGCGCAAGTGCAGACTTGCAGATGTTGACAAGTGCCCTCAGAAAGGGGAAAAAAACACCACGCCAATCCCTTTTCTTCCTGCTTCATAGGCCACTGGTCTGGTTAAACCACGGGGTGTGAGTTTCATTCTCACTGGTGCCTAACTTCTAGGCTGATGCTCAAAAGGAACATTGGAACCCCGTTAGCCAGTAGAACATAATATGCTTGTTCTCGGGGAGAGAAGCTAATTAACCTTGCAGATAAGATTCCTTTGAATGGTCAATTGATGTTGCTGCAAGCTTTGGAAACCACTCAGGTTTCTTTTTCAGGGTTCTGATAGGATATATCTGAAGAAACATTTATACACATACTAGGCTGATGTCAAAATCCTGCTTCTAAACCAGCAACTTGAAGAAAGGTAGAAAAAGTCCTTCAAGCTTTCCTCCGTGTTTGCTCTTACGCATCATGGATTGGGATTCCAGCGGGGTCTGTTTGAGGAGCGGCAAAGTTGCTCTGTTCTGCGCAAGTGCAGACTTGCAGATGTTGACAAGTGCCTCAATTTTATGCTTAACGCTTACCATGATGTCTGGTATCACCACGAAGCGCCAAAGCATACTGCCCCATGAAAGTCAGGATGGCCGAGCGGTCTAAGGCGCTGGGTTCAGGTCGCATTCTCCTCTGGAGGCGTGGGTTCGAATCCCACTTCTGACAGGCTAGCTTTTCCTTAAATATTAAGCAAGGCCATTTTTCTCAGGGCTCGAAGTCCCCCCGAAGTCAACTTTGAAAGCAGTTTGAGGAACAAGAAACCCTCCATCAGAAAGGAGGCTAGCTTTTCCTTAAATATTAAGCAAGGCCATTTTTCTCAGGGCTCCCGAAGTCAACTTTGAAAGCAGTTTGAGGAACAAGAAACGCTCCATCAGAAAGGGGAAAAAAACACCACGCCAATCCCTTTTCTTCCTGCTTCATAGGCCACTGGTCTGGTTAAACCACGGGGTGTGAGTTTCATTCTCACTGGTGCCTAACTTCTAGGCTGATGCTCAAAAGGAACATTGGAACCCCGTTAGCCAGTAGAACATAATATGCTTGTTCTCGGGGAGAGAAGCTAATTAACCTTGCAGATAAGATTCCTTTGAATGGTCAATTGATGTTGCTGCAAGCTTTGAAAACCACTCAGGTTTCTTTTTCAGGGTTCTGATAGGATATATCTGAAGAAACATTTATACACATACTCGGGGAGAGAAGCTAATTAACCTTGCAGATAAGATTCCTTTGAATGGTCAATTGATGTTGCTGCAAGCTTTGGAAACCACTCAGGTTTCTTTTTCAGGGTTCTGATAGGATATATCTGAAGAAACATTTATACACATACTAGGCTGATGTCAAAATCCTGCTTCTAAACCAGCAACTTGAAGAAAGGTAGAAAAAGTCCTTCAAGCTTTCCTCCGTGTTTGCTCTTACGCATCATGGATTGGGATTCCAGCGGGGGTCTGTTTGAGGAGCGGCAAAGTTGCTCTGTTCTGCGCAAGTGCAGACTTGCAGATGTTGACAAGTGCCCTCAGAAAGGGGAAAAAAACACCACGCCAATCCCTTTTCTTCCTGCTTCATAGGCCACTGGTCTGGTTAAACCACGGGGTGTGAGTTTCATTCTCACTGGTGCCTAACTTCTAGGCTGATGCTCAAAAGGAACATTGGAACCCCGTTAGCCAGTAGAACATAATATGCTTGTTCTCGGGGAGAGAAGCTAATTAACCTTGCAGATAAGATTCCTTTGAATGGTCAATTGATGTTGCTGCAAGCTTTGGAAACCACTCAGGTTTCTTTTTCAGGGTTCTGATAGGATATATCTGAAGAAACATTTATACACATACTAGGCTGATGTCAAAATCCTGCTTCTAAACCAGCAACTTGAAGAAAGGTAGAAAAAGTCCTTCAAGCTTTCCTCCGTGTTTGCTCTTACGCATCATGGATTGGGATTCCAGCGGGGGTCTGTTTGAGGAGCGGCAAAGTTGCTCTGTTCTGCGCAAGTGCAGACTTGCAGATGTTGACAAGTGCCTCAATTTTATGCTTAACGCTTACCATGATGTCTGGTATCACCACGAAGCGCCAAAGCATACTGCCCCATGAAAGTCAGGATGGCCGAGCGGTCTAAGGCGCTGCGTTCAGGTCGCAGTCTCCTCTGGAGGCGTGGGTTCGAATCCCACTTCTGACAGGCTAGCTTTTCCTTAAATATTAAGCAAGGCCATTTTTCTCAGGGCTCGAAGTCCCCCCGAAGTCAACTTTGAAAGCAGTTTGAGGAACAAGAAACCCTCCATCAGAAAGGAGGCTAGCTTTTCCTTAAATATTAAGCAAGGCCATTTTTCTCAGGGCTCCCGAAGTCAACTTTGAAAGCAGTTTGAGGAACAAGAAACGCTCCATCAGAAAGGGGAAAAAAACACCACGCCAATCCCTTTTCTTCCTGCTTCATAGGCCACTGGTCTGGTTAAACCACGGGGTGTGAGTTTCATTCTCACTGGTGCCTAACTTCTAGGCTGATGCTCAAAAGGAACATTGGAACCCCGTTAGCCAGTAGAACATAATATGCTTGTTCTCGGGGAGAGAAGCTAATTAACCTTGCAGATAAGATTCCTTTGAATGGTCAATTGATGTTGCTGCAAGCTTTGGAAACCACTCAGGTTTCTTTTTCAGGGTTCTGATAGGATATATCTGAAGAAACATTTATACACATACTCGGGGAGAGAAGCTAATTAACCTTGCAGATAAGATTCCTTTGAATGGTCAATTGATGTTGCTGCAAGCTTTGGAAACCACTCAGGTTTCTTTTTCAGGGTTCTGATAGGATATATCTGAAGAAACATTTATACACATACTAGGCTGATGTCAAAATCCTGCTTCTAAACCAGCAACTTGAAGAAAGGTAGAAAAAGTCCTTCAAGCTTTCCTCCGTGTTTGCTCTTACGCATCATGGATTGGGATTCCAGCGGGGGTCTGTTTGAGGAGCGGCAAAGTTGCTCTGTTCTGCGCAAGTGCAGACTTGCAGATGTTGACAAGTGCCCTCAGAAAGGGGAAAAAAACACCACGCCAATCCCATTTCTTCCTGCTTCATAGGCCACTGGTCTGGTTAAACCACGGGGTGTGAGTTTCATTCTCACTGGTGCCTAACTTCTAGGCTGATGCTCAAAAGGAACATTGGAACCCCGTTAGCCAGTAGAACATAATATGCTTGTTCTCGGGGAGAGAAGCTAATTAACCTTGCAGATAAGATTCCTTTGAATGGTCAATTGATGTTGCTGCAAGCTTTGGAAACCACTCAGGTTTCTTTTTCAGGGTTCTGATAGGATATATCTGAAGAAACATTTATACACATACTAGGCTGATGTCAAAATCCTGCTTCTAAACCAGCAACTTGAAGAAAGGTAGAAAAAGTCCTTCAAGCTTTCCTCCGTGTTTGCTCTTACGCATCATGGATTGGGATTCCAGCGGGGGTCTGTTTGAGGAGCGGCAAAGTTGCTCTGTTCTGCGCAAGTGCAGACTTGCAGATGTTGACAAGTGCCCTCAGAAAGGGGAAAAAAACACCACGCCAATCCCATTTCTTCCTGCTTCATAGGCCACTGGTCTGGTTAAACCACGGGGTGTGAGTTTCATTCTCACTGGTGCCTAACTTCTAGGCTGATGCTCAAAAGGAACATTGGAACCCCGTTAGCCAGTAGAACATAATATGCTTGTTCTCGGGGAGAGAAGCTAATTAACCTTGCAGATAAGATTCCTTTGAATGGTCAATTGATGTTGCTGCAAGCTTTGGAAACCACTCAGGTTTCTTTTTCAGGGTTCTGATAGGATATATCTGAAGAAACATTTATACACATACTAGGCTGATGTCAAAATCCTGCTTCTAAACCAGCAACTTGAAGAAAGGTAGAAAAAGTCCTTCAAGCTTTCCTCCGTGTTTGCTCTTACGCATCATGGATTGGGATTCCAGCGGGGGTCTGTTTGAGGAGCGGCAAAGTTGCTCTGTTCTGCGCAAGTGCAGACTTGCAGATGTTGACAAGTGCCTCAATTTTATGCTTAACGCTTACCATGATGTCTGGTATCACCACGAAGCGCCAAAGCATACTGCCACATGAAAGTCAGGATGGCCGAGCGGTCTGAGGCGCTGCGTTCAGGTCGCAGTCTCCTCTGGAGGCGTGGGTTCGAATCCCACTTCTGACAGGCTAGCTTTTCCTTAAATATTAAGCAAGGCCATTTTTCTCAGGGCTCGAAGTCCCCCCGAAGTCAACTTTGAAAGCAGTTTGAGGAACAAGAAACCCTCCATCAGAAAGGAGGCTAGCTTTTCCTTAAATATTAAGCAAGGCCATTTTTCTCAGGGCTCCCGAAGTCAACTTTGAAAGCAGTTTGAGGAACAAGAAACGCTCCATCAGAAAGGGGAAAAAAACACCACGCCAATCCCTTTTCTTCCTGCTTCATAGGCCACTGGTCTGGTTAAACCACGGGGTGTGAGTTTCATTCTCACTGGTGCCTAACTTCTAGGCTGATGCTCAAAAGGAACATTGGAACCCCGTTAGCCAGTAGAACATAATATGCTTGTTCTCGGGGAGAGAAGCTAATTAACCTTGCAGATAAGATTCCTTTGAATGGTCAATTGATGTTGCTGCAAGCTTTGGAAACCACTCAGGTTTCTTTTTCAGGGTTCTGATAGGATATATCTGAAGAAACATTTATACACATACTCGGGGAGAGAAGCTAATTAACCTTGCAGATAAGATTCCTTTGAATGGTCAATTGATGTTGCTGCAAGCTTTGGAAACCACTCAGGTTTCTTTTTCAGGGTTCTGATAGGATATATCTGAAGAAACATTTATACACATACTAGGCTGATGTCAAAATCCTGCTTCTAAACCAGCAACTTGAAGAAAGGTAGAAAAAGTCCTTCAAGCTTTCCTCCGTGTTTGCTCTTACGCATCATGGATTGGGATTCCAGCGGGGGTCTGTTTGAGGAGCGGCAAAGTTGCTCTGTTCTGCGCAAGTGCAGACTTGCAGATGTTGACAAGTGCCCTCAGAAAGGGGAAAAAACACCACGCCAATCCCTTTTCTTCCTGCTTCATAGGCCACTGGTCTGGTTAAACCACGGGGTGTGAGTTTCATTCTCACTGGTGCCTAACTTCTAGGCTGATGCTCAAAAGGAACATTGGAACCCCGTTAGCCAGTAGAACATAATATGCTTGTTCTCGGGGAGAGAAGCTAATTAACCTTGCAGATAAGATTCCTTTGAATGGTCAATTGATGTTGCTGCAAGCTTTGGAAACCACTCAGGTTTCTTTTTCAGGGTTCTGATAGGATATATCTGAAGGAACATTTATACACATACTAGGCTGATGTCAAAATCCTGCTTCTAAACCAGCAACTTGAAGAAAGGTAGAAAAAGTCCTTCAAGCTTTCCTCCGTGTTTGCTCTTACGCATCATGGATTGGGATTCCAGCGGGGGTCTGTTTGAGGAGCGGCAAAGTTGCTCTGTTCTGCGCAAGTGCAGACTTGCAGATGTTGACAAGTGCCTCAATTTTATGCTTAACGCTTACCATGATGTCTGGTATCACCACGAAGCGCCAAAGCATACTGCCCCATGAAAGTCAGGATGGCCGAGCGGTCTAAGGCGCTGCGTTCAGGTCGCAGTCTCCTCTGGAGGCGTGGGTTCGAATCCCACTTCTGACAGGCTAGCTTTTCCTTAAATATTAAGCAAGGCCATTTTTCTCAGGGCTCGAAGTCCCCCCGAAGTCAACTTTGAAAGCAGTTTGAGGAACAAGAAACCCTCCATCAGAAAGGAGGCTAGCTTTTCCTTAAATATTAAGCAAGGCCATTTTTCTCAGGGCTCCCGAAGTCAACTTTGAAAGCAGTTTGAGGAACAAGAAACGCTCCATCAGAAAGGGGAAAAAAACACCACGCCAATCCCTTTTCTTCCTGCTTCATAGGCCACTGGTCTGGTTAAACCACGGGGTGTGAGTTTCATTCTCACTGGTGCCTAACTTCTAGGCTGATGCTCAAAAGGAACATTGGAACCCCGTTAGCCAGTAGAACATAATATGCTTGTTCTCGGGGAGAGAAGCTAATTAACCTTGCAGATAAGATTCCTTTGAATGGTCAATTGATGTTGCTGCAAGCTTTGGAAACCACTCAGGTTTCTTTTTCAGGGTTCTGATAGGATATATCTGAAGAAACATTTATACACATACTAGGCTGATGTCAAAATCCTGCTTCTAAACCAGCAACTTGAAGAAAGGTAGAAAAAGTCCTTCAAGCTTTCCTCGGTGTTTGCTCTTACGCATCATGGATTGGGATTCCAGCGGGGGTCTGTTTGAGGAGCGGCAAAGTTGCTCTGTTCTGCGCAAGTGCAGACTTGCAGATGTTGACAAGTGCCCTCAGAAAGGGGAAAAAAACACCACGCCAATCCCTTTTCTTCCTGCTTCATAGGCCACTGGTCTGGTTAAACCACGGGGTGTGAGTTTCATTCTCACTGGTGCCTAACTTCTAGGCTGATGCTCAAAAGGAACATTGGAACCCCGTTAGCCAGTAGAACATAATATGCTTGTTCTCGGGGAGAGAAGCTAATTAACCTTGCAGATAAGATTCCTTTGAATGGTCAATTGATGTTGCTGCAAGCTTTGGAAACCACTCAGGTTTCTTTTTCAGGGTTCTGATAGGATATATCTGAAGAAACATTTATACACATACTAGGCTGATGTCAAAATCCTGCTTCTAAACCAGCAACTTGAAGAAAGGTAGAAAAAGTCCTTCAAGCTTTCCTCCGTGTTTGCTCTTACGCATCATGGATTGGGATTCCAGCGGGGGTCTGTTTGAGGAGCGGCAAAGTTGCTCTGTTCTGCGCAAGTGCAGACTTGCAGATGTTGACAAGTGCCTCAATTTTATGCTTAACGCTTACCATGATGTCTGGTATCACCACGAAGCGCCAAAGCATACTGCCCCATGAAAGTCAGGATGGCCGAGCGGTCTAAGGCGCTGCGTTCAGGTCGCAGTCTCCTCTGGAGGCGTGGGTTCGAATCCCACTTCTGACAGGCTAGCTTTTCCTTAAATATTAAGCAAGGCCATTTTTCTCAGGGCTCGAAGTCCCCCCGAAGTCAACTTTGAAAGCAGTTTGAGGAACAAGAAACCCTCCATCAGAAAGGAGGCTAGCTTTTCCTTAAATATTAAGCAAGGCCATTTTTCTCAGGGCTCCCGAAGTCAACTTTGAAAGCAGTTTGAGGAACAAGAAACGCTCCATCAGAAAGGGGAAAAAAACACCACGCCAATCCCTTTTCTTCCTGCTTCATAGGCCACTGGTCTGGTTAAACCACGGGGTGTGAGTTTCATTCTCACTGGTGCCTAACTTCTAGGCTGATGCTCAAAAGGAACATTGGAACCCCGTTAGCCAGTAGAACATAATATGCTTGTTCTCGGGGAGAGAAGCTAATTAACCTTGCAGATAAGATTCCTTTGAATGGTCAATTGATGTTGCTGCAAGCTTTGAAAACCACTCAGGTTTCTTTTTCAGGGTTCTGATAGGATATATCTGAAGAAACATTTATACACATACTCGGGGAGAGAAGCTAATTAACCTTGCAGATAAGATTCCTTTGAATGGTCAATTGATGTTGCTGCAAGCTTTGGAAACCACTCAGGTTTCTTTTTCAGGGTTCTGATAGGATATATCTGAAGAAACATTTATACACATACTAGGCTGATGTCAAAATCCTGCTTCTAAACCAGCAACTTGAAGAAAGGTAGAAAAAGTCCTTCAAGCTTTCCTCCGTGTTTGCTCTTACGCATCATGGATTGGGATTCCAGCGGGGGTCTGTTTGAGGAGCGGCAAAGTTGCTCTGTTCTGCGCAAGTGCAGACTTGCAGATGTTGACAAGTGCCCTCAGAAAGGGGAAAAAAACACAACGCCAATCCCTTTTCTTCCTGCTTCATAGGCCACTGGTCTGGTTAAACCACGGGGTGTGAGTTTCATTCTCACTGGTGCCTAACTTCTAGGCTGATGCTCAAAAGGAACATTGGAACCCCGTTAGCCAGTAGAACATAATATGCTTGTTCTCGGGGAGAGAAGCTAATTAACCTTGCAGATAAGATTCCTTTGAATGGTCAATTGATGTTGCTGCAAGCTTTGGAAACCACTCAGGTTTCTTTTTCAGGGTTCTGATAGGATATATCTGAAGAAACATTTATACACATACTAGGCTGATGTCAAAATCCTGCTTCTAAACCAGCAACTTGAAGAAAGGTAGAAAAAGTCCTTCAAGCTTTCCTCCGTGTTTGCTCTTACGCATCATGGATTGGGATTCCAGCGGGGGTCTGTTTGAGGAGCGGCAAAGTTGCTCTGTTCTGCGCAAGTGCAGACTTGCAGATGTTGACAAGTGCCTCAATTTTATGCTTAACGCTTACCATGATGTCTGGTATCACCACGAAGCGCCAAAGCATACTGCCCCATGAAAGTCAGGATGGCCGAGCGGTCTAAGGCGCTGCGTTCAGGTCGCAGTCTCCTCTGGAGGCGTGGGTTCGAATCCCACTTCTGACAGGCTAGCTTTTCCTTAAATATTAAGCAAGGCCATTTTTCTCAGGGCTCGAAGTCCCCCCGAAGTCAACTTTGAAAGCAGTTTGAGGAACAAGAAACCCTCCATCAGAAAGGAGGCTAGCTTTTCCTTAAATATTAAGCAAGGCCATTTTTCTCAGGGCTCCCGAAGTCAACTTTGAAAGCAGTTTGAGGAACAAGAAACGCTCCATCAGAAAGGGGGAAAAAACACCACGCCAATCCCTTTTCTTCCTGCTTCATAGGCCACTGGTCTGGTTAAACCACGGGGTGTGAGTTTCATTCTCACTGGTGCCTAACTTCTAGGCTGATGCTCAAAAGGAACATTGGAACCCCGTTAGCCAGTAGAACATAATATGCTTGTTCTCGGGCAGAGAAGCTAATTAACCTTGCAGATAAGATTCCTTTGAATGGTCAATTGATGTTGCTGCAAGCTTTGAAAACCACTCAGGTTTCTTTTTCAGGGTTCTGATAGGATATATCTGAAGAAACATTTATACACATACTCGGGGAGAGAAGCTAATTAACCTTGCAGATAAGATTCCTTTGAATGGTCAATTGATGTTGCTGCAAGCTTTGGAAACCACTCAGGTTTCTTTTTCAGGGTTCTGATAGGATATATCTGAAGAAACATTTATACACATACTAGGCTGATGTCAAAATCCTGCTTCTAAAGCAGCAACTTGAAGAAAGGTAGAAAAAGTCCTTCAAGCTTTCCTCCGTGTTTGCTCTTACGCATCATGGATTGGGATTCCAGCGGGGGTCTGTTTGAGGAGCGGCAAAGTTGCTCTGTTCTGCGCAAGTGCAGACTTGCAGATGTTGACAAGTGCCCTCAGAAAGGGGAAAAAAACACCACGCCAATCCCTTTTCTTCCTGCTTCATAGGCCACTGGTCTGGTTAAACCACGGGGTGTGAGTTTCATTCTCACTGGTGCCTAACTTCTAGGCTGATGCTCAAAAGGAACATTGGAACCCCGTTAGCCAGTAGAACATAATATGCTTGTTCTCGGGGAGAGAAGCTAATTAACCTTGCAGATAAGATTCCTTTGAATGGTCAATTGATGTTGCTGCAAGCTTTGGAAACCACTCAGGTTTCTTTTTCAGGGTTCTGATAGGATATATCTGAAGAAACATTTATACACATACTAGGCTGATGTCAAAATCCTGCTTCTAAACCAGCAACTTGAAGAAAGGTAGAAAAAGTCCTTCAAGCTTTCCTCCGTGTTTGCTCTTACGCATCATGGATTGGGATTCCAGCGGGGGTCTGTTTGAGGAGCGGCAAAGTTGCTCTGTTCTGCGCAAGTGCAGACTTGCAGATGTTGACAAGTGCCTCAATTTTATGCTTAACGCTTACCATGATGTCTGGTATCACCACGAAGCGCCAAAGCATACTGCCCCATGAAAGTCAGGATGGCCGAGCGGTCTAAGGCGCTGCGTTCAGGTCGCAGTCTCCTCTGGAGGCGTGGGTTCGAATCCCACTTCTGACAGGCTAGCTTTTCCTTAAATATTAAGCAAGGCCATTTTTCTCAGGGCTCGAAGTCCCCCCGAAGTCAACTTTGAAAGCAGTTTGAGGAACAAGAAACCCTCCATCAGAAAGGAGGCTAGCTTTTCCTTAAATATTAAGCAAGGCCATTTTTCTCAGGGCTCCCGAAGTCAACTTTGAAAGCAGTTTGAGGAACAAGAAACGCTCCATCAGAAAGGGGAAAAAAACACCACGCCAATCCCTTTTCTTCCTGCTTCATAGGCCACTGGTCTGGTTAAACCACGGGGTGTGAGTTTCATTCTCACTGGTGCCTAACTTCTAGGCTGATGCTCAAAAGGAACATTGGAACCCCGTTAGCCAGTAGAACATAATATGCTTGTTCTCGGGGAGAGAAGCTAATTAACCTTGCAGATAAGATTCCTTTGAATGGTCAATTGATGTTGCTGCAAGCTTTGGAAACCACTCAGGTTTCTTTTTCAGGGTTCTGATAGGATATATCTGAAGAAACATTTATACACATACTCGGGGAGAGAAGCTAATTAACCTTGCAGATAAGATTCCTTTGAATGGTCAATTGATGTTGCTGCAAGCTTTGGAAACCACTCAGGTTTCTTTTTCAGGGTTCTGATAGGATATATCTGAAGAAACATTTATACACATACTAGGCTGATGTCAAAATCCTGCTTCTAAACCAGCAACTTGAAGAAAGGTAGAAAAAGTCCTTCAAGCTTTCCTCCGTGTTTGCTCTTACGCATCATGGATTGGGATTCCAGCGGGGGTCTGTTTGAGGAGCGGCAAAGTTGCTCTGTTCTGCGCAAGTGCAGACTTGCAGATGTTGACAAGTGCCCTCAGAAAGGGGAAAAAAACACCACGCCAATCCCTTTTCTTCCTGCTTCATAGGCCACTGGTCTGGTTAAACCACGGGGTGTGAGTTTCATTCTCACTGGTGCCTAACTTCTAGGCTGATGCTCAAAAGGAACATTGGAACCCCGTTAGCCAGTAGAACATAATATGCTTGTTCTCGGGGAGAGAAGCTAATTAACCTTGCAGATAAGATTCCTTTGAATGGTCAATTGATGTTGCTGCAAGCTTTGGAAACCACTCAGGTTTCTTTTTCAGGGTTCTGATAGGATATATCTGAAGAAACATTTATACACATACTAGGCTGATGTCAAAATCCTGCTTCTAAACCAGCAACTTGAAGAAAGGTAGAAAAAGTCCTTCAAGCTTTCCTCCGTGTTTGCTCTTACGCATCATGGATTGGGATTCCAGCGGGGGTCTGTTTGAGGAGCGGCAAAGTTGCTCTGTTCTGCGCAAGTGCAGACTTGCAGATGTTGACAAGTGCCTCAATTTTATGCTTAACGCTTACCATGATGTCTGGTATCACCACGAAGCGCCAAAGCATACTGCCACATGAAAGTCAGGATGGCCGAGCGGTCTGAGGCGCTGCGTTCAGGTCGCAGTCTCCTCTGGAGGCGTGGGTTCGAATCCCACTTCTGACAGGCTAGCTTTTCCTTAAATATTAAGCAAGGCCATTTTTCTCAGGGCTCGAAGTCCCCCCGAAGTCAACTTTGAAAGCAGTTTGAGGAACAAGAAACCCTCCATCAGAAAGGAGGCTAGCTTTTCCTTAAATATTAAGCAAGGCCATTTTTCTCAGGGCTCCCGAAGTCAACTTTGAAAGCAGTTTGAGGAACAAGAAACGCTCCATCAGAAAGGGGGAAAAAACACCACGCCAATCCCTTTTCTTCCTGCTTCATAGGCCACTGGTCTGGTTAAACCACGGGGTGTGAGTTTCATTCTCACTGGTGCCTAACTTCTAGGCTGATGCTCAAAAGGAACATTGGAACCCCGTTAGCCAGTAGAACATAATATGCTTGTTCTCGGGCAGAGAAGCTAATTAACCTTGCAGATAAGATTCCTTTGAATGGTCAATTGATGTTGCTGCAAGCTTTGAAAACCACTCAGGTTTCTTTTTCAGGGTTCTGATAGGATATATCTGAAGAAACATTTATACACATACTCGGGGAGAGAAGCTAATTAACCTTGCAGATAAGATTCCTTTGAATGGTCAATTGATGTTGCTGCAAGCTTTGGAAACCACTCAGGTTTCTTTTTCAGGGTTCTGATAGGATATATCTGAAGAAACATTTATACACATACTAGGCTGATGTCAAAATCCTGCTTCTAAAGCAGCAACTTGAAGAAAGGTAGAAAAAGTCCTTCAAGCTTTCCTCCGTGTTTGCTCTTACGCATCATGGATTGGGATTCCAGCGGGGGTCTGTTTGAGGAGCGGCAAAGTTGCTCTGTTCTGCGCAAGTGCAGACTTGCAGATGTTGACAAGTGCCCTCAGAAAGGGGAAAAAAACACCACGCCAATCCCTTTTCTTCCTGCTTCATAGGCCACTGGTCTGGTTAAACCACGGGGTGTGAGTTTCATTCTCACTGGTGCCTAACTTCTAGGCTGATGCTCAAAAGGAACATTGGAACCCCGTTAGCCAGTAGAACATAATATGCTTGTTCTCGGGGAGAGAAGCTAATTAACCTTGCAGATAAGATTCCTTTGAATGGTCAATTGATGTTGCTGCAAGCTTTGGAAACCACTCAGGTTTCTTTTTCAGGGTTCTGATAGGATATATCTGAAGAAACATTTATACACATACTAGGCTGATGTCAAAATCCTGCTTCTAAACCAGCAACTTGAAGAAAGGTAGAAAAAGTCCTTCAAGCTTTCCTCCGTGTTTGCTCTTACGCATCATGGATTGGGATTCCAGCGGGGGTCTGTTTGAGGAGCGGCAAAGTTGCTCTGTTCTGCGCAAGTGCAGATGTTGACAAGTGCCTCAATTTTATGCTTAACGCTTACCATGATGTCTGGTATCACCACGAAGCGCCAAAGCATACTGCCCCATGAAAGTCAGGATGGCCGAGCGGTCTAAGGCGCTGCGTTCAGGTCGCAGTCTCCTCTGGAGGCGTGGGTTCGAATCCCACTTCTGACAGGCTAGCTTTTCCTTAAATATTAAGCAAGGCCATTTTTCTCAGGGCTCGAAGTCCCCCCGAAGTCAACTTTGAAAGCAGTTTGAGGAACAAGAAACCCTCCATCAGAAAGGAGGCTAGCTTTTCCTTAAATATTAAGCAAGGCCATTTTTCTCAGGGCTCCCGAAGTCAACTTTGAAAGCAGTTTGAGGAACAAGAAACGCTCCATCAGAAAGGGGAAAAAAACACCACGCCAATCCCTTTTCTTCCTGCTTCATAGGCCACTGGTCTGGTTAAACCACGGGGTGTGAGTTTCATTCTCACTGGTGCCTAACTTCTAGGCTGATGCTCAAAAGGAACATTGGAACCCCGTTAGCCAGTAGAACATAATATGCTTGTTCTCGGGGAGAGAAGCTAATTAACCTTGCAGATAAGATTCCTTTGAATGGTCAATTGATGTTGCTGCAAGCTTTGGAAACCACTCAGGTTTCTTTTTCAGGGTTCTGATAGGATATATCTGAAGAAACATTTATACACATACTCGGGGAGAGAAGCTAATTAACCTTGCAGATAAGATTCCTTTGAATGGTCAATTGATGTTGCTGCAAGCTTTGGAAACCACTCAGGTTTCTTTTTCAGGGTTCTGATAGGATATATCTGAAGAAACATTTATACACATACTAGGCTGATGTCAAAATCCTGCTTCTAAACCAGCAACTTGAAGAAAGGTAGAAAAAGTCCTTCAAGCTTTCCTCCGTGTTTGCTCTTACGCATCATGGATTGGGATTCCAGCGGGGGTCTGTTTGAGGAGCGGCAAAGTTGCTCTGTTCTGCGCAAGTGCAGACTTGCAGATGTTGACAAGTGCCCTCAGAAAGGGGAAAAAAACACCACGCCAATCCCTTTTCTTCCTGCTTCATAGGCCACTGGTCTGGTTAAACCACGGGGTGTGAGTTTCATTCTCACTGGTGCCTAACTTCTAGGCTGATGCTCAAAAGGAACATTGGAACCCCGTTAGCCAGTAGAACATAATATGCTTGTTCTCGGGGAGAGAAGCTAATTAACCTTGCAGATAAGATTCCTTTGAATGGTCAATTGATGTTGCTGCAAGCTTTGGAAACCACTCAGGTTTCTTTTTCAGGGTTCTGATAGGATATATCTGAAGAAACATTTATACACATACTAGGCTGATGTCAAAATCCTGCTTCTAAACCAGCAACTTGAAGAAAGGTAGAAAAAGTCCTTCAAGCTTTCCTCCGTGTTTGCTCTTACGCATCATGGATTGGGATTCCAGCGGGGGTCTGTTTGAGGAGCGGCAAAGTTGCTCTGTTCTGCGCAAGTGCAGACTTGCAGATGTTGACAAGTGCCTCAATTTTATGCTTAACGCTTACCATGATGTCTGGTATCACCACGAAGCGCCAAAGCATACTGCCACATGAAAGTCAGGATGGCCGAGCGGTCTGAGGCGCTGCGTTCAGGTCGCAGTCTCCTCTGGAGGCGTGGGTTCGAATCCCACTTCTGACAGGCTAGCTTTTCCTTAAATATTAAGCAAGGCCATTTTTTTCAGGGCTCGAAGTCCCCCCGAAGTCAACTTTGAAAGCAGTTTGAGGAACAAGAAACCCTCCATCAGAAAGGAGGCTAGCTTTTCCTTAAATATTAAGCAAGGCCATTTTTCTCAGGGCTCCCGAAGTCAACTTTGAAAGCAGTTTGAGGAACAAGAAACGCTCCATCAGAAAGGGGAAAAAAACACCACGCCAATCCCTTTTCTTCCTGCTTCATAGGCCACTGGTCTGGTTAAACCACGGGGTGTGAGTTTCATTCTCACTGGTGCCTAACTTCTAGGCTGATGCTCAAAAGGAACATTGGAACCCCGTTAGCCAGTAGAACATAATATGCTTGTTCTCGGGGAGAGAAGCTAATTAACCTTGCAGATAAGATTCCTTTGAATGGTCAATTGATGTTGCTGCAAGCTTTGGAAACCACTCAGGTTTCTTTTTCAGGGTTCTGATAGGATATATCTGAAGAAACATTTATACACATACTAGGCTGATGTCAAAATCCTGCTTCTAAACCAGCAACTTGAAGAAAGGTAGAAAAAGTCCTTCAAGCTTTCCTCCGTGTTTGCTCTTACGCATCATGGATTGGGATTCCAGCGGGGGTCTGTTTGAGGAGCGGCAAAGTTGCTCTGTTCTGCGCAAGTGCAGACTTGCAGATGTTGACAAGTGCCTCAATTTTATGCTTAACGCTTACCATGATGTCTGGTATCACCACGAAGCGCCAAAGCATACTGCCCCATGAAAGTCAGGATGGCCGAGCGGTCTAAGGCGCTGCGTTCAGGTCGCAGTCTCCTCTGGAGGCGTGGGTTCGAATCCCACTTCTGACAGGCTAGCTTTTCCTTAAATATTAAGCAAGGCCATTTTTCTCAGGGCTCGAAGTCCCCCCGAAGTCAACTTTGAAAGCAGTTTGAGGAACAAGAAACCCTCCATCAGAAAGGAGGCTAGCTTTTCCTTAAATATTAAGCAAGGCCATTTTTCTCAGGGCTCCCGAAGTCAACTTTGAAAGCAGTTTGAGGAACAAGAAACGCTCCATCAGAAAGGGGGAAAAAACACCACGCCAATCCCTTTTCTTCCTGCTTCATAGGCCACTGGTCTGGTTAAACCACGGGGTGTGAGTTTCATTCTCACTGGTGCCTAACTTCTAGGCTGATGCTCAAAAGGAACATTGGAACCCCGTTAGCCAGTAGAACATAATATGCTTGTTCTCGGGGAGAGAAGCTAATTAACCTTGCAGATAAGATTCCTTTGAATGGTCAATTGATGTTGCTGCAAGCTTTGGAAACCACTCAGGTTTCTTTTTCAGGGTTCTGATAGGATATATCTGAAGAAACATTTATACACATACTAGGCTGATGTCAAAATCCTGCTTCTAAACCAGCAACTTGAAGAAAGGTAGAAAAAGTCCTTCAAGCTTTCCTCCGTGTTTGCTCTTACGCATCATGGATTGGGATTCCAGCGGGGGTCTGTTTGAGGAGCGGCAAAGTTGCTCTGTTCTGCGCAAGTGCAGACTTGCAGATGTTGACAAGTGCCTCAATTTTATGCTTAACGCTTACCATGATGTCTGGTATCACCACGAAGCGCCAAAGCATACTGCCCCATGAAAGTCAGGATGGCCGAGCGGTCTAAGGCGCTGCGTTCAGGTCGCAGTCTCCTCTGGAGGCGTGGGTTCGAATCCCACTTCTGACAGGCTAGCTTTTCCTTAAATATTAAGCAAGGCCATTTTTCTCAGGGCTCGAAGTCCCCCCGAAGTCAACTTTGAAAGCAGTTTGAGGAACAAGAAACCCTCCATCAGAAAGGAGGCTAGCTTTTCCTTAAATATTAAGCAAGGCCATTTTTCTCAGGGCTCCCGAAGTCAACTTTGAAAGCAGTTTGAGGAACAAGAAACGCTCCATCAGAAAGGGGGAAAAAACACCACGCCAATCCCTTTTCTTCCTGCTTCATAGGCCACTGGTCTGGTTAAACCACGGGGTGTGAGTTTCATTCTCACTGGTGCCTAACTTCTAGGCTGATGCTCAAAAGGAACATTGGAACCCCGTTAGCCAGTAGAACATAATATGCTTGTTCTCGGGCAGAGAAGCTAATTAACCTTGCAGATAAGATTCCTTTGAATGGTCAATTGATGTTGCTGCAAGCTTTGAAAACCACTCAGGTTTCTTTTTCAGGGTTCTGATAGGATATATCTGAAGAAACATTTATACACATACTCGGGGAGAGAAGCTAATTAACCTTGCAGATAAGATTCCTTTGAATGGTCAATTGATGTTGCTGCAAGCTTTGGAAACCACTCAGGTTTCTTTTTCAGGGTTCTGATAGGATATATCTGAAGAAACATTTATACACATACTAGGCTGATGTCAAAATCCTGCTTCTAAAGCAGCAACTTGAAGAAAGGTAGAAAAAGTCCTTCAAGCTTTCCTCCGTGTTTGCTCTTACGCATCATGGATTGGGATTCCAGCGGGGGTCTGTTTGAGGAGCGGCAAAGTTGCTCTGTTCTGCGCAAGTGCAGACTTGCAGATGTTGACAAGTGCCCTCAGAAAGGGGAAAAAAACACCACGCCAATCCTTTTTCTTCCTGCTTCATAGGCCACTGGTCTGGTTAAACCACGGGGTGTGAGTTTCATTCTCACTGGTGCCTAACTTCTAGGCTGATGCTCAAAAGGAACATTGGAACCCCGTTAGCCAGTAGAACATAATATGCTTGTTCTCGGGGAGAGAAGCTAATTAACCTTGCAGATAAGATTCCTTTGAATGGTCAATTGATGTTGCTGCAAGCTTTGGAAACCACTCAGGTTTCTTTTTCAGGGTTCTGATAGGATATATCTGAAGAAACATTTATACACATACTAGGCTGATGTCAAAATCCTGCTTCTAAACCAGCAACTTGAAGAAAGGTAGAAAAAGTCCTTCAAGCTTTCCTCCGTGTTTGCTCTTACGCATCATGGATTGGGATTCCAGCGGGGGTCTGTTTGAGGAGCGGCAAAGTTGCTCTGTTCTGCGCAAGTGCAGACTTGCAGATGTTGACAAGTGCCTCAATTTTATGCTTAACGCTTACCATGATGTCTGGTATCACCACGAAGCGCCAAAGCATACTGCCCCATGAAAGTCAGGATGGCCGAGCGGTCTAAGGCGCTGCGTTCAGGTCGCAGTCTCCTCTGGAGGCGTGGGTTCGAATCCCACTTCTGACAGGCTAGCTTTTCCTTAAATATTAAGCAAGGCCATTTTTCTCAGGGCTCGAAGTCCCCCCGAAGTCAACTTTGAAAGCAGTTTGAGGAACAAGAAACGCTCCATCAGAAAGGGGAAAAAAACACCACGCCAATCCCTTTTCTTCCTGCTTCATAGGCCACTGGTCTGGTTAAACCACGGGGTGTGAGTTTCATTCTCACTGGTGCCTAACTTCTAGGCTGATGCTCAAAAGGAACATTGGAACCCCGTTAGCCAGTAGAACATAATATGCTTGTTCTCGGGGAGAGAAGCTAATTAACCTTGCAGATAAGATTCCTTTGAATGGTCAATTGATGTTGCTGCAAGCTTTGGAAACCACTCAGGTTTCTTTTTCAGGGTTCTGATAGGATATATCTGAAGAAACATTTATACACATACTCGGGGAGAGAAGCTAATTAACCTTGCAGATAAGATTCCTTTGAATGGTCAATTGATGTTGCTGCAAGCTTTGGAAACCACTCAGGTTTCTTTTTCAGGGTTCTGATAGGATATATCTGAAGAAACATTTATACACATACTAGGCTGATGTCAAAATCCTGCTTCTAAACCAGCAACTTGAAGAAAGGTAGAAAAAGTCCTTCAAGCTTTCCTCCGTGTTTGCTCTTACGCATCATGGATTGGGATTCCAGCGGGGGTCTGTTTGAGGAGCGGCAAAGTTGCTCTGTTCTGCGCAAGTGCAGACTTGCAGATGTTGACAAGTGCCCTCAGAAAGGGGAAAAAAACACCACGCCAATCCCTTTTCTTCCTGCTTCATAGGCCACTGGTCTGGTTAAACCACGGGGTGTGAGTTTCATTCTCACTGGTGCCTAACTTCTAGGCTGATGCTCAAAAGGAACATTGGAACCCCGTTAGCCAGTAGAACATAATATGCTTGTTCTCGGGGAGAGAAGCTAATTAACCTTGCAGATAAGATTCCTTTGAATGGTCAATTGATGTTGCTGCAAGCTTTGGAAACCACTCAGGTTTCTTTTTCAGGGTTCTGATAGGATATATCTGAAGAAACATTTATACACATACTAGGCTGATGTCAAAATCCTGCTTCTAAACCAGCAACTTGAAGAAAGGTAGAAAAAGTCCTTCAAGCTTTCCTCCGTGTTTGCTCTTACGCATCATGGATTGGGATTCCAGCGGGGGTCTGTTTGAGGAGCGGCAAAGTTGCTCTGTTCTGCGCAAGTGCAGACTTGCAGATGTTGACAAGTGCCTCAATTTTATGCTTAACGCTTACCATGATGTCTGGTATCACCACGAAGCGCCAAAGCATACTGCCACATGAAAGTCAGGATGGCCGAGCGGTCTGAGGCGCTGCGTTCAGGTCGCAGTCTCCTCTGGAGGCGTGGGTTCGAATCCCACTTCTGACAGGCTAGCTTTTCCTTAAATATTAAGCAAGGCCATTTTTTTCAGGGCTCGAAGTCCCCCCGAAGTCAACTTTGAAAGCAGTTTGAGGAACAAGAAACCCTCCATCAGAAAGGAGGCTAGCTTTTCCTTAAATATTAAGCAAGGCCATTTTTCTCAGGGCTCCCGAAGTCAACTTTGAAAGCAGTTTGAGGAACAAGAAACGCTCCATCAGAAAGGGGAAAAAAACACCACGCCAATCCCTTTTCTTCCTGCTTCATAGGCCACTGGTCTGGTTAAACCACGGGGTGTGAGTTTCATTCTCACTGGTGCCTAACTTCTAGGCTGATGCTCAAAAGGAACATTGGAACCCCGTTAGCCAGTAGAACATAATATGCTTGTTCTCGGGGAGAGAAGCTAATTAACCTTGCAGATAAGATTCCTTTGAATGGTCAATTGATGTTGCTGCAAGCTTTGGAAACCACTCAGGTTTCTTTTTCAGGGTTCTGATAGGATATATCTGAAGAAACATTTATACACATACTCGGGGAGAGAAGCTAATTAACCTTGCAGATAAGATTCCTTTGAATGGTCAATTGATGTTGCTGCAAGCTTTGGAAACCACTCAGGTTTCTTTTTCAGGGTTCTGATAGGATATATCTGAAGAAACATTTATACACATACTAGGCTGATGTCAAAATCCTGCTTCTAAACCAGCAACTTGAAGAAAGGTAGAAAAAGTCCTTCAAGCTTTCCTCCGTGTTTGCTCTTACGCATCATGGATTGGGATTCCAGCGGGGGTCTGTTTGAGGAGCGGCAAAGTTGCTCTGTTCTGCGCAAGTGCAGACTTGCAGATGTTGACAAGTGCCCTCAGAAAGGGGAAAAAAACACCACGCCAATCCCTTTTCTTCCTGCTTCATAGGCCACTGGTCTGGTTAAACCACGGGGTGTGAGTTTCATTCTCACTGGTGCCTAACTTCTAGGCTGATGCTCAAAAGGAACATTGGAACCCTGTTAGCCAGTAGAACATAATATGCTTGTTCTCGGGGAGAGAAGCTAATTAACCTTGCAGATAAGATTCCTTTGAATGGTCAATTGATGTTGCTGCAAGCTTTGGAAACCACTCAGGTTTCTTTTTCAGGGTTCTGATAGGATATATCTGAAGAAACATTTATACACATACTCGGGGAGAGAAGCTAATTAACCTTGCAGATAAGATTCCTTTGAATGGTCAATTGATGTTGCTGCAAGCTTTGGAAACCACTCAGGTTTCTTTTTCAGGGTTCTGATAGGATATATCTGAAGAAACATTTATACACATACTAGGCTGATGTCAAAATCCTGCTTCTAAACCAGCAACTTGAAGAAAGGTAGAAAAAGTCCTTCAAGCTTTCCTCCGTGTTTGCTCTTACGCATCATGGATTGGGATTCCAGCGGGGGTCTGTTTGAGGAGCGGCAAAGTTGCTCTGTTCTGCGCAAGTGCAGACTTGCAGATGTTGACAAGTGCCCTCAGAAAGGGGAAAAAAACACCACGCCAATCCCTTTTCTTCCTGCTTCATAGGCCACTGGTCTGGTTAAACCACGGGGTGTGAGTTTCATTCTCACTGGTGCCTAACTTCTAGGCTGATGCTCAAAAGGAACATTGGAACCCCGTTAGCCAGTAGAACATAATATGCTTGTTCTCGGGGAGAGAAGCTAATTAACCTTGCAGATAAGATTCCTTTGAATGGTCAATTGATGTTGCTGCAAGCTTTGGAAACCACTCAGGTTTCTTTTTCAGGGTTCTGATAGGATATATCTGAAGAAACATTTATACACATACTAGGCTGATGTCAAAATCCTGCTTCTAAACCAGCAACTTGAAGAAAGGTAGAAAAAGTCCTTCAAGCTTTCCTCCGTGTTTGCTCTTACGCATCATGGATTGGGATTCCAGCGGGGGTCTGTTTGAGGAGCGGCAAAGTTGCTCTGTTCTCCGCAAGTGCAGACTTGCAGATGTTGACAAGTGCCTCAATTTTATGCTTAATGCTTACCATGATGTCTAGTATCACCACGAAGCGCCAAAGCATACTGCCACATGAAAGTCAGGATGGCCGAGCGGTCTAAGGCGCTGCGTTCAGGTCGCAGTCTCCTCTGGAGGCGTGGGTTCGAATCCCACTTCTGACAGGCTAGCTTTTCCTTAAATATTAAGCAAGGCCATTTTTCTCAGGGCTCGAAGTCAACTTTGAAAGCAGTTTGAGGAACGAGAAACCCTCCATCAGAAAGGGGAAAAAAACACCACGCCAATCCCTTTTCTTCCTGCTTCATAGGCCACTGGTCTGGTTAAACCACGGGGTGTGAGTTTCATTCTCACTGGTGCCTAACTTCTAGGCTGATGCTCAAAAGGAACATTGGAACCCCGTTAGCCAGTAGAACATAATATGCTTGTTCTCGGGGAGAGAAGCTAATTAACCTTGCAGATAAGATTCCTTTGAATGGTCAATTGATGTTGCTGCAAGCTTTGGAAACCACTCAGGTTTCTTTTTCAGGGTTCTGATAGGATATATCTGAAGAAACATTTATACACATACTCGGGGAGAGAAGCTAATTAACCTTGCAGATAAGATTCCTTTGAATGGTCAATTGATGTTGCTGCAAGCTTTGGAAACCACTCAGGTTTCTTTTTCAGGGTTCTGATAGGATATATCTGAAGAAACATTTATACACATACTAGGCTGATGTCAAAATCCTGCTTCTAAACCAGCAACTTGAAGAAAGGTAGAAAAAGTCCTTCAAGCTTTCCTCCGTGTTTGCTCTTACGCATCATGGATTGGGATTCCAGCGGGGGTCTGTTTGAGGAGCGGCAAAGTTGCTCTGTTCTGCGCAAGTGCAGACTTGCAGATGTTGACAAGTGCCCTCAGAAAGGGGAAAAAAACACCACGCCAATCCCTTTTCTTCCTGCTTCATAGGCCACTGGTCTGGTTAAACCACGGGGTGTGAGTTTCATTCTCACTGGTGCCTAACTTCTAGGCTGATGCTCAAAAGGAACATTGGAACCCCGTTAGCCAGTAGAACATAATATGCTTGTTCTCGGGGAGAGAAGCTAATTAACCTTGCAGATAAGATTCCTTTGAATGGTCAATTGATGTTGCTGCAAGCTTTGGAAACCACTCAGGTTTCTTTTTCAGGGTTCTGATAGGATATATCTGAAGAAACATTTATACACATACTAGGCTGATGTCAAAATCCTGCTTCTAAACCAGCAACTTGAAGAAAGGTAGAAAAAGTCCTTCAAGCTTTCCTCCGTGTTTGCTCTTACGCATCATGGATTGGGATTCCAGCGGGGGTCTGTTTGAGGAGCGGCAAAGTTGCTCTGTTCTCCGCAAGTGCAGACTTGCAGATGTTGACAAGTGCCTCAATTTTATGCTTAATGCTTACCATGATGTCTAGTATCACCACGAAGCGCCAAAGCATACTGCCACATGAAAGTCAGGATGGCCGAGCGGTCTAAGGCGCTGCGTTCAGGTCGCAGTCTCCTCTGGAGGCGTGGGTTCGAATCCCACTTCTGACAGGCTAGCTTTTCCTTAAATATTAAGCAAGGCCATTTTTCTCAGGGCTCGAAGTCCCCCCGAAGTCAACTTTGAAAGCAGTTTGAGGAACAAGAAACCCTCCATCAGAAAGGAGGCTAGCTTTTCCTTAAATATTAAGCAAGGCCATTTTTCTCAGGGCTCCCGAAGTCAACTTTGAAAGCAGTTTGAGGAACAAGAAACGCTCCATCAGAAAGGGGAAAAAAACACCACGCCAATCCCTTTTCTTCCTGCTTCATAGGCCACTGGTCTGGTTAAACCACGGGGTGTGAGTTTCATTCTCACTGGTGCCTAACTTCTAGGCTGATGCTCAAAAGGAACATTGGAACCCCGTTAGCCAGTAGAACATAATATGCTTGTTCTCGGGGAGAGAAGCTAATTAACCTTGCAGATAAGATTCCTTTGAATGGTCAATTGATGTTGCTGCAAGCTTTGGAAACCACTCAGGTTTCTTTTTCAGGGTTCTGATAGGATATATCTGAAGAAACATTTATACACATACTCGGGGAGAGAAGCTAATTAACCTTGCAGATAAGATTCCTTTGAATGGTCAATTGATGTTGCTGCAAGCTTTGGAAACCACTCAGGTTTCTTTTTCAGGGTTCTGATAGGATATATCTGAAGAAACATTTATACACATACTAGGCTGATGTCAAAATCCTGCTTCTAAACCAGCAACTTGAAGAAAGGTAGAAAAAGTCCTTCAAGCTTTCCTCCGTGTTTGCTCTTACGCATCATGGATTGGGATTCCAGCGGGGGTCTGTTTGAGGAGCGGCAAAGTTGCTCTGTTCTGCGCAAGTGCAGACTTGCAGATGTTGACAAGTGCCCTCAGAAAGGGGAAAAAAACACCACGCCAATCCCATTTCTTCCTGCTTCATAGGCCACTGGTCTGGTTAAACCACGGGGTGTGAGTTTCATTCTCACTGGTGCCTAACTTCTAGGCTGATGCTCAAAAGGAACATTGGAACCCCGTTAGCCAGTAGAACATAATATGCTTGTTCTCGGGGAGAGAAGCTAATTAACCTTGCAGATAAGATTCCTTTGAATGGTCAATTGATGTTGCTGCAAGCTTTGGAAACCACTCAGGTTTCTTTTTCAGGGTTCTGATAGGATATATCTGAAGAAACATTTATACACATACTAGGCTGATGTCAAAATCCTGCTTCTAAACCAGCAACTTGAAGAAAGGTAGAAAAAGTCCTTCAAGCTTTCCTCCGTGTTTGCTCTTACGCATCATGGATTGGGATTCCAGCGGGGGTCTGTTTGAGGAGCGGCAAAGTTGCTCTGTTCTGCGCAAGTGCAGACTTGCAGATGTTGACAAGTGCCTCAATTTTATGCTTAACGCTTACCATGATGTCTGGTATCACCACGAAGCGCCAAAGCATACTGCCACATGAAAGTCAGGATGGCCGAGCGGTCTGAGGCGCTGCGTTCAGGTCGCAGTCTCCTCTGGAGGCGTGGGTTCGAATCCCACTTCTGACAGGCTAGCTTTTCCTTAAATATTAAGCAAGGCCATTTTTCTCAGGGCTCGAAGTCCCCCCGAAGTCAACTTTGAAAGCAGTTTGAGGAACAAGAAACCCTCCATCAGAAAGGAGGCTAGCTTTTCCTTAAATATTAAGCAAGGCCATTTTTCTCAGGGCTCCCGAAGTCAACTTTGAAAGCAGTTTGAGGAACAAGAAACGCTCCATCAGAAAGGGGAAAAAAACACCACGCCAATCCCTTTTCTTCCTGCTTCATAGGCCACTGGTCTGGTTAAACCACGGGGTGTGAGTTTCATTCTCACTGGTGCCTAACTTCTAGGCTGATGCTCAAAAGGAACATTGGAACCCCGTTAGCCAGTAGAACATAATATGCTTGTTCTCGGGGAGAGAAGCTAATTAACCTTGCAGATAAGATTCCTTTGAATGGTCAATTGATGTTGCTGCAAGCTTTGGAAACCACTCAGGTTTCTTTTTCAGGGTTCTGATAGGATATATCTGAAGAAACATTTATACACATACTCGGGGAGAGAAGCTAATTAACCTTGCAGATAAGATTCCTTTGAATGGTCAATTGATGTTGCTGCAAGCTTTGGAAACCACTCAGGTTTCTTTTTCAGGGTTCTGATAGGATATATCTGAAGAAACATTTATACACATACTAGGCTGATGTCAAAATCCTGCTTCTAAACCAGCAACTTGAAGAAAGGTAGAAAAAGTCCTTCAAGCTTTCCTCCGTGTTTGCTCTTACGCATCATGGATTGGGATTCCAGCGGGGGTCTGTTTGAGGAGCGGCAAAGTTGCTCTGTTCTGCGCAAGTGCAGACTTGCAGATGTTGACAAGTGCCCTCAGAAAGGGGAAAAAACACCACGCCAATCCCTTTTCTTCCTGCTTCATAGGCCACTGGTCTGGTTAAACCACGGGGTGTGAGTTTCATTCTCACTGGTGCCTAACTTCTAGGCTGATGCTCAAAAGGAACATTGGAACCCCGTTAGCCAGTAGAACATAATATGCTTGTTCTCGGGGAGAGAAGCTAATTAACCTTGCAGATAAGATTCCTTTGAATGGTCAATTGATGTTGCTGCAAGCTTTGGAAACCACTCAGGTTTCTTTTTCAGGGTTCTGATAGGATATATCTGAAGGAACATTTATACACATACTAGGCTGATGTCAAAATCCTGCTTCTAAACCAGCAACTTGAAGAAAGGTAGAAAAAGTCCTTCAAGCTTTCCTCCGTGTTTGCTCTTACGCATCATGGATTGGGATTCCAGCGGGGGTCTGTTTGAGGAGCGGCAAAGTTGCTCTGTTCTGCGCAAGTGCAGACTTGCAGATGTTGACAAGTGCCTCAATTTTATGCTTAACGCTTACCATGATGTCTGGTATCACCACGAAGCGCCAAAGCATACTGCCCCATGAAAGTCAGGATGGCCGAGCGGTCTAAGGCGCTGCGTTCAGGTCGCAGTCTCCTCTGGAGGCGTGGGTTCGAATCCCACTTCTGACAGGCTAGCTTTTCCTTAAATATTAAGCAAGGCCATTTTTCTCAGGGCTCGAAGTCCCCCCGAAGTCAACTTTGAAAGCAGTTTGAGGAACAAGAAACCCTCCATCAGAAAGGAGGCTAGCTTTTCCTTAAATATTAAGCAAGGCCATTTTTCTCAGGGCTCCCGAAGTCAACTTTGAAAGCAGTTTGAGGAACAAGAAACGCTCCATCAGAAAGGGGAAAAAAACACCACGCCAATCCCTTTTCTTCCTGCTTCATAGGCCACTGGTCTGGTTAAACCACGGGGTGTGAGTTTCATTCTCACTGGTGCCTAACTTCTAGGCTGATGCTCAAAAGGAACATTGGAACCCCGTTAGCCAGTAGAACATAATATGCTTGTTCTCGGGGAGAGAAGCTAATTAACCTTGCAGATAAGATTCCTTTGAATGGTCAATTGATGTTGCTGCAAGCTTTGGAAACCACTCAGGTTTCTTTTTCAGGGTTCTGATAGGATATATCTGAAGAAACATTTATACACATACTAGGCTGATGTCAAAATCCTGCTTCTAAACCAGCAACTTGAAGAAAGGTAGAAAAAGTCCTTCAAGCTTTCCTCGGTGTTTGCTCTTACGCATCATGGATTGGGATTCCAGCGGGGGTCTGTTTGAGGAGCGGCAAAGTTGCTCTGTTCTGCGCAAGTGCAGACTTGCAGATGTTGACAAGTGCCCTCAGAAAGGGGAAAAAAACACCACGCCAATCCCTTTTCTTCCTGCTTCATAGGCCACTGGTCTGGTTAAACCACGGGGTGTGAGTTTCATTCTCACTGGTGCCTAACTTCTAGGCTGATGCTCAAAAGGAACATTGGAACCCCGTTAGCCAGTAGAACATAATATGCTTGTTCTCGGGGAGAGAAGCTAATTAACCTTGCAGATAAGATTCCTTTGAATGGTCAATTGATGTTGCTGCAAGCTTTGGAAACCACTCAGGTTTCTTTTTCAGGGTTCTGATAGGATATATCTGAAGAAACATTTATACACATACTAGGCTGATGTCAAAATCCTGCTTCTAAACCAGCAACTTGAAGAAAGGTAGAAAAAGTCCTTCAAGCTTTCCTCCGTGTTTGCTCTTACGCATCATGGATTGGGATTCCAGCGGGGGTCTGTTTGAGGAGCGGCAAAGTTGCTCTGTTCTGCGCAAGTGCAGACTTGCAGATGTTGACAAGTGCCTCAATTTTATGCTTAACGCTTACCATGATGTCTGGTATCACCACGAAGCGCCAAAGCATACTGCCCCATGAAAGTCAGGATGGCCGAGCGGTCTAAGGCGCTGCGTTCAGGTCGCAGTCTCCTCTGGAGGCGTGGGTTCGAATCCCACTTCTGACAGGCTAGCTTTTCCTTAAATATTAAGCAAGGCCATTTTTCTCAGGGCTCGAAGTCCCCCCGAAGTCAACTTTGAAAGCAGTTTGAGGAACAAGAAACCCTCCATCAGAAAGGAGGCTAGCTTTTCCTTAAATATTAAGCAAGGCCATTTTTCTCAGGGCTCCCGAAGTCAACTTTGAAAGCAGTTTGAGGAACAAGAAACGCTCCATCAGAAAGGGGAAAAAAACACCACGCCAATCCCTTTTCTTCCTGCTTCATAGGCCACTGGTCTGGTTAAACCACGGGGTGTGAGTTTCATTCTCACTGGTGCCTAACTTCTAGGCTGATGCTCAAAAGGAACATTGGAACCCCGTTAGCCAGTAGAACATAATATGCTTGTTCTCGGGGAGAGAAGCTAATTAACCTTGCAGATAAGATTCCTTTGAATGGTCAATTGATGTTGCTGCAAGCTTTGAAAACCACTCAGGTTTCTTTTTCAGGGTTCTGATAGGATATATCTGAAGAAACATTTATACACATACTCGGGGAGAGAAGCTAATTAACCTTGCAGATAAGATTCCTTTGAATGGTCAATTGATGTTGCTGCAAGCTTTGGAAACCACTCAGGTTTCTTTTTCAGGGTTCTGATAGGATATATCTGAAGAAACATTTATACACATACTAGGCTGATGTCAAAATCCTGCTTCTAAAGCAGCAACTTGAAGAAAGGTAGAAAAAGTCCTTCAAGCTTTCCTCCGTGTTTGCTCTTACGCATCATGGATTGGGATTCCAGCGGGGGTCTGTTTGAGGAGCGGCAAAGTTGCTCTGTTCTGCGCAAGTGCAGACTTGCAGATGTTGACAAGTGCCCTCAGAAAGGGGAAAAAAACACCACGCCAATCCCTTTTCTTCCTGCTTCATAGGCCACTGGTCTGGTTAAACCACGGGGTGTGAGTTTCATTCTCACTGGTGCCTAACTTCTAGGCTGATGCTCAAAAGGAACATTGGAACCCCGTTAGCCAGTAGAACATAATATGCTTGTTCTCGGGGAGAGAAGCTAATTAACCTTGCAGATAAGATTCCTTTGAATGGTCAATTGATGTTGCTGCAAGCTTTGGAAACCACTCAGGTTTCTTTTTCAGGGTTCTGATAGGATATATCTGAAGAAACATTTATACACATACTAGGCTGATGTCAAAATCCTGCTTCTAAACCAGCAACTTGAAGAAAGGTAGAAAAAGTCCTTCAAGCTTTCCTCCGTGTTTGCTCTTACGCATCATGGATTGGGATTCCAGCGGGGGTCTGTTTGAGGAGCGGCAAAGTTGCTCTGTTCTGCGCAAGTGCAGACTTGCAGATGTTGACAAGTGCCTCAATTTTATGCTTAACGCTTACCATGATGTCTGGTATCACCACGAAGCGCCAAAGCATACTGCCACATGAAAGTCAGGATGGCCGAGCGGTCTGAGGCGCTGTGTTCAGGTCGCAGTCTCCTCTGGAGGCGTGGGTTCGAATCCCACTTCTGACAGGCTAGCTTTTCCTTAAATATTAAGCAAGGCCATTTTTTTCAGGGCTCGAAGTCCCCCCGAAGTCAACTTTGAAAGCAGTTTGAGGAACAAGAAACCCTCCATCAGAAAGGAGGCTAGCTTTTCCTTAAATATTAAGCAAGGCCATTTTTCTCAGGGCTCCCGAAGTCAACTTTGAAAGCAGTTTGAGGAACAAGAAACGCTCCATCAGAAAGGGGAAAAAAACACCACGCCAATCCCTTTTCTTCCTGCTTCATAGGCCACTGGTCTGGTTAAACCACGGGGTGTGAGTTTCATTCTCACTGGTGCCTAACTTCTAGGCTGATGCTCAAAAGGAACATTGGAACCCCGTTAGCCAGTAGAACATAATATGCTTGTTCTCGGGGAGAGAAGCTAATTAACCTTGCAGATAAGATTCCTTTGAATGGTCAATTGATGTTGCTGCAAGCTTTGGAAACCACTCAGGTTTCTTTTTCAGGGTTCTGATAGGATATATCTGAAGAAACATTTATACACATACTAGGCTGATGTCAAAATCCTGCTTCTAAACCAGCAACTTGAAGAAAGGTAGAAAAAGTCCTTCAAGCTTTCCTCGGTGTTTGCTCTTACGCATCATGGATTGGGATTCCAGCGGGGGTCTGTTTGAGGAGCGGCAAAGTTGCTCTGTTCTGCGCAAGTGCAGACTTGCAGATGTTGACAAGTGCCCTCAGAAAGGGGAAAAAAACACCACGCCAATCCCTTTTCTTCCTGCTTCATAGGCCACTGGTCTGGTTAAACCACGGGGTGTGAGTTTCATTCTCACTGGTGCCTAACTTCTAGGCTGATGCTCAAAAGGAACATTGGAACCCCGTTAGCCAGTAGAACATAATATGCTTGTTCTCGGGGAGAGAAGCTAATTAACCTTGCAGATAAGATTCCTTTGAATGGTCAATTGATGTTGCTGCAAGCTTTGGAAACCACTCAGGTTTCTTTTTCAGGGTTCTGATAGGATATATCTGAAGAAACATTTATACACATACTAGGCTGATGTCAAAATCCTGCTTCTAAACCAGCAACTTGAAGAAAGGTAGAAAAAGTCCTTCAAGCTTTCCTCCGTGTTTGCTCTTACGCATCATGGATTGGGATTCCAGCGGGGGTCTGTTTGAGGAGCGGCAAAGTTGCTCTGTTCTGCGCAAGTGCAGACTTGCAGATGTTGACAAGTGCCTCAATTTTATGCTTAACGCTTACCATGATGTCTGGTATCACCACGAAGCGCCAAAGCATACTGCCCCATGAAAGTCAGGATGGCCGAGCGGTCTAAGGCGCTGCGTTCAGGTCGCAGTCTCCTCTGGAGGCGTGGGTTCGAATCCCACTTCTGACAGGCTAGCTTTTCCTTAAATATTAAGCAAGGCCATTTTTCTCAGGGCTCGAAGTCCCCCCGAAGTCAACTTTGAAAGCAGTTTGAGGAACAAGAAACCCTCCATCAGAAAGGAGGCTAGCTTTTCCTTAAATATTAAGCAAGGCCATTTTTCTCAGGGCTCCCGAAGTCAACTTTGAAAGCAGTTTGAGGAACAAGAAACGCTCCATCAGAAAGGGGAAAAAAACACCACGCCAATCCCTTTTCTTCCTGCTTCATAGGCCACTGGTCTGGTTAAACCACGGGGTGTGAGTTTCATTCTCACTGGTGCCTAACTTCTAGGCTGATGCTCAAAAGGAACATTGGAACCCCGTTAGCCAGTAGAACATAATATGCTTGTTCTCGGGGAGAGAAGCTAATTAACCTTGCAGATAAGATTCCTTTGAATGGTCAATTGATGTTGCTGCAAGCTTTGAAAACCACTCAGGTTTCTTTTTCAGGGTTCTGATAGGATATATCTGAAGAAACATTTATACACATACTCGGGGAGAGAAGCTAATTAACCTTGCAGATAAGATTCCTTTGAATGGTCAATTGATGTTGCTGCAAGCTTTGGAAACCACTCAGGTTTCTTTTTCAGGGTTCTGATAGGATATATCTGAAGAAACATTTATACACATACTAGGCTGATGTCAAAATCCTGCTTCTAAAGCAGCAACTTGAAGAAAGGTAGAAAAAGTCCTTCAAGCTTTCCTCCGTGTTTGCTCTTACGCATCATGGATTGGGATTCCAGCGGGGGTCTGTTTGAGGAGCGGCAAAGTTGCTCTGTTCTGCGCAAGTGCAGACTTGCAGATGTTGACAAGTGCCCTCAGAAAGGGGAAAAAAACACCACGCCAATCCCTTTTCTTCCTGCTTCATAGGCCACTGGTCTGGTTAAACCACGGGGTGTGAGTTTCATTCTCACTGGTGCCTAACTTCTAGGCTGATGCTCAAAAGGAACATTGGAACCCCGTTAGCCAGTAGAACATAATATGCTTGTTCTCGGGGAGAGAAGCTAATTAACCTTGCAGATAAGATTCCTTTGAATGGTCAATTGATGTTGCTGCAAGCTTTGGAAACCACTCAGGTTTCTTTTTCAGGGTTCTGATAGGATATATCTGAAGAAACATTTATACACATACTAGGCTGATGTCAAAATCCTGCTTCTAAACCAGCAACTTGAAGAAAGGTAGAAAAAGTCCTTCAAGCTTTCCTCCGTGTTTGCTCTTACGCATCATGGATTGGGATTCCAGCGGGGGTCTGTTTGAGGAGCGGCAAAGTTGCTCTGTTCTGCGCAAGTGCAGACTTGCAGATGTTGACAAGTGCCTCAATTTTATGCTTAACGCTTACCATGATGTCTGGTATCACCACGAAGCGCCAAAGCATACTGCCCCATGAAAGTCAGGATGGCCGAGCGGTCTAAGGCACTGCGTTCAGGTCGCAGTCTCCTCTGGAGGCGTGGGTTCGAATCCCACTTCTGACAGGCTAGCTTTTCCTTAAATATTAAGCAAGGCCATTTTTCTCAGGGCTCGAAGTCCCCCCGAAGTAAACTTTGAAAGCAGTTTGAGGAACAAGAAACCCTCCATCAGAAAGGAGGCTAGCTTTTCCTTAAATATTAAGCAAGGCCATTTTTCTCAGGGCTCCCGAAGTCAACTTTGAAAGCAGTTTGAGGAACAAGAAACGCTCCATCAGAAAGGGGAAAAAAACACCACGCCAATCCCTTTTCTTCCTGCTTCATAGGCCACTGGTCTGGTTAAACCACGGGGTGTGAGTTTCATTCTCACTGGTGCCTAACTTCTAGGCTGATGCTCAAAAGGAACATTGGAACCCCGTTAGCCAGTAGAACATAATATGCTTGTTCTCGGGGAGAGAAGCTAATTAACCTTGCAGATAAGATTCCTTTGAATGGTCAATTGATGTTGCTGCAAGCTTTGGAAACCACTCAGGTTTCTTTTTCAGGGTTCTGATAGGATATATCTGAAGAAACATTTATACACATACTCGGGGAGAGAAGCTAATTAACCTTGCAGATAAGATTCCTTTGAATGGTCAATTGATGTTGCTGCAAGCTTTGGAAACCACTCAGGTTTCTTTTTCAGGGTTCTGATAGGATATATCTGAAGAAACATTTATACACATACTAGGCTGATGTCAAAATCCTGCTTCTAAACCAGCAACTTGAAGAAAGGTAGAAAAAGTCCTTCAAGCTTTCCTCCGTGTTTGCTCTTACGCATCATGGATTGGGATTCCAGCGGGGGTCTGTTTGAGGAGCGGCAAAGTTGCTCTGTTCTGCGCAAGTGCAGACTTGCAGATGTTGACAAGTGCCCTCAGAAAGGGGAAAAAAACACCACGCCAATCCCTTTTCTTCCTGCTTCATAGGCCACTGGTCTGGTTAAACCACGGGGTGTGAGTTTCATTCTCACTGGTGCCTAACTTCTAGGCTGATGCTCAAAAGGAACATTGGAACCCCGTTAGCCAGTAGAACATAATATGCTTGTTCTCGGGGAGAGAAGCTAATTAACCTTGCAGATAAGATTCCTTTGAATGGTCAATTGATGTTGCTGCAAGCTTTGGAAACCACTCAGGTTTCTTTTTCAGGGTTCTGATAGGATATATCTGAAGAAACATTTATACACATACTAGGCTGATGTCAAAATCCTGCTTCTAAACCAGCAACTTGAAGAAAGGTAGAAAAAGTCCTTCAAGCTTTCCTCCGTGTTTGCTCTTACGCATCATGGATTGGGATTCCAGCGGGGGTCTGTTTGAGGAGCGGCAAAGTTGCTCTGTTCTGCGCAAGTGCAGACTTGCAGATGTTGACAAGTGCCTCAATTTTATGCTTAACGCTTACCATGATGTCTGGTATCACCACGAAGCGCCAAAGCATACTGCCACATGAAAGTCAGGATGGCCGAGCGGTCTGAGGCGCTGTGTTCAGGTCGCAGTCTCCTCTGGAGGCGTGGGTTCGAATCCCACTTCTGACAGGCTAGCTTTTCCTTAAATATTAAGCAAGGCCATTTTTTTCAGGGCTCGAAGTCCCCCCGAAGTCAACTTTGAAAGCAGTTTGAGGAACAAGAAACCCTCCATCAGAAAGGAGGCTAGCTTTTCCTTAAATATTAAGCAAGGCCATTTTTCTCAGGGCTCCCGAAGTCAACTTTGAAAGCAGTTTGAGGAACAAGAAACGCTCCATCAGAAAGGGGAAAAAAACACCACGCCAATCCCTTTTCTTCCTGCTTCATAGGCCACTGGTCTGGTTAAACCACGGGGTGTGAGTTTCATTCTCACTGGTGCCTAACTTCTAGGCTGATGCTCAAAAGGAACATTGGAACCCCGTTAGCCAGTAGAACATAATATGCTTGTTCTCGGGGAGAGAAGCTAATTAACCTTGCAGATAAGATTCCTTTGAATGGTCAATTGATGTTGCTGCAAGCTTTGGAAACCACTCAGGTTTCTTTTTCAGGGTTCTGATAGGATATATCTGAAGAAACATTTATACACATACTAGGCTGATGTCAAAATCCTGCTTCTAAACCAGCAACTTGAAGAAAGGTAGAAAAAGTCCTTCAAGCTTTCCTCGGTGTTTGCTCTTACGCATCATGGATTGGGATTCCAGCGGGGGTCTGTTTGAGGAGCGGCAAAGTTGCTCTGTTCTGCGCAAGTGCAGACTTGCAGATGTTGACAAGTGCCCTCAGAAAGGGGAAAAAAACACCACGCCAATCCCTTTTCTTCCTGCTTCATAGGCCACTGGTCTGGTTAAACCACGGGGTGTGAGTTTCATTCTCACTGGTGCCTAACTTCTAGGCTGATGCTCAAAAGGAACATTGGAACCCCGTTAGCCAGTAGAACATAATATGCTTGTTCTCGGGGAGAGAAGCTAATTAACCTTGCAGATAAGATTCCTTTGAATGGTCAATTGATGTTGCTGCAAGCTTTGGAAACCACTCAGGTTTCTTTTTCAGGGTTCTGATAGGATATATCTGAAGAAACATTTATACACATACTAGGCTGATGTCAAAATCCTGCTTCTAAACCAGCAACTTGAAGAAAGGTAGAAAAAGTCCTTCAAGCTTTCCTCCGTGTTTGCTCTTACGCATCATGGATTGGGATTCCAGCGGGGGTCTGTTTGAGGAGCGGCAAAGTTGCTCTGTTCTGCGCAAGTGCAGACTTGCAGATGTTGACAAGTGCCTCAATTTTATGCTTAACGCTTACCATGATGTCTGGTATCACCACGAAGCGCCAAAGCATACTGCCCCATGAAAGTCAGGATGGCCGAGCGGTCTAAGGCGCTGCGTTCAGGTCGCAGTCTCCTCTGGAGGCGTGGGTTCGAATCCCACTTCTGACAGGCTAGCTTTTCCTTAAATATTAAGCAAGGCCATTTTTCTCAGGGCTCGAAGTCCCCCCGAAGTCAACTTTGAAAGCAGTTTGAGGAACAAGAAACCCTCCATCAGAAAGGAGGCTAGCTTTTCCTTAAATATTAAGCAAGGCCATTTTTCTCAGGGCTCCCGAAGTCAACTTTGAAAGCAGTTTGAGGAACAAGAAACGCTCCATCAGAAAGGGGGAAAAAACACCACGCCAATCCCTTTTCTTCCTGCTTCATAGGCCACTGGTCTGGTTAAACCACGGGGTGTGAGTTTCATTCTCACTGGTGCCTAACTTCTAGGCTGATGCTCAAAAGGAACATTGGAACCCCGTTAGCCAGTAGAACATAATATGCTTGTTCTCGGGCAGAGAAGCTAATTAACCTTGCAGATAAGATTCCTTTGAATGGTCAATTGATGTTGCTGCAAGCTTTGAAAACCACTCAGGTTTCTTTTTCAGGGTTCTGATAGGATATATCTGAAGAAACATGTATACACATACTCGGGGAGAGAAGCTAATTAACCTTGCAGATAAGATTCCTTTGAATGGTCAATTGATGTTGCTGCAAGCTTTGGAAACCACTCAGGTTTCTTTTTCAGGGTTCTGATAGGATATATCTGAAGAAACATTTATACACATACTAGGCTGATGTCAAAATCCTGCTTCTAAAGCAGCAACTTGAAGAAAGGTAGAAAAAGTCCTTCAAGCTTTCCTCCGTGTTTGCTCTTACGCATCATGGATTGGGATTCCAGCGGGGGTCTGTTTGAGGAGCGGCAAAGTTGCTCTGTTCTGCGCAAGTGCAGACTTGCAGATGTTGACAAGTGCCCTCAGAAAGGGGAAAAAAACACCACGCCAATCCTTTTTCTTCCTGCTTCATAGGCCACTGGTCTGGTTAAACCACGGGGTGTGAGTTTCATTCTCACTGGTGCCTAACTTCTAGGCTGATGCTCAAAAGGAACATTGGAACCCCGTTAGCCAGTAGAACATAATATGCTTGTTCTCGGGGAGAGAAGCTAATTAACCTTGCAGATAAGATTCCTTTGAATGGTCAATTGATGTTGCTGCAAGCTTTGGAAACCACTCAGGTTTCTTTTTCAGGGTTCTGATAGGATATATCTGAAGAAACATTTATACACATACTAGGCTGATGTCAAAATCCTGCTTCTAAACCAGCAACTTGAAGAAAGGTAGAAAAAGTCCTTCAAGCTTTCCTCCGTGTTTGCTCTTACGCATCATGGATTGGGATTCCAGCGGGGGTCTGTTTGAGGAGCGGCAAAGTTGCTCTGTTCTGCGCAAGTGCAGACTTGCAGATGTTGACAAGTGCCTCAATTTTATGCTTAACGCTTACCATGATGTCTGGTATCACCACGAAGCGCCAAAGCATACTGCCCCATGAAAGTCAGGATGGCCGAGCGGTCTAAGGCGCTGCGTTCAGGTCGCAGTCTCCTCTGGAGGCGTGGGTTCGAATCCCACTTCTGACAGGCTAGCTTTTCCTTAAATATTAAGCAAGGCCATTTTTCTCAGGGCTCGAAGTCCCCCCGAAGTCAACTTTGAAAGCAGTTTGAGGAACAAGAAACCCTCCATCAGAAAGGAGGCTAGCTTTTCCTTAAATATTAAGCAAGGCCATTTTTCTCAGGGCTCCCGAAGTCAACTTTGAAAGCAGTTTGAGGAACAAGAAACGCTCCATCAGAAAGGGGAAAAAAACACCACGCCAATCCCTTTTCTTCCTGCTTCATAGGCCACTGGTCTGGTTAAACCACGGGGTGTGAGTTTCATTCTCACTGGTGCCTAACTTCTAGGCTGATGCTCAAAAGGAACATTGGAACCCCGTTAGCCAGTAGAACATAATATGCTTGTTCTCGGGGAGAGAAGCTAATTAACCTTGCAGATAAGATTCCTTTGAATGGTCAATTGATGTTGCTGCAAGCTTTGGAAACCACTCAGGTTTCTTTTTCAGGGTTCTGATAGGATATATCTGAAGAAACATTTATACACATACTCGGGGAGAGAAGCTAATTAACCTTGCAGATAAGATTCCTTTGAATGGTCAATTGATGTTGCTGCAAGCTTTGGAAACCACTCAGGTTTCTTTTTCAGGGTTCTGATAGGATATATCTGAAGAAACATTTATACACATACTAGGCTGATGTCAAAATCCTGCTTCTAAACCAGCAACTTGAAGAAAGGTAGAAAAAGTCCTTCAAGCTTTCCTCCGTGTTTGCTCTTACGCATCATGGATTGGGATTCCAGCGGGGGTCTGTTTGAGGAGCGGCAAAGTTGCTCTGTTCTGCGCAAGTGCAGACTTGCAGATGTTGACAAGTGCCCTCAGAAAGGGGAAAAAAACACCACGCCAATCCCTTTTCTTCCTGCTTCATAGGCCACTGGTCTGGTTAAACCACGGGGTGTGAGTTTCATTCTCACTGGTGCCTAACTTCTAGGCTGATGCTCAAAAGGAACATTGGAACCCCGTTAGCCAGTAGAACATAATATGCTTGTTCTCGGGGAGAGAAGCTAATTAACCTTGCAGATAAGATTCCTTTGAATGGTCAATTGATGTTGCTGCAAGCTTTGGAAACCACTCAGGTTTCTTTTTCAGGGTTCTGATAGGATATATCTGAAGAAACATTTATACACATACTAGGCTGATGTCAAAATCCTGCTTCTAAACCAGCAACTTGAAGAAAGGTAGAAAAAGTCCTTCAAGCTTTCCTCCGTGTTTGCTCTTACGCATCATGGATTGGGATTCCAGCGGGGGTCTGTTTGAGGAGCGGCAAAGTTGCTCTGTTCTGCGCAAGTGCAGACTTGCAGATGTTGACAAGTGCCTCAATTTTATGCTTAACGCTTACCATGATGTCTGGTATCACCACGAAGCGCCAAAGCATACTGCCACATGAAAGTCAGGATGGCCGAGCGGTCTGAGGCGCTGCGTTCAGGTCGCAGTCTCCTCTGGAGGCGTGGGTTCGAATCCCACTTCTGACAGGCTAGCTTTTCCTTAAATATTAAGCAAGGCCATTTTTTTCAGGGCTCGAAGTCCCCCCGAAGTCAACTTTGAAAGCAGTTTGAGGAACAAGAAACCCTCCATCAGAAAGGAGGCTAGCTTTTCCTTAAATATTAAGCAAGGCCATTTTTCTCAGGGCTCCCGAAGTCAACTTTGAAAGCAGTTTGAGGAACAAGAAACGCTCCATCAGAAAGGGGAAAAAAACACCACGCCAATCCCTTTTCTTCCTGCTTCATAGGCCACTGGTCTGGTTAAACCACGGGGTGTGAGTTTCATTCTCACTGGTGCCTAACTTCTAGGCTGATGCTCAAAAGGAACATTGGAACCCCGTTAGCCAGTAGAACATAATATGCTTGTTCTCGGGGAGAGAAGCTAATTAACCTTGCAGATAAGATTCCTTTGAATGGTCAATTGATGTTGCTGCAAGCTTTGGAAACCACTCAGGTTTCTTTTTCAGGGTTCTGATAGGATATATCTGAAGAAACATTTATACACATACTCGGGGAGAGAAGCTAATTAACCTTGCAGATAAGATTCCTTTGAATGGTCAATTGATGTTGCTGCAAGCTTTGGAAACCACTCAGGTTTCTTTTTCAGGGTTCTGATAGGATATATCTGAAGAAACATTTATACACATACTAGGCTGATGTCAAAATCCTGCTTCTAAACCAGCAACTTGAAGAAAGGTAGAAAAAGTCCTTCAAGCTTTCCTCCGTGTTTGCTCTTACGCATCATGGATTGGGATTCCAGCGGGGGTCTGTTTGAGGAGCGGCAAAGTTGCTCTGTTCTGCGCAAGTGCAGACTTGCAGATGTTGACAAGTGCCCTCAGAAAGGGGAAAAAAACACCACGCCAATCCCTTTTCTTCCTGCTTCATAGGCCACTGGTCTGGTTAAACCACGGGGTGTGAGTTTCATTCTCACTGGTGCCTAACTTCTAGGCTGATGCTCAAAAGGAACATTGGAACCCTGTTAGCCAGTAGAACATAATATGCTTGTTCTCGGGGAGAGAAGCTAATTAACCTTGCAGATAAGATTCCTTTGAATGGTCAATTGATGTTGCTGCAAGCTTTGGAAACCACTCAGGTTTCTTTTTCAGGGTTCTGATAGGATATATCTGAAGAAACATTTATACACATACTCGGGGAGAGAAGCTAATTAACCTTGCAGATAAGATTCCTTTGAATGGTCAATTGATGTTGCTGCAAGCTTTGGAAACCACTCAGGTTTCTTTTTCAGGGTTCTGATAGGATATATCTGAAGAAACATTTATACACATACTAGGCTGATGTCAAAATCCTGCTTCTAAACCAGCAACTTGAAGAAAGGTAGAAAAAGTCCTTCAAGCTTTCCTCCGTGTTTGCTCTTACGCATCATGGATTGGGATTCCAGCGGGGGTCTGTTTGAGGAGCGGCAAAGTTGCTCTGTTCTGCGCAAGTGCAGACTTGCAGATGTTGACAAGTGCCCTCAGAAAGGGGAAAAAAACACCACGCCAATCCCTTTTCTTCCTGCTTCATAGGCCACTGGTCTGGTTAAACCACGGGGTGTGAGTTTCATTCTCACTGGTGCCTAACTTCTAGGCTGATGCTCAAAAGGAACATTGGAACCCCGTTAGCCAGTAGAACATAATATGCTTGTTCTCGGGGAGAGAAGCTAATTAACCTTGCAGATAAGATTCCTTTGAATGGTCAATTGATGTTGCTGCAAGCTTTGGAAACCACTCAGGTTTCTTTTTCAGGGTTCTGATAGGATATATCTGAAGAAACATTTATACACATACTAGGCTGATGTCAAAATCCTGCTTCTAAACCAGCAACTTGAAGAAAGGTAGAAAAAGTCCTTCAAGCTTTCCTCCGTGTTTGCTCTTACGCATCATGGATTGGGATTCCAGCGGGGGTCTGTTTGAGGAGCGGCAAAGTTGCTCTGTTCTCCGCAAGTGCAGACTTGCAGATGTTGACAAGTGCCTCAATTTTATGCTTAATGCTTACCATGATGTCTAGTATCACCACGAAGCGCCAAAGCATACTGCCACATGAAAGTCAGGATGGCCGAGCGGTCTAAGGCGCTGCGTTCAGGTCGCAGTCTCCTCTGGAGGCGTGGGTTCGAATCCCACTTCTGACAGGCTAGCTTTTCCTTAAATATTAAGCAAGGCCATTTTTCTCAGGGCTCGAAGTCCCCCCGAAGTCAACTTTGAAAGCAGTTTGAGGAACAAGAAACCCTCCATCAGAAAGGAGGCTAGCTTTTCCTTAAATATTAAGCAAGGCCATTTTTCTCAGGGCTCGAAGTCAACTTTGAAAGCAGTTTGAGGAACGAGAAACCCTCCATCAGAAAGGGGAAAAAACACCACGCCAATCCCTTTTCTTCCTGCTTCATAGGCCACTGGTCTGGTTAAACCACGGGGTGTGAGTTTCATTCTCACTGGTGCCTAACTTCTAGGCTGATGCTCAAAAGGAACATTGGAACCCCGTTAGCCAGTAGAACATAATATGCTTGTTCTCGGGGAGAGAAGCTAATTAACCTTGCAGATAAGATTCCTTTGAATGGTCAATTGATGTTGCTGCAAGCTTTGGAAACCACTCAGGTTTCTTTTTCAGGGTTCTGATAGGATATATCTGAAGAAACATTTATACACATACTCGGGGAGAGAAGCTAATTAACCTTGTAGATAAGATTCCTTTGAATGGTCAATTGATGTTGCTGCAAGCTTTGGAAACCACTCAGGTTTCTTTTTCAGGGTTCTGATAGGATATATCTGAAGAAACATTTATACACATACTAGGCTGATGTCAAAATCCTGCTTCTAAACCAGCAACTTGAAGAAAGGTAGAAAAAGTCCTTCAAGCTTTCCTCCGTGTTTGCTCTTACGCATCATGGATTGGGATTCCAGCGGGGGTCTGTTTGAGGAGCGGCAAAGTTGCTCTGTTCTGCGCAAGTGCAGACTTGCAGATGTTGACAAGTGCCCTCAGAAAGGGGAAAAAAACACCACGCCAATCCCTTTTCTTCCTGCTTCATAGGCCACTGGTCTGGTTAAACCACGGGGTGTGAGTTTCATTCTCACTGGTGCCTAACTTCTAGGCTGATGCTCAAAAGGAACATTGGAACCCCGTTAGCCAGTAGAACATAATATGCTTGTTCTCGGGGAGAGAAGCTAATTAACCTTGCAGATAAGATTCCTTTGAATGGTCAATTGATGTTGCTGCAAGCTTTGGAAACCACTCAGGTTTCTTTTTCAGGGTTCTGATAGGATATATCTGAAGAAACATTTATACACATACTAGGCTGATGTCAAAATCCTGCTTCTAAACCAGCAACTTGAAGAAAGGTAGAAAAAGTCCTTCAAGCTTTCCTCCGTGTTTGCTCTTACGCATCATGGATTGGGATTCCAGCGGGGGTCTGTTTGAGGAGCGGCAAAGTTGCTCTGTTCTCCGCAAGTGCAGACTTGCAGATGTTGACAAGTGCCTCAATTTTATGCTTAATGCTTACCATGATGTCTAGTATCACCACGAAGCGCCAAAGCATACTGCCACATGAAAGTCAGGATGGCCGAGCGGTCTAAGGCGCTGCGTTCAGGTCGCAGTCTCCTCTGGAGGCGTGGGTTCGAATCCCACTTCTGACAGGCTAGCTTTTCCTTAAATATTAAGCAAGGCCATTTTTCTCAGGGCTCCCGAAGTCAACTTTGAAAGCAGTTTGAGGAACGAGAAACCCTCCATCAGAAAGGGGAAAAAAACACCACGCCAATCCCTTTTCTTCCTGCTTCATAGGCCACTGGTCTGGTTAAACCACGGGGTGTGAGTTTCATTCTCACTGGTGCCTAACTTCTAGGCTGATGCTCAAAAGGAACATTGGAACCCCGTTAGCCAGTAGAACATAATATGCTTGTTCTCGGGGAGAGAAGCTAATTAACCTTGCAGATAAGATTCCTTTGAATGGTCAATTGATGTTGCTGCAAGCTTTGGAAACCACTCAGGTTTCTTTTTCAGGGTTCTGATAGGATGTATCTGAAGAAACATTTATACACATACTAGGCTGATGTCAAAATCCTGCTTCTAAACCAGCAACTTGAAGAAAGGTAGAAAAAGTCCTTCAAGCTTTCCTCCGTGTTTGCTCTTACGCATCATGGATTGGGATTCCAGCGGGGGTCTGTTTGAGGAGCGGCAAAGTTGCTCTGTTCTGCGCAAGTGCAGACTTGCAGATGTTGACAAGTGCCTCAATTTTATGCTTAACGCTTACCATGATGTCTAGTATCACCACGAAGCACCAAAGCATACTGCCACATGAGAGTCAGGATGGCCGAGCGGTCTAAGGCGCTGCGTTCAGGTCGCAGTCTCCTCTGGAGGCGTGGGTTCGAATCCCACTTCTGACAGGCTAGCTTTTCCTTAAATATTAAGCAAGGCCATTTTTCAGGGCTCGAAGTCCCCCCGAAGTCAACTTTGAAAGCAGTTTGAGGAACAAGAAACCCTCCATCAGAAAGGAGGCTAGCTTTTCCTTAAATATTAAGCAAGGCCATTTTTCTCAGGGCTCCCGAAGTCAACTTTGAAAGCAGTTTGAGGAACAAGAAACGCTCCATCAGAAAGGGGAAAAAAACACCACGCCAATCCCTTTTCTTCCTGCTTCATAGGCCACTGGTCTGGTTAAACCATGGGGTGTGAGTTTCATTCTCACTGGTGCCTAACTTCTAGGCTGATGCTCAAAAGGAACATTGGAACCCCGTTAGCCAGTAGAACATAATATGCTTGTTCTCGGGGAGAGAAGCTAATTAACCTTGCAGATAAGATTCCTTTGAATGGTCAATTGATGTTGCTGCAAGCTTTGGAAACCACTCAGGTTTCTTTTTCAGGGTTCTGATAGGATATATCTGAAGAAACATTTATACACATACTAGGCTGATGTCAAAATCCTGCTTCTAAACCAGCAACTTGAAGAAAGGTAGAAAAAGTCCTTCAAGCTTTCCTCCGTGTTTGCTCTTACGCATCATGGATTGGGATTCCAGCGGGGGTCTGTTTGAGGAGCGGCAAAGTTGCTCTGTTCTGCGCAAGTGCAGACTTGCAGATGTTGACAAGTGCCCTCAGAAAGGGGAAAAAAACACCACGCCAATCCCTTTTCTTCCTGCTTCATAGGCCACTGGTCTGGTTAAACCACGGGGTGTGAGTTTCATTCTCACTGGTGCCTAACTTCTAGGCTGATGCTCAAAAGGAACATTGGAACCCCGTTAGCCAGTAGAACATAATATGCTTGTTCTCGGGGAGAGAAGCTAATTAACCTTGCAGATAAGATTCCTTTGAATGGTCAATTGATGTTGCTGCAAGCTTTGGAAACCACTCAGGTTTCTTTTTCAGGGTTCTGATAGGATATATCTGAAGAAACATTTATACACATACTAGGCTGATGTCAAAATCCTGCTTCTAAACCAGCAACTTGAAGAAAGGTAGAAAAAGTCCTTCAAGCTTTCCTCCGTGTTTGCTCTTACGCATCATGGATTGGGATTCCAGCGGGGGTCTGTTTGAGGAGCGGCAAAGTTGCTCTGTTCTGCGCAAGTGCAGACTTGCAGATGTTGACAAGTGCCCTCAGAAAGGGGAAAAAAACACCACGCCAATCCCTTTTCTTCCTGCTTCATAGGCCACTGGTCTGGTTAAACCACGGGGTGTGAGTTTCATTCTCACTGGTGCCTAACTTCTAGGCTGATGCTCAAAAGGAACATTGGAACCCCGTTAGCCAGTAGAACATAATATGCTTGTTCTCGGGGAGAGAAGCTAATTAACCTTGCAGATAAGATTCCTTTGAATGGTCAATTGATGTTGCTGCAAGCTTTGGAAACCACTCAGGTTTCTTTTTCAGGGTTCTGATAGGATATATCTGAAGAAACATTTATACACATACTAGGCTGATGTCAAAATCCTGCTTCTAAACCAGCAACTTGAAGAAAGGTAGAAAAAGTCCTTCAAGCTTTCCTCCGTGTTTGCTCTTACGCATCATGGATTGGGATTCCAGCGGGGGTCTGTTTGAGGAGCGGCAAAGTTGCTCTGTTCTGCGCAAGTGCAGACTTGCAGATGTTGACAAGTGCCTCAATTTTATGCTTAACGCTTACCATGATGTCTGGTATCACCACGAAGCGCCAAAGCATACTGCCACATGAAAGTCAGGATGGCCGAGCGGTCTAAGGCGCTGCGTTCAGGTCGCAGTCTCCTCTGGAGGCGTGGGTTCGAATCCCACTTCTGACAGGCTAGCTTTTCCTTAAATATTAAGCAAGGCCATTTTTCTCAGGGCTCGAAGTCCCCCCGAAGTCAACTTTGAAAGCAGTTTGAGGAACAAGAAACCCTCCATCAGAAAGGAGGCTAGCTTTTCCTTAAATATTAAGCAAGGCCATTTTTCTCAGGGCTCCCGAAGTCAACTTTGAAAGCAGTTTGAGGAACAAGAAACGCTCCATCAGAAAGGGGAAAAAAACACCACGCCAATCCCTTTTCTTCCTGCTTCATAGGCCACTGGTCTGGTTAAACCACGGGGTGTGAGTTTCATTCTCACTGGTGCCTAACTTCTAGGCTGATGCTCAAAAGGAACATTGGAACCCCGTTAGCCAGTAGAACATAATATGCTTGTTCTCGGGGAGAGAAGCTAATTAACCTTGCAGATAAGATTCCTTTGAATGGTCAATTGATGTTGCTGCAAGCTTTGGAAACCACTCAGGTTTCTTTTTCAGGGTTCTGATAGGATATATCTGAAGAAACATTTATACACATACTCGGGGAGAGAAGCTAATTAACCTTGCAGATAAGATTCCTTTGAATGGTCAATTGATGTTGCTGCAAGCTTTGGAAACCACTCAGGTTTCTTTTTCAGGGTTCTGATAGGATATATCTGAAGAAACATTTATACACATACTAGGCTGATGTCAAAATCCTGCTTCTAAATCAGCAACTTGAAGAAAGGTAGAAAAAGTCCTTCAAGCTTTCCTCCGTGTTTGCTCTTACGCATCATGGATTGGGATTCCAGCGGGGGTCTGTTTGAGGAGCGGCAAAGTTGCTCTGTTCTGCGCAAGTGCAGACTTGCAGATGTTGACAAGTGCCCTCAGAAAGGGGAAAAAAACACCACGCCAATCCCTTTTCTTCCTGCTTCATAGGCCACTGGTCTGGTTAAACCACGGGGTGTGAGTTTCATTCTCACTGGTGCCTAACTTCTAGGCTGATGCTCAAAAGGAACATTGGAACCCCGTTAGCCAGTAGAACATAATATGCTTGTTCTCGGGGAGAGAAGCTAATTAACCTTGCAGATAAGATTCCTTTGAATGGTCAATTGATGTTGCTGCAAGCTTTGGAAACCACTCAGGTTTCTTTTTCAGGGTTCTGATAGGATGTATCTGAAGAAACATTTATACACATACTAGGCTGATGTCAAAATCCTGCTTCTAAACCAGCAACTTGAAGAAAGGTAGAAAAAGTCCTTCAAGCTTTCCTCCGTGTTTGCTCTTACGCATCATGGATTGGGATTCCAGCGGGGGTCTGTTTGAGGAGCGGCAAAGTTGCTCTGTTCTGCGCAAGTGCAGACTTGCAGATGTTGACAAGTGCCTCAATTTTATGCTTAACGCTTACCATGATGTCTAGTATCACCACGAAGCACCAAAGCATACTGCCACATGAGAGTCAGGATGGCCGAGCGGTCTAAGGCGCTGCGTTCAGGTCGCAGTCTCCTCTGGAGGCGTGGGTTCGAATCCCACTTCTGACAGGCTAGCTTTTCCTTAAATATTAAGCAAGGCCATTTTTCTCAGGGCTCGAAGTCCCCCCGAAGTCAACTTTGAAAGCAGTTTGAGGAACAAGAAACCCTCCATCAGAAAGGAGGCTAGCTTTTCCTTAAATATTAAGCAAGGCCATTTTTCTCAGGGCTCCCGAAGTCAACTTTGAAAGCAGTTTGAGGAACAAGAAACGCTCCATCAGAAAGGGGAAAAAAACACCACGCCAATCCCTTTTCTTCCTGCTTCATAGGCCACTGGTCTGGTTAAACCATGGGGTGTGAGTTTCATTCTCACTGGTGCCTAACTTCTAGGCTGATGCTCAAAAGGAACATTGGAACCCCGTTAGCCAGTAGAACATAATATGCTTGTTCTCGGGGAGAGAAGCTAATTAACCTTGCAGATAAGATTCCTTTGAATGGTCAATTGATGTTGCTGCAAGCTTTGGAAACCACTCAGGTTTCTTTTTCAGGGTTCTGATAGGATATATCTGAAGAAACATTTATACACATACTAGGCTGATGTCAAAATCCTGCTTCTAAACCAGCAACTTGAAGAAAGGTAGAAAAAGTCCTTCAAGCTTTCCTCCGTGTTTGCTCTTACGCATCATGGATTGGGATTCCAGCGGGGGTCTGTTTGAGGAGCGGCAAAGTTGCTCTGTTCTGCGCAAGTGCAGACTTGCAGATGTTGACAAGTGCCCTCAGAAAGGGGAAAAAAACACCACGCCAATCCCTTTTCTTCCTGCTTCATAGGCCACTGGTCTGGTTAAACCACGGGGTGTGAGTTTCATTCTCACTGGTGCCTAACTTCTAGGCTGATGCTCAAAAGGAACATTGGAACCCCGTTAGCCAGTAGAACATAATATGCTTGTTCTCGGGGAGAGAAGCTAATTAACCTTGCAGATAAGATTCCTTTGAATGGTCAATTGATGTTGCTGCAAGCTTTGGAAACCACTCAGGTTTCTTTTTCAGGGTTCTGATAGGATATATCTGAAGAAACATTTATACACATACTAGGCTGATGTCAAAATCCTGCTTCTAAACCAGCAACTTGAAGAAAGGTAGAAAAAGTCCTTCAAGCTTTCCTCCGTGTTTGCTCTTACGCATCATGGATTGGGATTCCAGCGGGGGTCTGTTTGAGGAGCGGCAAAGTTGCTCTGTTCTGCGCAAGTGCAGACTTGCAGATGTTGACAAGTGCCTCAATTTTATGCTTAACGCTTACCATGATGTCTAGTATCACCACGAAGCGCCAAAGCATACTGCCACATGAAAGTCAGGATGGCCGAGCGGTCTAAGGCGCTGCGTTCAGGTCGCAGTCTCCTCTGGAGGCGTGGGTTCAAATCCCACTTCTGACAGGCTAGCTTTTCCTTAAAAATTAAGCAAGGCCATTTTTCTCAGGGCTCGAAGTCCCCCCGAAGTCAACTTTGAAAGCAGTTTGAGGAACAAGAAACCCTCCATCAGAAAGGAGGCTATCTTTTCCTTAAATATTAAGCAAGGCCATTTTTCTCAGGGCTCCCGAAGTCAACTTTGAAAGCAGTTTGAGGAACAAGAAACGCTCCATCAGAAAGGGGAAAAAAACACCACGCCAAGCCCTTTTCTTCCTGCTTCATAGGCCACTGGTCTGGTTAAACCACGGGGTGTGAGTTTCATTCTCACTGGTGCCTAACTTCTAGGCTGATGCTCAAAAGGAACATTGGAACCCCGTTAGCCAGTAGAACATAATATGCTTGTTCTCGGGGAGAGAAGCTAATTAACCTTGCAGATAAGATTCCTTTGAATGGTCAATTGATGTTGCTGCAAGCTTTGGAAACCACTCAGGTTTCTTTTTCAGGGTTCTGATAGGATATATCTGAAGAAACATTTATACACATACTAGGCTGATGTCAAAATCCTGCTTCTAAACCAGCAACTTGAAGAAAGGTAGAAAAAGTCCTTCAAGCTTTCCTCCGTGTTTGCTCTTACGCATCATGGATTGGGATTCCAGCGGGGGTCTGTTTGAGGAGCGGCAAAGTTGCTCTGTTCTGCGCAAGTGCAGACTTGCAGATGTTGACAAGTGCCTCAATTTTATGCTTAACGCTTACCATGATGTCTAGTATCACCACGAAGCGCCAAAGCATACTGCCACATGAAAGTCAGGATGGCCGAGCGGTCTAAGGCGCTGCGTTCAGGTCGCAGTCTCCTCTGGAGGCGTGGGTTCAAATCCCACTTCTGACAGGCTAGCTTTTCCTTAAAAATTAAGCAAGGCCATTTTTCTCAGGGCTCGAAGTCCCCCCGAAGTCAACTTTGAAAGCAGTTTGAGGAACAAGAAACCCTCCATCAGAAAGGAGGCTATGTTTTCCTTAAGTATTAAGCAAGGCCATTTTTCTCAGGGCTCCCGAAGTCAACTTTGAAAGCAGTTTGAGGAACAAGAAACGCTCCATCAGAAAGGGGAAAAAAACACCACGCCAAGCCCTTTTCTTCCTGCTTCATAGGCCACTGGTCTGGTTAAACCACGGGGTGTGAGTTTCATTCTCACTGGTGCCTAACTTCTAGGCTGATGCTCAAAAGGAACATTGGAACCCCGTTAGCCAGTAGAACATAATATGCTTGTTCTCGGGGAGAGAAGCTAATTAACCTTGCAGATAAGATTCCTTTGAATGGTCAATTGATGTTGCTGCAAGCTTTGGAAACCACTCAGGTTTCTTTTTCAGGGTTCTGATAGGATATATCTGAAGAAACATTTATACACATACTAGGCTGATGTCAAAATCCTGCTTCTAAACCAGCAACTTGAAGAAAGGTAGAAAAAGTCCTTCAAGCTTTCCTCCGTGTTTGCTCTTACGCATCATGGATTGGGATTCCAGCGGGGGTCTGTTTGAGGAGCGGCAAAGTTGCTCTGTTCTGCGCAAGTGCAGACTTGCAGATGTTGACAAGTGCCTCAATTTTATGCTTAACGCTTACCATGATGTCTAGTATCACCACGAAGCGCCAAAGCATACTGCCACATGAAAGTCAGGATGGCCGAGCGGTCTAAGGCGCTGCGTTCAGGTCGCAGTCTCCTCTGGAGGCGTGGGTTCGAATCCCACTTCTGACAGGCTAGCTTTTCCTTAAAAATTAAGCAAGGCCATTTTTCTCAGGGCTCGAAGTCCCCCCGAAGTCAACTTTGAAAGCAGTTTGAGGAACAAGAAACCCTCCATCAGAAAGGAGGCTAGCTTTTCCTTAAATATTAAGCAAGGCCATTTTTCTCAGGGCTCCCGAAGTCAACTTTGAAAGCAGTTTGAGGAACAAGAAACGCTCCATCAGAAAGGGGAAAAAAACACAACGCCAAGCCCTTTTCTTCCTGCTTCATAGGCCACTGGTCTGGTTAAACCACGGGGTGTGAGTTTCATTCTCACTGGTGCCTAACTTCTAGGCTGATGCTCAAAAGGAACATTGGAACCCCGTTAGCCAGTAGAACATAATATGCTTGTTCTCGGGGAGAGAAGCTAATTAACCTTGCAGATAAGATTCCTTTGAATGGTCAATTGATGTTGCTGCAAGCTTTGGAAACCACTCAGGTTTCTTTTTCAGGGTTCTGATAGGATATATCTGAAGAAACATTTATACACATACTAGGCTGATGTCAAAATCCTGCTTCTAAACCAGCAACTTGAAGAAAGGTAGAAAAAGTCCTTCAAGCTTTCCTCCGTGTTTGCTCTTACGCATCATGGATTGGGATTCCAGCGGGGGTCTGTTTGAGGAGCGGCAAAGTTGCTCTGTTCTGCGCAAGTGCAGACTTGCAGATGTTGACAAGTGCCTCAATTTTATGCTTAACGCTTACCATGATGTCTAGTATCACCACGAAGCGCCAAAGCATACTGCCACATGAAAGTCAGGATGGCCGAGCGGTCTAAGGCGCTGCGTTCAGGTCGCAGTCTCCTCTGGAGGCGTGGGTTCAAATCCCACTTCTGACAGGCTAGCTTTTCCTTAAAAATTAAGCAAGGCCATTTTTCTCAGGGCTCGAAGTCCCCCCGAAGTCAACTTTGAAAGCAGTTTGAGGAACAAGAAACCCTCCATCAGAAAGGAGGCTATCTTTTCCTTAAATATTAAGCAAGGCCATTTTTCTCAGGGCTCCCGAAGTCAACTTTGAAAGCAGTTTGAGGAACAAGAAACGCTCCATCAGAAAGGGGAAAAAAACACCACGCCAAGCCCTTTTCTTCCTGCTTCATAGGCCACTGGTCTGGTTAAACCACGGGGTGTGAGTTTCATTCTCACTGGTGCCTAACTTCTAGGCTGATGCTCAAAAGGAACATTGGAACCCCGTTAGCCAGTAGAACATAATATGCTTGTTCTCGGGGAGAGAAGCTAATTAACCTTGCAGATAAGATTCCTTTGAATGGTCAATTGATGTTGCTGCAAGCTTTGGAAACCACTCAGGTTTCTTTTTCAGGGTTCTGATAGGATATATCTGAAGAAACATTTATACACATACTAGGCTGATGTCAAAATCCTGCTTCTAAACCAGCAACTTGAAGAAAGGTAGAAAAAGTCCTTCAAGCTTTCCTCCGTGTTTGCTCTTACGCATCATGGATTGGGATTCCAGCGGGGGTCTGTTTGAGGAGCGGCAAAGTTGCTCTGTTCTGCGCAAGTGCAGACTTGCAGATGTTGACAAGTGCCTCAATTTTATGCTTAACGCTTACCATGATGTCTAGTATCACCACGAAGCGCCAAAGCATACTGCCACATGAAAGTCAGGATGGCCGAGCGGTCTAAGGCGCTGCGTTCAGGTCGCAGTCTCCTCTGGAGGCGTGGGTTCAAATCCCACTTCTGACAGGCTAGCTTTTCCTTAAAAATTAAGCAAGGCCATTTTTCTCAGGGCTCGAAGTCCCCCCGAAGTCAACTTTGAAAGCAGTTTGAGGAACAAGAAACCCTCCATCAGAAAGGAGGCTATGTTTTCCTTAAATATTAAGCAAGGCCATTTTTCTCAGGGCTCCCGAAGTCAACTTTGAAAGCAGTTTGAGGAACAAGAAACGCTCCATCAGAAAGGGGAAAAAAACACCACGCCAAGCCCTTTTCTTCCTGCTTCATAGGCCACTGGTCTGGTTAAACCACGGGGTGTGAGTTTCATTCTCACTGGTGCCTAACTTCTAGGCTGATGCTCAAAAGGAACATTGGAACCCCGTTAGCCAGTAGAACATAATATGCTTGTTCTCGGGGAGAGAAGCTAATTAACCTTGCAGATAAGATTCCTTTGAATGGTCAATTGATGTTGCTGCAAGCTTTGGAAACCACTCAGGTTTCTTTTTCAGGGTTCTGATAGGATATATCTGAAGAAACATTTATACACATACTAGGCTGATGTCAAAATCCTGCTTCTAAACCAGCAACTTGAAGAAAGGTAGAAAAAGTCCTTCAAGCTTTCCTCCGTGTTTGCTCTTACGCATCATGGATTGGGATTCCAGCGGGGGTCTGTTTGAGGAGCGGCAAAGTTGCTCTGTTCTGCGCAAGTGCAGACTTGCAGATGTTGACAAGTGCCTCAATTTTATGCTTAACGCTTACCATGATGTCTAGTATCACCACGAAGCGCCAAAGCATACTGCCACATGAAAGTCAGGATGGCCGAGCGGTCTAAGGCGCTGCGTTCAGGTCGCAGTCTCCTCTGGAGGCGTGGGTTCGAATCCCACTTCTGACAGGCTAGCTTTTCCTTAAAAATTAAGCAAGGCCATTTTTCTCAGGGCTCGAAGTCCCCCCGAAGTCAACTTTGAAAGCAGTTTGAGGAACAAGAAACCCTCCATCAGAAAGGAGGCTAGCTTTTCCTTAAATATTAAGCAAGGCCATTTTTCTCAGGGCTCCCGAAGTCAACTTTGAAAGCAGTTTGAGGAACAAGAAACGCTCCATCAGAAAGGGGAAAAAAACACAACGCCAAGCCCTTTTCTTCCTGCTTCATAGGCCACTGGTCTGGTTAAACCACGGGGTGTGAGTTTCATTCTCACTGGTGCCTAACTTCTAGGCTGATGCTCAAAAGGAACATTGGAACCCCGTTAGCCAGTAGAACATAATATGCTTGTTCTCGGGGAGAGAAGCTAATTAACCTTGCAGATAAGATTCCTTTGAATGGTCAATTGATGTTGCTGCAAGCTTTGGAAACCACTCAGGTTTCTTTTTCAGGGTTCTGATAGGATATATCTGAAGAAACATTTATACACATACTAGGCTGATGTCAAAATCCTGCTTCTAAACCAGCAACTTGAAGAAAGGTAGAAAAAGTCCTTCAAGCTTTCCTCCGTGTTTGCTCTTACGCATCATGGATTGGGATTCCAGCGGGGGTCTGTTTGAGGAGCGGCAAAGTTGCTCTGTTCTGCGCAAGTGCAGACTTGCAGATGTTGACAAGTGCCTCAATTTTATGCTTAACGCTTACCATGATGTCTAGTATCACCACGAAGCGCCAAAGCATACTGCCACATGAAAGTCAGGATGGCCGAGCGGTCTAAGGCGCTGCGTTCAGGTCGCAGTCTCCTCTGGAGGCGTGGGTTCAAATCCCACTTCTGACAGGCTAGCTTTTCCTTAAAAATTAAGCAAGGCCATTTTTCTCAGGGCTCGAAGTCCCCCCGAAGTCAACTTTGAAAGCAGTTTGAGGAACAAGAAACCCTCCATCAGAAAGGAGGCTATCTTTTCCTTAAATATTAAGCAAGGCCATTTTTCTCAGGGCTCCCGAAGTCAACTTTGAAAGCAGTTTGAGGAACAAGAAACGCTCCATCAGAAAGGGGAAAAAAACACCACGCCAAGCCCTTTTCTTCCTGCTTCATAGGCCACTGGTCTGGTTAAACCACGGGGTGTGAGTTTCATTCTCACTGGTGCCTAACTTCTAGGCTGATGCTCAAAAGGAACATTGGAACCCCGTTAGCCAGTAGAACATAATATGCTTGTTCTCGGGGAGAGAAGCTAATTAACCTTGCAGATAAGATTCCTTTGAATGGTCAATTGATGTTGCTGCAAGCTTTGGAAACCACTCAGGTTTCTTTTTCAGGGTTCTGATAGGATATATCTGAAGAAACATTTATACACATACTAGGCTGATGTCAAAATCCTGCTTCTAAACCAGCAACTTGAAGAAAGGTAGAAAAAGTCCTTCAAGCTTTCCTCCGTGTTTGCTCTTACGCATCATGGATTGGGATTCCAGCGGGGGTCTGTTTGAGGAGCGGCAAAGTTGCTCTGTTCTGCGCAAGTGCAGACTTGCAGATGTTGACAAGTGCCTCAATTTTATGCTTAACGCTTACCATGATGTCTAGTATCACCACGAAGCGCCAAAGCATACTGCCACATGAAAGTCAGGATGGCCGAGCGGTCTAAGGCGCTGCGTTCAGGTCGCAGTCTCCTCTGGAGGCGTGGGTTCAAATCCCACTTCTGACAGGCTAGCTTTTCCTTAAAAATTAAGCAAGGCCATTTTTCTCAGGGCTCGAAGTCCCCCCGAAGTCAACTTTGAAAGCAGTTTGAGGAACAAGAAACCCTCCATCAGAAAGGAGGCTATGTTTTCCTTAAATATTAAGCAAGGCCATTTTTCTCAGGGCTCCCGAAGTCAACTTTGAAAGCAGTTTGAGGAACAAGAAACGCTCCATCAGAAAGGGGAAAAAAACACCACGCCAAGCCCTTTTCTTCCTGCTTCATAGGCCACTGGTCTGGTTAAACCACGGGGTGTGAGTTTCATTCTCACTGGTGCCTAACTTCTAGGCTGATGCTCAAAAGGAACATTGGAACCCCGTTAGCCAGTAGAACATAATATGCTTGTTCTCGGGGAGAGAAGCTAATTAACCTTGCAGATAAGATTCCTTTGAATGGTCAATTGATGTTGCTGCAAGCTTTGGAAACCACTCAGGTTTCTTTTTCAGGGTTCTGATAGGATATATCTGAAGAAACATTTATACACATACTAGGCTGATGTCAAAATCCTGCTTCTAAACCAGCAACTTGAAGAAAGGTAGAAAAAGTCCTTCAAGCTTTCCTCCGTGTTTGCTCTTACGCATCATGGATTGGGATTCCAGCGGGGGTCTGTTTGAGGAGCGGCAAAGTTGCTCTGTTCTGCGCAAGTGCAGACTTGCAGATGTTGACAAGTGCCTCAATTTTATGCTTAACGCTTACCATGATGTCTAGTATCACCACGAAGCGCCAAAGCATACTGCCACATGAAAGTCAGGATGGCCGAGCGGTCTAAGGCGCTGCGTTCAGGTCGCAGTCTCCTCTGGAGGCGTGGGTTCGAATCCCACTTCTGACAGGCTAGCTTTTCCTTAAAAATTAAGCAAGGCCATTTTTCTCAGGGCTCGAAGTCCCCCCGAAGTCAACTTTGAAAGCAGTTTGAGGAACAAGAAACCCTCCATCAGAAAGGAGGCTATCTTTTCCTTAAATATTAAGCAAGGCCATTTTTCTCAGGGCTCCCGAAGTCAACTTTGAAAGCAGTTTGAGGAACAAGAAACGCTCCATCAGAAAGGGGAAAAAAACACCACGCCAAGCCCTTTTCTTCCTGCTTCATAGGCCACTGGTCTGGTTAAACCACGGGGTGTGAGTTTCATTCTCACTGGTGCCTAACTTCTAGGCTGATGCTCAAAAGGAACATTGGAACCCCGTTAGCCAGTAGAACATAATATGCTTGTTCTCGGGGAGAGAAGCTAATTAACCTTGCAGATAAGATTCCTTTGAATGGTCAATTGATGTTGCTGCAAGCTTTGGAAACCACTCAGGTTTCTTTTTCAGGGTTCTGATAGGATATATCTGAAGAAACATTTATACACATACTAGGCTGATGTCAAAATCCTGCTTCTAAACCAGCAACTTGAAGAAAGGTAGAAAAAGTCCTTCAAGCTTTCCTCCGTGTTTGCTCTTACGCATCATGGATTGGGATTCCAGCGGGGGTCTGTTTGAGGAGCGGCAAAGTTGCTCTGTTCTGCGCAAGTGCAGACTTGCAGATGTTGACAAGTGCCTCAATTTTATGCTTAACGCTTACCATGATGTCTAGTATCACCACGAAGCGCCAAAGCATACTGACACATGAAAGTCAGGATGGCCGAGCGGTCTAAGGCGCTGCGTTCAGGTCGCAGTCTCCTCTGGAGGCGTGGGTTCGAATCCCACTTCTGACAGGCTAGCTTTTCCTTAAATATTAAGCAAGGCCATTTTTCTCAGGGCTCGAAGTCAACTTTGAAAGCAGTTTGAGGAACGAGAAACCCTCCATCAGAAAGGGGAAAAAAACACCACGCCAATCCCTTTTCTTCCTGCTTCATAGGCCACTGGTCTGGTTAAACCACGGGGTGTGAGTTTCATTCTCACTGGTGCCTAACTTCTAGGCTGATGCTCAAAAGGAACATTGGAACCCCGTTAGCCAGTAGAACATAATATGCTTGTTCTCGGGGAGAGAAGCTAATTAACCTTGCAGATAAGATTCCTTTGAATGGTCAATTGATGTTGCTGCAAGCTTTGGAAACCACTCAGGTTTCTTTTTCAGGGTTCTGATAGGATATATCTGAAGAAACATTTATACACATACTAGGCTGATGTCAAAATCCTGCTTCTAAACCAGCAACTTGAAGAAAGGTAGAAAAAGTCCTTCAAGCTTTCCTCCGTGTTTGCTCTTACGCATCATGGATTGGGATTCCAGCGGGGGTCTGTTTGAGGAGCGGCAAAGTTGCTCTGTTCTCCGCAAGTGCAGACTTGCAGATGTTGACAAGTGCCTCAATTTTATGCTTAATGCTTACCATGATGTCTAGTATCACCACGAAGCGCCAAAGCATACTGCCACATGAAAGTCAGGATGGCCGAGCGGTCTAAGGCGCTGCGTTCAGGTCGCAGTCTCCTCTGGAGGCGTGGGTTCGAATCCCACTTCTGACAGGCTAGCTTTTCCTTAAAAATTAAGCAAGGCCATTTTTCTCAGGGCTCGAAGTCCCCCCGAAGTCAACTTTGAAAGCAGTTTGAGGAACAAGAAACCCTCCATCAGAAAGGAGGCTAGCTTTTCCTTAAATATTAAGCAAGGCCATTTTTCTCAGGGCTCCCGAAGTCAACTTTGAAAGCAGTTTGAGGAACAAGAAACGCTCCATCAGAAAGGGGAAAAAAACACCACGCCAAGCCCTTTTCTTCCTGCTTCATAGGCCACTGGTCTGGTTAAACCACGGGGTGTGAGTTTCATTCTCACTGGTGCCTAACTTCTAGGCTGATGCTCAAAAGGAACATTGGAACCCCGTTAGCCAGTAGAACATAATATGCTTGTTCTCGGGGAGAGAAGCTAATTAACCTTGCAGATAAGATTCCTTTGAATGGTCAATTGATGTTGCTGCAAGCTTTGGAAACCACTCAGGTTTCTTTTTCAGGGTTCTGATAGGATATATCTGAAGAAACATTTATACACATACTAGGCTGATGTCAAAATCCTGCTTCTAAACCAGCAACTTGAAGAAAGGTAGAAAAAGTCCTTCAAGCTTTCCTCCGTGTTTGCTCTTACGCATCATGGATTGGGATTCCAGCGGGGGTCTGTTTGAGGAGCGGCAAAGTTGCTCTGTTCTGCGCAAGTGCAGACTTGCAGATGTTGACAAGTGCCTCAATTTTATGCTTAACGCTTACCATGATGTCTAGTATCACCACGAAGCGCCAAAGCATACTGCCACATGAAAGTCAGGATGGCCGAGCGGTCTAAGGCGCTGCGTTCAGGTCGCAGTCTCCTCTGGAGGCGTGGGTTCGAATCCCACTTCTGACAGGCTAGCTTTTCCTTAAAAATTAAGCAAGGCCATTTTTCTCAGGGCTCGAAGTCCCCCCGAAGTCAACTTTGAAAGCAGTTTGAGGAACAAGAAACCCTCCATCAGAAAGGAGGCTAGCTTTTCCTTAAATATTAAGCAAGGCCATTTTTCTCAGGGCTCCCGAAGTCAACTTTGAAAGCAGTTTGAGGAACAAGAAACGCTCCATCAGAAAGGGGAAAAAAACACAACGCCAAGCCCTTTTCTTCCTGCTTCATAGGCCACTGGTCTGGTTAAACCACGGGGTGTGAGTTTCATTCTCACTGGTGCCTAACTTCTAGGCTGATGCTCAAAAGGAACATTGGAACCCCGTTAGCCAGTAGAACATAATATGCTTGTTCTCGGGGAGAGAAGCTAATTAACCTTGCAGATAAGATTCCTTTGAATGGTCAATTGATGTTGCTGCAAGCTTTGGAAACCACTCAGGTTTCTTTTTCAGGGTTCTGATAGGATATATCTGAAGAAACATTTATACACATACTAGGCTGATGTCAAAATCCTGCTTCTAAACCAGCAACTTGAAGAAAGGTAGAAAAAGTCCTTCAAGCTTTCCTCCGTGTTTGCTCTTACGCATCATGGATTGGGATTCCAGCGGGGGTCTGTTTGAGGAGCGGCAAAGTTGCTCTGTTCTGCGCAAGTGCAGACTTGCAGATGTTGACAAGTGCCTCAATTTTATGCTTAACGCTTACCATGATGTCTAGTATCACCACGAAGCGCCAAAGCATACTGCCACATGAAAGTCAGGATGGCCGAGCGGTCTAAGGCGCTGCGTTCAGGTCGCAGTCTCCTCTGGAGGCGTGGGTTCGAATCCCACTTCTGACAGGCTAGCTTTTCCTTAAAAATTAAGCAAGGCCATTTTTCTCAGGGCTCGAAGTCCCCCCGAAGTCAACTTTGAAAGCAGTTTGAGGAACAAGAAACCCTCCATCAGAAAGGAGGCTAGCTTTTCCTTAAATATTAAGCAAGGCCATTTTTCTCAGGGCTCCCGAAGTCAACTTTGAAAGCAGTTTGAGGAACAAGAAACGCTCCATCAGAAAGGGGAAAAAAACACCACGCCAAGCCCTTTTCTTCCTGCTTCATAGGCCACTGGTCTGGTTAAACCACGGGGTGTGAGTTTCATTCTCACTGGTGCCTAACTTCTAGGCTGATGCTCAAAAGGAACATTGGAACCCCGTTAGCCAGTAGAACATAATATGCTTGTTCTCGGGGAGAGAAGCTAATTAACCTTGCAGATAAGATTCCTTTGAATGGTCAATTGATGTTGCTGCAAGCTTTGGAAACCACTCAGGTTTCTTTTTCAGGGTTCTGATAGGATATATCTGAAGAAACATTTATACACATACTAGGCTGATGTCAAAATCCTGCTTCTAAACCAGCAACTTGAAGAAAGGTAGAAAAAGTCCTTCAAGCTTTCCTCCGTGTTTGCTCTTACGCATCATGGATTGGGATTCCAGCGGGGGTCTGTTTGAGGAGCGGCAAAGTTGCTCTGTTCTGCGCAAGTGCAGACTTGCAGATGTTGACAAGTGCCTCAATTTTATGCTTAACGCTTACCATGATGTCTAGTATCACCACGAAGCGCCAAAGCATACTGCCACATGAAAGTCAGGATGGCCGAGCGGTCTAAGGCGCTGCGTTCAGGTCGCAGTCTCCTCTGGAGGCGTGGGTTCAAATCCCACTTCTGACAGGCTAGCTTTTCCTTAAAAATTAAGCAAGGCCATTTTTCTCAGGGCTCGAAGTCCCCCCGAAGTCAACTTTGAAAGCAGTTTGAGGAACAAGAAACCCTCCATCAGAAAGGAGGCTATGTTTTCCTTAAATATTAAGCAAGGCCATTTTTCTCAGGGCTCCCGAAGTCAACTTTGAAAGCAGTTTGAGGAACAAGAAACGCTCCATCAGAAAGGGGAAAAAAACACCACGCCAAGCCCTTTTCTTCCTGCTTCATAGGCCACTGGTCTGGTTAAACCACGGGGTGTGAGTTTCATTCTCACTGGTGCCTAACTTCTAGGCTGATGCTCAAAAGGAACATTGGAACCCCGTTAGCCAGTAGAACATAATATGCTTGTTCTCGGGGAGAGAAGCTAATTAACCTTGCAGATAAGATTCCTTTGAATGGTCAATTGATGTTGCTGCAAGCTTTGGAAACCACTCAGGTTTCTTTTTCAGGGTTCTGATAGGATATATCTGAAGAAACATTTATACACATACTAGGCTGATGTCAAAATCCTGCTTCTAAACCAGCAACTTGAAGAAAGGTAGAAAAAGTCCTTCAAGCTTTCCTCCGTGTTTGCTCTTACGCATCATGGATTGGGATTCCAGCGGGGGTCTGTTTGAGGAGCGGCAAAGTTGCTCTGTTCTGCGCAAGTGCAGACTTGCAGATGTTGACAAGTGCCTCAATTTTATGCTTAACGCTTACCATGATGTCTAGTATCACCACGAAGCGCCAAAGCATACTGCCACATGAAAGTCAGGATGGCCGAGCGGTCTAAGGCGCTGCGTTCAGGTCGCAGTCTCCTCTGGAGGCGTGGGTTCGAATCCCACTTCTGACAGGCTAGCTTTTCCTTAAAAATTAAGCAAGGCCATTTTTCTCAGGGCTCGAAGTCCCCCCGAAGTCAACTTTGAAAGCAGTTTGAGGAACAAGAAACCCTCCATCAGAAAGGAGGCTAGCTTTTCCTTAAATATTAAGCAAGGCCATTTTTCTCAGGGCTCCCGAAGTCAACTTTGAAAGCAGTTTGAGGAACAAGAAACGCTCCATCAGAAAGGGGAAAAAAACACAACGCCAAGCCCTTTTCTTCCTGCTTCATAGGCCACTGGTCTGGTTAAACCACGGGGTGTGAGTTTCATTCTCACTGGTGCCTAACTTCTAGGCTGATGCTCAAAAGGAACATTGGAACCCCGTTAGCCAGTAGAACATAATATGCTTGTTCTCGGGGAGAGAAGCTAATTAACCTTGCAGATAAGATTCCTTTGAATGGTCAATTGATGTTGCTGCAAGCTTTGGAAACCACTCAGGTTTCTTTTTCAGGGTTCTGATAGGATATATCTGAAGAAACATTTATACACATACTAGGCTGATGTCAAAATCCTGCTTCTAAACCAGCAACTTGAAGAAAGGTAGAAAAAGTCCTTCAAGCTTTCCTCCGTTCAACCTTTGAATGCGAAATACTCAATCAGATCGTGGAAGATCACCACCAGTAAGTGACAAACTGATCCAGTCTTTATACTTCATCCCAAGAATTGGACTCTTAATGTCACCATTTTTTCTTTGCGCTTTGCATTTTTTTTTCACACCTGCGTATTTAGGATAGCTGCATGATCTTTCCTGGAGGCGTGGGTTCAAATCCCACCCCATGACAGCCAAGTGTTTGCTCTTACGCGTCACGGATTGGGATTCCAGCGGGGGTCTGTGTGAGGAGCGGCAAAGTTGCTCTGTTCTGCGCAAGTGCAGACTTGCAGATGTTGACAAGTGCCTCAATTTTATGCTTAACGCTTACCATGATGTCTAGTATCACCACGAAGCGCCAAAGCATTCTGCCACATGCAAGTCAGGATGGCCGAGCGGTCTAAGGCGCTGCGTTCAGGTCGCAGTCTCCTCTGGAGGCGTGGGTTCGAATCCCACTTCTGACAGGCTAGCTTTTCCTTAAAAATTAAGCAAGGCCATTTTTCTCAGGGCTCGAAGTCCCCCCGAAGTCAACTTTGAAAGCAGTTTGAGGAACAAGAAACCCTCCATCAGAAAGGAGGCTAGCTTTTCCTTAAATATTAAGCAAGGCCATTTTTCTCAGGGCTCCCGAAGTCAACTTTGAAAGCAGTTTGAGGAACAAGAAACGCTCCATCAGAAAGGGGAAAAAAACACCACGCCAATCCCTTTTCTTCCTGCTTCATAGGCCACTGGTCTGGTTAAACCACGGGGTGTGAGTTTCATTCTCACTGGTGCCTAACTTCTAGGCTGATGCTCAAAAGGAACATTGGAACCCCGTTAGCCAGTAGAACATAATATGCTTGTTCTCGGGGAGAGAAGCTAATTAACCTTGCAGATAAGATTCCTTTGAATGGTCAATTGATGTTGCTGCAAGCTTTGGAAACCACTCAGGTTTCTTTTTCAGGGTTCTGATAGGATATATCTGAAGAAACATTTATACACATACTAGGCTGATGTCAAAATCCTGCTTCTAAACCAGCAACTTGAAGAAAGGTAGAAAAAGTCCTTCAAGCTTTCCTCCGTGTTTGCTCTTACGCATCATGGATTGGGATTCCAGCGGGGGTCTGTTTGAGGAGCGGCAAAGTTGCTCTGTTCTGCGCAAGTGCAGACTTGCAGATGTTGACAAGTGCCTCAATTTTATGCTTAACGCTTACCATGATGTCTAGTATCACCACGAAGCGCCAAAGCATACTGCCACATGAAAGTCAGGATGGCCGAGCGGTCTAAGGCGCTGCATTCAGGTCGCAGTCTCCTCTGGAGGCGTGGGTTCGAATCCCACTTCTGACAGGCTAGCTTTTCCTTAAATATTAAGCAAGGCCATTTTTCTCAGGGCTCGAAGTCCCCCCGAAGTCAACTTTGAAAGCAGTTTGAGGAACAAGAAACCCTCCATCAGAAAGGAGGCTATCTTTTCCTTAAATATTAAGCAAGGCCATTTTTCTCAGGGCTCCCGAAGTCAACTTTGAAAGCAGTTTGAGGAACAAGAAACGCTCCATCAGAAAGGGGAAAAAAACACCACGCCAATCCCTTTTCTTCCTGCTTCATAGGCCACTGGTCTGGTTAAACCACGGGGTGTGAGTTTCATTCTCACTGGTGCCTAACTTCTAGGCTGATGCTCAAAAGGAACATTGGAACCCCGTTAGCCAGTAGAACATAATATGCTTGTTCTCGGGGAGAGAAGCTAATTAACCTTGCAGATAAGATTCCTTTGAATGGTCAATTGATGTTGCTGCAAGCTTTGGAAACCACTCAGGTTTCTTTTTCAGGGTTCTGATAGGATATATCTGAAGAAACATTTATACACATACTAGGCTGATGTCAAAATCCTGCTTCTAAACCAGCAACTTGAAGAAAGGTAGAAAAAGTCCTTCAAGCTTTCCTCCGTGTTTGCTCTTACGCATCATGGATTGGGATTCCAGCGGGGGTCTGTTTGAGGAGCGGCAAAGTTGCTCTGTTCTGCGCAAGTGCAGACTTGCAGATGTTGACAAGTGCCTCAATTTTATGCTTAACGCTTACCATGATGTCTAGTATCACCACGAAGCGCCAAAGCATGAAAGTCAGGATGGCCGAGCGGTCTAAGGCGAGCGGTCTAAGGCGCTGCGTTCAGGTCGCAGTCTCCTCTGGAGGCGTGGGTTCGAATCCCACTTCTGACAGGCTAGCTTTTCCTTAAAAATTAAGCAAGGCCATTTTTCTCAGGGCTCGAAGTCCCCCCGAAGTCAACTTTGAAAGCAGTTTGAGGAACAAGAAACCCTCCATCAGAAAGGAGGCTAGCTTTTCCTTAAATATTAAGCAAGGCCATTTTTCTCAGGGCTCCCGAAGTCAACTTTGAAAGCAGTTTGAGGAACAAGAAACGCTCCATCAGAAAGGGGAAAAAAACACCACGCCAAGCCCTTTTCTTCCTGCTTCATAGGCCACTGGTCTGGTTAAACCACGGGGTGTGAGTTTCATTCTCACTGGTGCCTAACTTCTAGGCTGATGCTCAAAAGGAACATTGGAACCCCGTTAGCCAGTAGAACATAATATGCTTGTTCTCGGGGAGAGAAGCTAATTAACCTTGCAGATAAGATTCCTTTGAATGGTCAATTGATGTTGCTGCAAGCTTTGGAAACCACTCAGGTTTCTTTTTCAGGGTTCTGATAGGATATATCTGAAGAAACATTTATACACATACTAGGCTGATGTCAAAATCCTGCTTCTAAACCAGCAACTTGAAGAAAGGTAGAAAAAGTCCTTCAAGCTTTCCTCCGTGTTTGCTCTTACGCATCATGGATTGGGATTCCAGCGGGGGTCTGTTTGAGGAGCGGCAAAGTTGCTCTGTTCTGCGCAAGTGCAGACTTGCAGATGTTGACAAGTGCCTCAATTTTATGCTTAACGCTTACCATGATGTCTAGTATCACCACGAAGCGCCAAAGCATACTGCCACATGAAAGTCAGGATGGCCGAGCGGTCTAAGGCGCTGCGTTCAGGTCGCAGTCTCCTCTGGAGGCGTGGGTTCAAATCCCACTTCTGACAGGCTAGCTTTTCCTTAAAAATTAAGCAAGGCCATTTTTCTCAGGGCTCGAAGTCCCCCCGAAGTCAACTTTGAAAGCAGTTTGAGGAACAAGAAACCCTCCATCAGAAAGGAGGCTATCTTTTCCTTAAATATTAAGCAAGGCCATTTTTCTCAGGGCTCCCGAAGTCAACTTTGAAAGCAGTTTGAGGAACAAGAAACGCTCCATCAGAAAGGGGAAAAAAACACCACGCCAAGCCCTTTTCTTCCTGCTTCATAGGCCACTGGTCTGGTTAAACCACGGGGTGTGAGTTTCATTCTCACTGGTGCCTAACTTCTAGGCTGATGCTCAAAAGGAACATTGGAACCCCGTTAGCCAGTAGAACATAATATGCTTGTTCTCGGGGAGAGAAGCTAATTAACCTTGCAGATAAGATTCCTTTGAATGGTCAATTGATGTTGCTGCAAGCTTTGGAAACCACTCAGGTTTCTTTTTCAGGGTTCTGATAGGATATATCTGAAGAAACATTTATACACATACTAGGCTGATGTCAAAATCCTGCTTCTAAACCAGCAACTTGAAGAAAGGTAGAAAAAGTCCTTCAAGCTTTCCTCCGTGTTTGCTCTTACGCATCATGGATTGGGATTCCAGCGGGGGTCTGTTTGAGGAGCGGCAAAGTTGCTCTGTTCTGCGCAAGTGCAGACTTGCAGATGTTGACAAGTGCCTCAATTTTATGCTTAACGCTTACCATGATGTCTAGTATCACCACGAAGCGCCAAAGCATACTGCCACATGAAAGTCAGGATGGCCGAGCGGTCTAAGGCGCTGCGTTCAGGTCGCAGTCTCCTCTGGAGGCGTGGGTTCGAATCCCACTTCTGACAGGCTAGCTTTTCCTTAAAAATTAAGCAAGGCCATTTTTCTCAGGGCTCGAAGTCCCCCCGAAGTCAACTTTGAAAGCAGTTTGAGGAACAAGAAACCCTCCATCAGAAAGGAGGCTAGCTTTTCCTTAAATATTAAGCAAGGCCATTTTTCTCAGGGCTCCCGAAGTCAACTTTGAAAGCAGTTTGAGGAACAAGAAACGCTCCATCAGAAAGGGGAAAAAAACACCACGCCAAGCCCTTTTCTTCCTGCTTCATAGGCCACTGGTCTGGTTAAACCACGGGGTGTGAGTTTCATTCTCACTGGTGCCTAACTTCTAGGCTGATGCTCAAAAGGAACATTGGAACCCCGTTAGCCAGTAGAACATAATATGCTTGTTCTCGGGGAGAGAAGCTAATTAACCTTGCAGATAAGATTCCTTTGAATGGTCAATTGATGTTGCTGCAAGCTTTGGAAACCACTCAGGTTTCTTTTTCAGGGTTCTGATAGGATATATCTGAAGAAACATTTATACACATACTAGGCTGATGTCAAAATCCTGCTTCTAAACCAGCAACTTGAAGAAAGGTAGAAAAAGTCCTTCAAGCTTTCCTCCGTGTTTGCTCTTACGCATCATGGATTGGGATTCCAGCGGGGGTCTGTTTGAGGAGCGGCAAAGTTGCTCTGTTCTGCGCAAGTGCAGACTTGCAGATGTTGACAAGTGCCTCAATTTTATGCTTAACGCTTACCATGATGTCTAGTATCACCACGAAGCGCCAAAGCATACTGCCACATGAAAGTCAGGATGGCCGAGCGGTCTAAGGCGCTGCGTTCAGGTCGCAGTCTCCTCTGGAGGCGTGGGTTCGAATCCCACTTCTGACAGGCTAGCTTTTCCTTAAAAATTAAGCAAGGCCATTTTTCTCAGGGCTCGAAGTCCCCCCGAAGTCAACTTTGAAAGCAGTTTGAGGAACAAGAAACCCTCCATCAGAAAGGAGGCTAGCTTTTCCTTAAATATTAAGCAAGGCCATTTTTCTCAGGGCTCCCGAAGTCAACTTTGAAAGCAGTTTGAGGAACAAGAAACGCTCCATCAGAAAGGGGAAAAAAACACCACGCCAAGCCCTTTTCTTCCTGCTTCATAGGCCACTGGTCTGGTTAAACCACGGGGTGTGAGTTTCATTCTCACTGGTGCCTAACTTCTAGGCTGATGCTCAAAAGGAACATTGGAACCCCGTTAGCCAGTAGAACATAATATGCTTGTTCTCGGGGAGAGAAGCTAATTAACCTTGCAGATAAGATTCCTTTGAATGGTCAATTGATGTTGCTGCAAGCTTTGGAAACCACTCAGGTTTCTTTTTCAGGGTTCTGATAGGATATATCTGAAGAAACATTTATACACATACTAGGCTGATGTCAAAATCCTGCTTCTAAACCAGCAACTTGAAGAAAGGTAGAAAAAGTCCTTCAAGCTTTCCTCCGTGTTTGCTCTTACGCATCATGGATTGGGATTCCAGCGGGGGTCTGTTTGAGGAGCGGCAAAGTTGCTCTGTTCTGCGCAAGTGCAGACTTGCAGATGTTGACAAGTGCCTCAATTTTATGCTTAACGCTTACCATGATGTCTAGTATCACCACGAAGCGCGAAAGCATACTGACACATGAAAGTCAGGATGGCCGAGCGGTCTAAGGCGCTGCGTTCAGGTCGCAGTCTCCTCTGGAGGCGTGGGTTCGAATCCCACTTCTGACAGGCTAGCTTTTCCTTAAAAATTAAGCAAGGCCATTTTTCTCAGGGCTCGAAGTCCCCCCGAAGTCAACTTTGAAAGCAGTTTGAGGAACAAGAAACCCTCCATCAGAAAGGAGGCTAGCTTTTCCTTAAATATTAAGCAAGGCCATTTTTCTCAGGGCTCCCGAAGTCAACTTTGAAAGCAGTTTGAGGAACAAGAAACGCTCCATCAGAAAGGGGAAAAAAACACCACGCCAAGCCCTTTTCTTCCTGCTTCATAGGCCACTGGTCTGGTTAAACCACGGGGTGTGAGTTTCATTCTCACTGGTGCCTAACTTCTAGGCTGATGCTCAAAAGGAACATTGGAACCCCGTTAGCCAGTAGAACATAATATGCTTGTTCTCGGGGAGAGAAGCTAATTAACCTTGCAGATAAGATTCCTTTGAATGGTCAATTGATGTTGCTGCAAGCTTTGGAAACCACTCAGGTTTCTTTTTCAGGGTTCTGATAGGATATATCTGAAGAAACATTTATACACATACTAGGCTGATGTCAAAATCCTGCTTCTAAACCAGCAACTTGAAGAAAGGTAGAAAAAGTCCTTCAAGCTTTCCTCCGTGTTTGCTCTTACGCATCATGGATTGGGATTCCAGCGGGGGTCTGTTTGAGGAGCGGCAAAGTTGCTCTGTTCTGCGCAAGTGCAGACTTGCAGATGTTGACAAGTGCCTCAATTTTATGCTTAACGCTTACCATGATGTCTAGTATCACCACGAAGCGCCAAAGCATACTGCCACATGAAAGTCAGGATGGCCGAGCGGTCTAAGGCGCTGCGTTCAGGTCGCAGTCTCCTCTGGAGGCGTGGGTTCGAATCCCACTTCTGACAGGCTAGCTTTTCCTTAAAAATTAAGCAAGGCCATTTTTCTCAGGGCTCGAAGTCCCCCCGAAGTCAACTTTGAAAGCAGTTTGAGGAACAAGAAACCCTCCATCAGAAAGGAGGCTAGCTTTTCCTTAAATATTAAGCAAGGCCATTTTTCTCAGGGCTCCCGAAGTCAACTTTGAAAGCAGTTTGAGGAACAAGAAACGCTCCATCAGAAAGGGGAAAAAAACACAACGCCAAGCCCTTTTCTTCCTGCTTCATAGGCCACTGGTCTGGTTAAACCACGGGGTGTGAGTTTCATTCTCACTGGTGCCTAACTTCTAGGCTGATGCTCAAAAGGAACATTGGAACCCCGTTAGCCAGTAGAACATAATATGCTTGTTCTCGGGGAGAGAAGCTAATTAACCTTGCAGATAAGATTCCTTTGAATGGTCAATTGATGTTGCTGCAAGCTTTGGAAACCACTCAGGTTTCTTTTTCAGGGTTCTGATAGGATATATCTGAAGAAACATTTATACACATACTAGGCTGATGTCAAAATCCTGCTTCTAAACCAGCAACTTGAAGAAAGGTAGAAAAAGTCCTTCAAGCTTTCCTCCGTGTTTGCTCTTACGCATCATGGATTGGGATTCCAGCGGGGGTCTGTTTGAGGAGCGGCAAAGTTGCTCTGTTCTGCGCAAGTGCAGACTTGCAGATGTTGACAAGTGCCTCAATTTTATGCTTAACGCTTACCATGATGTCTAGTATCACCACGAAGCGCCAAAGCATACTGCCACATGAAAGTCAGGATGGCCGAGCGGTCTAAGGCGCTGCGGTCAGGTCGCAGTCTCCTCTGGAGGCGTGGGTTCGAATCCCACTTCTGACAGGCTAGCTTTTCCTTAAAAATTAAGCAAGGCCATTTTTCTCAGGGCTCGAAGTCCCCCCGAAGTCAACTTTGAAAGCAGTTTGAGGAACAAGAAACCCTCCATCAGAAAGGAGGCTAGCTTTTCCTTAAATATTAAGCAAGGCCATTTTTCTCAGGGCTCCCGAAGTCAACTTTGAAAGCAGTTTGAGGAACAAGAAACGCTCCATCAGAAAGGGGAAAAAAACACAACGCCAAGCCCTTTTCTTCCTGCTTCATAGGCCACTGGTCTGGTTAAACCACGGGGTGTGAGTTTCATTCTCACTGGTGCCTAACTTCTAGGCTGATGCTCAAAAGGAACATTGGAACCCCGTTAGCCAGTAGAACATAATATGCTTGTTCTCGGGGAGAGAAGCTAATTAACCTTGCAGATAAGATTCCTTTGAATGGTCAATTGATGTTGCTGCAAGCTTTGGAAACCACTCAGGTTTCTTTTTCAGGGTTCTGATAGGATATATCTGAAGAAACATTTATACACATACTAGGCTGATGTCAAAATCCTGCTTCTAAACCAGCAACTTGAAGAAAGGTAGAAAAAGTCCTTCAAGCTTTCCTCCGTTCAACCTTTGAATGCGAAATACTCAATCAGATCGTGGAAGATCACCACCAGTAAGTGACAAACTGATCCAGTCTTTATACTTCATCCCAAGAATTGGACTCTTAATGTCACCATTTTTTCTTTGCGCTTTGCATTTTTTTTTCACACCTGCGTATTTAGGATAGCTGCATGATCTTTCCTGGAGGCGTGGGTTCAAATCCCACCCCATGACAGCCAAGTGTTTGCTCTTACGCGTCACGGATTGGGATTCCAGCGGGGGTCTGTGTGAGGAGCGGCAAAGTTGCTCTGTTCTGCGCAAGTGCAGACTTGCAGATGTTGACAAGTGCCTCAATTTTATGCTTAACGCTTACCATGATGTCTAGTATCACCACGAAGCGCCAAAGCATTCTGCCACATGCAAGTCAGGATGGCCGAGCGGTCTAAGGCGCTGCGTTCAGGTCGCAGTCTCCTCTGGAGGCGTGGGTTCGAATCCCACTTCTGACAGGCTAGCTTTTCCTTAAATATTAAGCAAGGCCATTTTTCTCAGGGCTCGAAGTCCCCCCGAAGTCAACTTTGAAAGCAGTTTGAGGAACAAGAAACCCTCCATCAGAAAGGAGGCTATCTTTTCCTTAAATATTAAGCAAGGCCATTTTTCTCAGGGCTCCCGAAGTCAACTTTGAAAGCAGTTTGAGGAACAAGAAACGCTCCATCAGAAAGGGGAAAAAAACACCACGCCAATCCCTTTTCTTCCTGCTTCATAGGCCACTGGTCTGGTTAAACCACGGGGTGTGAGTTTCATTCTCACTGGTGCCTAACTTCTAGGCTGATGCTCAAAAGGAACATTGGAACCCCGTTAGCCAGTAGAACATAATATGCTTGTTCTCGGGGAGAGAAGCTAATTAACCTTGCAGATAAGATTCCTTTGAATGGTCAATTGATGTTGCTGCAAGCTTTGGAAACCACTCAGGTTTCTTTTTCAGGGTTCTGATAGGATATATCTGAAGAAACATTTATACACATACTAGGCTGATGTCAAAATCCTGCTTCTAAACCAGCAACTTGAAGAAAGGTAGAAAAAGTCCTTCAAGCTTTCCTCCGTGTTTGCTCTTACGCATCATGGATTGGGATTCCAGCGGGGGTCTGTTTGAGGAGCGGCAAAGTTGCTCTGTTCTGCGCAAGTGCAGACTTGCAGATGTTGACAAGTGCCTCAATTTTATGCTTAACGCTTACCATGATGTCTAGTATCACCACGAAGCGCCAAAGCATACTGACACATGAAAGTCAGGATGGCCGAGCGGTCTAAGGCGCTGCGTTCAGGTCGCAGTCTCCTCTGGAGGCGTGGGTTCGAATCCCACTTCTGACAGGCTAGCTTTTCCTTAAAAATTAAGCAAGGCCATTTTTCTCAGGGCTCGAAGTCCCCCCGAAGTCAACTTTGAAAGCAGTTTGAGGAACAAGAAACCCTCCATCAGAAAGGAGGCTAGCTTTTCCTTAAATATTAAGCAAGGCCATTTTTCTCAGGGCTCCCGAAGTCAACTTTGAAAGCAGTTTGAGGAACAAGAAACGCTCCATCAGAAAGGGGAAAAAAACACCACGCCAAGCCCTTTTCTTCCTGCTTCATAGGCCACTGGTCTGGTTAAACCACGGGGTGTGAGTTTCATTCTCACTGGTGCCTAACTTCTAGGCTGATGCTCAAAAGGAACATTGGAACCCCGTTAGCCAGTAGAACATAATATGCTTGTTCTCGGGGAGAGAAGCTAATTAACCTTGCAGATAAGATTCCTTTGAATGGTCAATTGATGTTGCTGCAAGCTTTGGAAACCACTCAGGTTTCTTTTTCAGGGTTCTGATAGGATATATCTGAAGAAACATTTATACACATACTAGGCTGATGTCAAAATCCTGCTTCTAAACCAGCAACTTGAAGAAAGGTAGAAAAAGTCCTTCAAGCTTTCCTCCGTGTTTGCTCTTACGCATCATGGATTGGGATTCCAGCGGGGGTCTGTTTGAGGAGCGGCAAAGTTGCTCTGTTCTGCGCAAGTGCAGACTTGCAGATGTTGACAAGTGCCTCAATTTTATGCTTAACGCTTACCATGATGTCTAGTATCACCACGAAGCGCCAAAGCATACTGCCACATGAAAGTCAGGATGGCCGAGCGGTCTAAGGCGCTGCGTTCAGGTCGCAGTCTCCTCTGGAGGCGTGGGTTCGAATCCCACTTCTGACAGGCTAGCTTTTCCTTAAAAATTAAGCAAGGCCATTTTTCTCAGGGCTCGAAGTCCCCCCGAAGTCAACTTTGAAAGCAGTTTGAGGAACAAGAAACCCTCCATCAGAAAGGAGGCTAGCTTTTCCTTAAATATTAAGCAAGGCCATTTTTCTCAGGGCTCCCGAAGTCAACTTTGAAAGCAGTTTGAGGAACAAGAAACGCTCCATCAGAAAGGGGAAAAAAACACCACGCCAAGCCCTTTTCTTCCTGCTTCATAGGCCACTGGTCTGGTTAAACCACGGGGTGTGAGTTTCATTCTCACTGGTGCCTAACTTCTAGGCTGATGCTCAAAAGGAACATTGGAACCCCGTTAGCCAGTAGAACATAATATGCTTGTTCTCGGGGAGAGAAGCTAATTAACCTTGCAGATAAGATTCCTTTGAATGGTCAATTGATGTTGCTGCAAGCTTTGGAAACCACTCAGGTTTCTTTTTCAGGGTTCTGATAGGATATATCTGAAGAAACATTTATACACATACTAGGCTGATGTCAAAATCCTGCTTCTAAACCAGCAACTTGAAGAAAGGTAGAAAAAGTCCTTCAAGCTTTCCTCCGTTCAACCTTTGAATGCGAAATACTCAATCAGATCGTGGAAGATCACCACCAGTAAGTGACAAACTGATCCAGTCTTTATACTTCATCCCAAGAATTGGACTCTTAATTTCACCATTTTTTCTTTGCGCTTTGCATTTTTTTTTCACACCTGCGTATTTAGGATAGCTGCATGATCTTTCCTGGAGGCGTGGGTTCAAATCCCACCCCATGACAGCCAAGTGTTTGCTCTTACGCGTCACGGATTGGGATTCCAGCGGGGGTCTGTGTGAGGAGCGGCAAAGTTGCTCTGTTCTGCGCAAGTGCAGACTTGCAGATGTTGACAAGTGCCTCAATTTTATGCTTAACGCTTACCATGATGTCTAGTATCACCACGAAGCGCCAAAGCATTCTGCCACATGCAAGTCAGGATGGCCGAGCGGTCTAAGGCGCTGCGTTCAGGTCGCAGTCTCCTCTGGAGGCGTGGGTTCGAATCCCACTTCTGACAGGCTAGCTTTTCCTTAAATATTAAGCAAGGCCATTTTTCTCAGGGCTCGAAGTCCCCCCGAAGTCAACTTTGAAAGCAGTTTGAGGAACAAGAAACCCTCCATCAGAAAGGAGGCTATCTTTTCCTTAAATATTAAGCAAGGCCATTTTTCTCAGGGCTCCCGAAGTCAACTTTGAAAGCAGTTTGAGGAACAAGAAACGCTCCATCAGAAAGGGGGAAAAAACACCACGCCAATCCCTTTTCTTCCTGCTTCATAGGCCACTGGTCTGGTTAAACCACGGGGTGTGAGTTTCATTCTCACTGGTGCCTAACTTCTAGGCTGATGCTCAAAAGGAACATTGGAACCCCGTTAGCCAGTAGAACATAATATGCTTGTTCTCGGGGAGAGAAGCTAATTAACCTTGCAGATAAGATTCCTTTGAATGGTCAATTGATGTTGCTGCAAGCTTTGGAAACCACTCAGGTTTCTTTTTCAGGGTTCTGATAGGATATATCTGAAGAAACATTTATACACATACTAGGCTGATGTCAAAATCCTGCTTCTAAACCAGCAACTTGAAGAAAGGTAGAAAAAGTCCTTCAAGCTTTCCTCCGTGTTTGCTCTTACGCATCATGGATTGGGATTCCAGCGGGGGTCTGTTTGAGGAGCGGCAAAGTTGCTCTGTTCTGCGCAAGTGCAGACTTGCAGATGTTGACAAGTGCCTCAATTTTATGCTTAACGCTTACCATGATGTCTAGTATCACCACGAAGCGCCAAAGCATACTGACACATGAAAGTCAGGATGGCCGAGCGGTCTAAGGCGCTGCGTTCAGGTCGCAGTCTCCTCTGGAGGCGTGGGTTCGAATCCCACTTCTGACAGGCTAGCTTTTCCTTAAATATTAAGCAAGGCCATTTTTCTCAGGGCTCGAAGTCCCCCCGAAGTCAACTTTGAAAGCAGTTTGAGGAACAAGAAACCCTCCATCAGAAAGGAGGCTATCTTTTCCTTAAATATTAAGCAAGGCCATTTTTCTCAGGGCTCCCGAAGTCAACTTTGAAAGCAGTTTGAGGAACAAGAAACGCTCCATCAGAAAGGGGGAAAAAACACCACGCCAATCCCTTTTCTTCCTGCTTCATAGGCCACTGGTCTGGTTAAACCACGGGGTGTGAGTTTCATTCTCACTGGTGCCTAACTTCTAGGCTGATGCTCAAAAGGAACATTGGAACCCCGTTAGCCAGTAGAACATAATATGCTTGTTCTCGGGGAGAGAAGCTAATTAACCTTGCAGATAAGATTCCTTTGAATGGTCAATTGATGTTGCTGCAAGCTTTGGAAACCACTCAGGTTTCTTTTTCAGGGTTCTGATAGGATATATCTGAAGAAACATTTATACACATACTAGGCTGATGTCAAAATCCTGCTTCTAAACCAGCAACTTGAAGAAAGGTAGAAAAAGTCCTTCAAGCTTTCCTCCGTGTTTGCTCTTACGCATCATGGATTGGGATTCCAGCGGGGGTCTGTTTGAGGAGCGGCAAAGTTGCTCTGTTCTGCGCAAGTGCAGACTTGCAGATGTTGACAAGTGCCTCAATTTTATGCTTAACGCTTACCATGATGTCTAGTATCACCACGAAGCGCCAAAGCATACTGCCACATGAAAGTCAGGATGGCCGAGCGGTCTAAGGCGCTGCGTTCAGGTCGCAGTCTCCTCTGGAGGCGTGGGTTCGAATCCCACTTCTGACAGGCTAGCTTTTCCTTAAATATTAAGCAAGGCCATTTTTCTCAGGGCTCGAAGTCCCCCCGAAGTCAACTTTGAAAGCAGTTTGAGGAACAAGAAACCCTCCATCAGAAAGGAGGCTATCTTTTCCTTAAATATTAAGCAAGGCCATTTTTCTCAGGGCTCCCGAAGTCAACTTTGAAAGCAGTTTGAGGAACAAGAAACGCTCCATCAGAAAGGGGGAAAAAACACCACGCCAATCCCTTTTCTTCCTGCTTCATAGGCCACTGGTCTGGTTAAACCACGGGGTGTGAGTTTCATTCTCACTGGTGCCTAACTTCTAGGCTGATGCTCAAAAGGAACATTGGAACCCCGTTAGCCAGTAGAACATAATATGCTTGTTCTCGGGGAGAGAAGCTAATTAACCTTGCAGATAAGATTCCTTTGAATGGTCAATTGATGTTGCTGCAAGCTTTGGAAACCACTCAGGTTTCTTTTTCAGGGTTCTGATAGGATATATCTGAAGAAACATTTATACACATACTAGGCTGATGTCAAAATCCTGCTTCTAAACCAGCAACTTGAAGAAAGGTAGAAAAAGTCCTTCAAGCTTTCCTCCGTGTTTGCTCTTACGCATCATGGATTGGGATTCCAGCGGGGGTCTGTTTGAGGAGCGGCAAAGTTGCTCTGTTCTGCGCAAGTGCAGACTTGCAGATGTTGACAAGTGCCTCAATTTTATGCTTAACGCTTACCATGATGTCTAGTATCACCACGAAGCGCCAAAGCATTCTGCCACATGCAAGTCAGGATGGCCGAGCGGTCTAAGGCGCTGCGTTCAGGTCGCAGTCTCCTCTGGAGGCGTGGGTTCGAATCCCACTTCTGACAGGCTAGCTTTTCCTTAAATATTAAGCAAGGCCATTTTTCTCAGGGCTCGAAGTCCCCCCGAAGTCAACTTTGAAAGCAGTTTGAGGAACAAGAAACCCTCCATCAGAAAGGAGGCTATCTTTTCCTTAAATATTAAGCAAGGCCATTTTTCTCAGGGCTCCCGAAGTCAACTTTGAAAGCAGTTTGAGGAACAAGAAACGCTCCATCAGAAAGGGGAAAAAAACACCACGCCAATCCCTTTTCTTCCTGCTTCATAGGCCACTGGTCTGGTTAAACCACGGGGTGTGAGTTTCATTCTCACTGGTGCCTAACTTCTAGGCTGATGCTCAAAAGGAACATTGGAACCCCGTTAGCCAGTAGAACATAATATGCTTGTTCTCGGGGAGAGAAGCTAATTAACCTTGCAGATAAGATTCCTTTGAATGGTCAATTGATGTTGCTGCAAGCTTTGGAAACCACTCAGGTTTCTTTTTCAGGGTTCTGATAGGATATATCTGAAGAAACATTTATACACATACTAGGCTGATGTCAAAATCCTGCTTCTAAACCAGCAACTTGAAGAAAGGTAGAAAAAGTCCTTCAAGCTTTCCTCCGTGTTTGCTCTTACGCATCATGGATTGGGATTCCAGCGGGGGTCTGTTTGAGGAGCGGCAAAGTTGCTCTGTTCTGCGCAAGTGCAGACTTGCAGATGTTGACAAGTGCCTCAATTTTATGCTTAACGCTTATCATGATGTCTAGTATCACCACGAAGCGCCAAAGCATACTGCCACATGAAAGTCAGGATGGCCGAGCGGTCTAAGGCGCTGCGTTCAGGTCGCAGTCTCCTCTGGAGGCGTGGGTTCGAATCCCACTTCTGACAGGCTAGCTTTTCCTTAAAAATTAAGCAAGGCCATTTTTCTCAGGGCTCGAAGTCCCCCCGAAGTCAACTTTGAAAGCAGTTTGAGGAACAAGAAACCCTCCATCAGAAAGGAGGCTAGCTTTTCCTTAAATATTAAGCAAGGCCATTTTTCTCAGGGCTCCCGAAGTCAACTTTGAAAGCAGTTTGAGGAACAAGAAACGCTCCATCAGAAAGGGGAAAAAAACACCACGCCAAGCCCTTTTCTTCCTGCTTCATAGGCCACTGGTCTGGTTAAACCACGGGGTGTGAGTTTCATTCTCACTGGTGCCTAACTTCTAGGCTGATGCTCAAAAGGAACATTGGAACCCCGTTAGCCAGTAGAACATAATATGCTTGTTCTCGGGGAGAGAAGCTAATTAACCTTGCAGATAAGATTCCTTTGAATGGTCAATTGATGTTGCTGCAAGCTTTGGAAACCACTCAGGTTTCTTTTTCAGGGTTCTGATAGGATATATCTGAAGAAACATTTATACACATACTAGGCTGATGTCAAAATCCTGCTTCTAAACCAGCAACTTGAAGAAAGGTAGAAAAAGTCCTTCAAGCTTTCCTCCGTTCAACCTTTGAATGCGAAATACTCAATCAGATCGTGGAAGATCACCACCAGTAAGTGACAAACTGATCCAGTCTTTATACTTCATCCCAAGAATTGGACTCTTAATGTCACCATTTTTTCTTTGCGCTTTGCATTTTTTTTTCACACCTGCGTATTTAGGATAGCTGCATGATCTTTCCTGGAGGCGTGGGTTCAAATCCCACCCCATGACAGCCAAGTGTTTGCTCTTACGCGTCACGGATTGGGATTCCAGCGGGGGTCTGTGTGAGGAGCGGCAAAGTTGCTCTGTTCTGCGCAAGTGCAGACTTGCAGATGTTGACAAGTGCCTCAATTTTATGCTTAACGCTTACCATGATGTCTAGTATCACCACGAAGCGCCAAAGCATACTGCCACATGAAAGTCAGGATGGCCGAGCGGTCTAAGGCGCTGCGTTCAGGTCGCAGTCTCCTCTGGAGGCGTGGGTTCAAATCCCACTTCTGACAGGCTAGCTTTTCCTTAAAAATTAAGCAAGGCCATTTTTCTCAGGGCTCGAAGTCCCCCCGAAGTCAACTTTGAAAGCAGTTTGAGGAACAAGAAACCCTCCATCAGAAAGGAGGCTATCTTTTCCTTAAATATTAAGCAAGGCCATTTTTCTCAGGGCTCCCGAAGTCAACTTTGAAAGCAGTTTGAGGAACAAGAAACGCTCCATCAGAAAGGGGAAAAAAACACCACGCCAAGCCCTTTTCTTCCTGCTTCATAGGCCACTGGTCTGGTTAAACCACGGGGTGTGAGTTTCATTCTCACTGGTGCCTAACTTCTAGGCTGATGCTCAAAAGGAACATTGGAACCCCGTTAGCCAGTAGAACATAATATGCTTGTTCTCGGGGAGAGAAGCTAATTAACCTTGCAGATAAGATTCCTTTGAATGGTCAATTGATGTTGCTGCAAGCTTTGGAAACCACTCAGGTTTCTTTTTCAGGGTTCTGATAGGATATATCTGAAGAAACATTTATACACATACTAGGCTGATGTCAAAATCCTGCTTCTAAACCAGCAACTTGAAGAAAGGTAGAAAAAGTCCTTCAAGCTTTCCTCCGTTCAACCTTTGAATGCGAAATACTCAATCAGATCGTGGAAGATCACCACCAGTAAGTGACAAACTGATCCAGTCTTTATACTTCATCCCAAGAATTGGACTCTTAATGTCACCATTTTTTCTTTGCGCTTTGCATTTTTTTTTCACACCTGCGTATTTAGGATAGCTGCATGATCTTTCCTGGAGGCGTGGGTTCAAATCCCACCCCATGACAGCCAAGTGTTTGCTCTTACGCGTCACGGATTGGGATTCCAGCGGGGGTCTGTGTGAGGAGCGGCAAAGTTGCTCTGTTCTGCGCAAGTGCAGACTTGCAGATGTTGACAAGTGCCTCAATTTTATGCTTAACGCTTACCATGATGTCTAGTATCACCACGAAGCGCCAAAGCATTCTGCCACATGCAAGTCAGGATGGCCGAGCGGTCTAAGGCGCTGCGTTCAGGTCGCAGTCTCCTCTGGAGGCGTGGGTTCGAATCCCACTTCTGACAGGCTAGCTTTTCCTTAAATATTAAGCAAGGCCATTTTTCTCAGGGCTCGAAGTCCCCCCGAAGTCAACTTTGAAAGCAGTTTGAGGAACAAGAAACCCTCCATCAGAAAGGAGGCTATCTTTTCCTTAAATATTAAGCAAGGCCATTTTTCTCAGGGCTCCCGAAGTCAACTTTGAAAGCAGTTTGAGGAACAAGAAACGCTCCATCAGAAAGGGGAAAAAAACACCACGCCAATCCCTTTTCTTCCTGCTTCATAGGCCACTGGTCTGGTTAAACCACGGGGTGTGAGTTTCATTCTCACTGGTGCCTAACTTCTAGGCTGATGCTCAAAAGGAACATTGGAACCCCGTTAGCCAGTAGAACATAATATGCTTGTTCTCGGGGAGAGAAGCTAATTAACCTTGCAGATAAGATTCCTTTGAATGGTCAATTGATGTTGCTGCAAGCTTTGGAAACCACTCAGGTTTCTTTTTCAGGGTTCTGATAGGATATATCTGAAGAAACATTTATACACATACTAGGCTGATGTCAAAATCCTGCTTCTAAACCAGCAACTTGAAGAAAGGTAGAAAAAGTCCTTCAAGCTTTCCTCCGTGTTTGCTCTTACGCATCATGGATTGGGATTCCAGCGGGGGTCTGTTTGAGGAGCGGCAAAGTTGCTCTGTTCTGCGCAAGTGCAGACTTGCAGATGTTGACAAGTGCCTCAATTTTATGCTTAACGCTTACCATGATGTCTAGTATCACCACGAAGCGCCAAAGCATACTGCCACATGAAAGTCAGGATGGCCGAGCGGTCTAAGGCGCTGCGTTCAGGTCGCAGTCTCCTCTGGAGGCGTGGGTTCGAATCCCACTTCTGACAGGCTAGCTTTTCCTTAAAAATTAAGCAAGGCCATTTTTCTCAGGGCTCGAAGTCCCCCCGAAGTCAACTTTGAAAGCAGTTTGAGGAACAAGAAACCCTCCATCAGAAAGGAGGCTAGCTTTTCCTTAAATATTAAGCAAGGCCATTTTTCTCAGGGCTCCCGAAGTCAACTTTGAAAGCAGTTTGAGGAACAAGAAACGCTCCATCAGAAAGGGGAAAAAAACACCACGCCAATCCCTTTTCTTCCTGCTTCATAGGCCACTGGTCTGGTTAAACCACGGGGTGTGAGTTTCATTCTCACTGGTGCCTAACTTCTAGGCTGATGCTCAAAAGGAACATTGGAACCCCGTTAGCCAGTAGAACATAATATGCTTGTTCTCGGGGAGAGAAGCTAATTAACCTTGCAGATAAGATTCCTTTGAATGGTCAATTGATGTTGCTGCAAGCTTTGGAAACCACTCAGGTTTCTTTTTCAGGGTTCTGATAGGATATATCTGAAGAAACATTTATACACATACTAGGCTGATGTCAAAATCCTGCTTCTAAACCAGCAACTTGAAGAAAGGTAGAAAAAGTCCTTCAAGCTTTCCTCCGTTCAACCTTTGAATGCGAAATACTCAATCAGATCGTGGAAGATCACCACCAGTAAGTGACAAACTGATCCAGTCTTTATACTTCATCCCAAGAATTGGACTCTTAATGTCACCATTTTTTCTTTGCGCTTTGCATTTTTTTTTCACACCTGCGTATTTAGGATAGCTGCATGATCTTTCCTGGAGGCGTGGGTTCAAATCCCACCCCATGACAGCCAAGTGTTTGCTCTTACGCGTCACGCATTGGGATTCCAGCGGGGGTCTGTGTGAGGAGCGGCAAAGTTGCTCTGTTCTGCGCAAGTGCAGACTTGCAGATGTTGACAAGTGCCTCAATTTTATGCTTAACGCTTACCATGATGTCTAGTATCACCACGAAGCGCCAAAGCATACTGCCACATGAGAGTCAGGATGGCCGAGCGGTCTAAGGCGCTGCGTTCAGGTCGCAGTCTCCTCTGGAGGCGTGGGTTCGAATCCCACTTCTGACAGGCTAGCTTTTCCTTAAATATTAAGCAAGGCCATTTTTCTCAGGGCTCGAAGTCCCCCCGAAGTCAACTTTGAAAGCAGTTTGAGGAACAAGAAACCCTCCATCAGAAAGGAGGCTAGCTTTTCCTTAAATATTAAAGGGGTTGTCCCGAGGCAGCAAGTGGGTCTATACACTTCTGTATGGCCATAATAATGCACTTTGTAATATACATTGTGCATTAATTATGAGCCATACAGAAGTTATAAAAAGTTTTTTACTTACCTGCTCCGTTGCTGGCGTCCTCGTCTCCATGGTGCCGACTAATTTTTGGCCTCCGATGGCCAAATTAGCCGCGCTTGCGCAGTCCGGGTCTTCAGCAGTCTTCTATGGAGCCGCTCGTGCCAGAGAGCGGCTCCGTGTAGCTCCGCCCCGTCACGTGCCGATTCCAGCCAATCAGGAGGCTGGAATCGGCAGTGGACCGCACAGAAGAGCTGCGGTCCACGAAGACAGAGGATCCCGGCGGCCATCTTCAGCAGGTGAGTATGAAGACGCCGGACCGCCGGGATTCAGGTAAGCGCTGTGCGGGTGGTTTTTTTAACCCCTGCATCGGGGTTGTCTCGCGCCGAACGGGGGGGGGTTTAAAAAAAAACAAAAACCCGTTTCGGCGCGGGACATCTCCTTTAAGCAAGGCCATTTTTCTCAGGGCTCCCGAAGTCAACTTTGAAAGCAGTTTGAGGAACAAGAAACGCTCCATCAGAAAGGGGAAAAAAACACCACGCCAATCCCTTTTCTTCCTGCTTCATAGGCCACTGGTCTGGTTAAACCACGGGGTGTGAGTTTCATTCTCGGTGCCTAACTTCTAGGCTGATGCTCAAAAGGAACATTGGAACCCCGTTAGCCAGTAGAACATAATATGCTTGTTCTCGGGGAGAGAAGCTAATTAACCTTGCAGATAAGATTCCTTTGAATGGTCAATTGATGTTGCTGCAAGCTTTGGAAACCACTCAGGTTTCTTTTTCAGGGTTCTGATAGGATATATCTGAAGAAACATTTATACACATACTAGGCTGATGTCAAAATCCTGCTTCTAAACCAGCAACTTGAAGAAAGGTAGAAAAAGTCCTTCAAGCTTTCCTCCGTTCAACCTTTGAATGCGAAATACTCAATCAGATCGTGGAAGATCACCACCAGTAAGTGACAAACTGATCCAGTCTTTATACTTCATCCCAAGAATTGGACTCTTAATGTCACCATTTTTTCTTTGCGCTTTGCATTTTTTTTTCACACCTGCGTATTTAGGATAGCTGCATGATCTTTCCTGGAGGCGTGGGTTCAAATCCCACCCCATGACAGCCAAGTGTTTGCTCTTACGCGTCACGCATTGGGATTCCAGCGGGGGTCTGTGTGAGGAGCGGCAAAGTTGCTCTGTTCTGCGCAAGTGCAGACTTGCAGATGTTGACAAGTGCCTCAATTTTATGCTTAACGCTTACCATGATGTCTAGTATCACCACGAAGCGCCAAAGCATACTGCCACATGAGAGTCAGGATGGCCGAGCGGTCTAAGGCGCTGCGTTCAGGTCGCAGTCTCCTCTGGAGGCGTGGGTTCGAATCCCACTTCTGACAGGCTAGCTTTTCCTTAAATATTAAGCAAGGCCATTTTTCTCAGGGCTCGAAGTCCCCCCGAAGTCAACTTTGAAAGCAGTTTGAGGAACAAGAAACCCTCCATCAGAAAGGAGGCTAGCTTTTCCTTAAATATTAAAGGGGTTGTCCCGAGGCAGCAAGTGGGTCTATACACTTCTGTATGGCCATAATAATGCACTTTGTAATATACATTGTGCATTAATTATGAGCCATACAGAAGTTATAAAAAGTTTTTTACTTACCTGCTCCGTTGCTGGCGTCCTCGTCTCCATGGTGCCGACTAATTTTTGGCCTCCGATGGCCAAATTAGCCGCGCTTGCGCAGTCCGGGTCTTCAGCAGTCTTCTATGGAGCCGCTCGTGCCAGAGAGCGGCTCCGTGTAGCTCCGCCCCGTCACGTGCCGATTCCAGCCAATCAGGAGGCTGGAATCGGCAGTGGACCGCACAGAAGAGCTGCGGTCCACGAAGACAGAGGATCCCGGCGGCCATCTTCAGCAGGTGAGTATGAAGACGCCGGACCGCCGGGATTCAGGTAAGCGCTGTGCGGGTGGTTTTTTTAACCCCTGCATCGGGGTTGTCTCGCGCCGAACGGGGGGGGGGGTTTAAAAAAAAAAAAACCGTTTCGGCGCGGGACATCTCCTTTAAGCAAGGCCATTTTTCTCAGGGCTCCCGAAGTCAACTTTGAAAGCAGTTTGAGGAACAAGAAACGCTCCATCAGAAAGGGGAAAAAAACACCACGCCAATCCCTTTTCTTCCTGCTTCATAGGCCACTGGTCTGGTTAAACCACGGGGTGTGAGTTTCATTCTCGGTGCCTAACTTCTAGGCTGATGCTCAAAAGGAACATTGGAACCCCGTTAGCCAGTAGAACATAATATGCTTGTTCTCGGGGAGAGAAGCTAATTAACCTTGCAGATAAGATTCCTTTGAATGGTCAATTGATGTTGCTGCAAGCTTTGGAAACCACTCAGGTTTCTTTTTCAGGGTTCTGATAGGATATATCTGAAGAAACATTTATACACATACTAGGCTGATGTCAAAATCCTGCTTCTAAACCAGCAACTTGAAGAAAGGTAGAAAAAGTCCTTCAAGCTTTCCTCCGTTCAACCTTTGAATGCGAAATACTCAATCAGATCGTGGAAGATCACCACCAGTAAGTGACAAACTGATCCAGTCTTTATACTTCATCCCAAGAATTGGACTCTTAATGTCACCATTTTTTCTTTGCGCTTTGCATTTTTTTTTCACACCTGCGTATTTAGGATAGCTGCATGATCTTTCCTGGAGGCGTGGGTTCAAATCCCACCCCATGACAGCCAAGTGTTTGCTCTTACGCGTCACGCATTGGGATTCCAGCGGGGGTCTGTGTGAGGAGCGGCAAAGTTGCTCTGTTCTGCGCAAGTGCAGACTTGCAGATGTTGACAAGTGCCTCAATTTTATGCTTAACGCTTACCATGATGTCTAGTATCACCACGAAGCGCCAAAGCATACTGCCACATGAGAGTCAGGATGGCCGAGCGGTCTAAGGCGCTGCGTTCAGGTCGCAGTCTCCTCTGGAGGCGTGGGTTCGAATCCCACTTCTGACAGGCTAGCTTTTCCTTAAATATTAAGCAAGGCCATTTTTCTCAGGGCTCGAAGTCCCCCCGAAGTCAACTTTGAAAGCAGTTTGAGGAACAAGAAACCCTCCATCAGAAAGGAGGCTAGCTTTTCCTTAAATATTAAAGGGGTTGTCCCGAGGCAGCAAGTGGGTCTATACACTTCTGTATGGCCATAATAATGCACTTTGTAATATACATTGTGCATTAATTATGAGCCATACAGAAGTTATAAAAAGTTTTTTACTTACCTGCTCCGTTGCTGGCGTCCTCGTCTCCATGGTGCCGACTAATTTTTGGCCTCCGATGGCCAAATTAGCCGCGCTTGCGCAGTCCGGGTCTTCAGCAGTCTTCTATGGAGCCGCTCGTGCCAGAGAGCGGCTCCGTGTAGCTCCGCCCCGTCACGTGCCGATTCCAGCCAATCAGGAGGCTGGAATCGGCAGTGGACCGCACAGAAGAGCTGCGGTCCACGAAGACAGAGGATCCCGGCGGCCATCTTCAGCAGGTGAGTATGAAGACGCCGGACCGCCGGGATTCAGGTAAGCGCTGTGCGGGTGGTTTTTTTAACCCCTGCATCGGGGTTGTCTCGCGCCGAACGGGGGGGGGGGTTTAAAAAAAAAAAAAACCGTTTCGGCGCGGGACATCTCCTTTAAGCAAGGCCATTTTTCTCAGGGCTCCCGAAGTCAACTTTGAAAGCAGTTTGAGGAACAAGAAACGCTCCATCAGAAAGGGGAAAAAAACACCACGCCAATCCCTTTTCTTCCTGCTTCATAGGCCACTGGTCTGGTTAAACCACGGGGTGTGAGTTTCATTCTCGGTGCCTAACTTCTAGGCTGATGCTCAAAAGGAACATTGGAACCCCGTTAGCCAGTAGAACATAATATGCTTTGTTCTCGGGGAGAGAAGCTAATTAACCTTGCAGATAAGATTCCTTTGAATGGTCAATTGATGTTGCTGCAAGCTTTGGAAACCACTCAGGTTTCTTTTTCAGGGTTCTGATAGGATATATCTGAAGAAACATTTATACACATACTAGGCTGATGTCAAAATCCTGCTTCTAAACCAGCAACTTGAAGAAAGGTAGAAAAAGTCCTTCAAGCTTTCCTCCGTTCAACCTTTGAATGCGAAATACTCAATCAGATCGTGGAAGATCACCACCAGTAAGTGACAAACTGATCCAGTCTTTATACTTCATCCCAAGAATTGGACTCTTAATGTCACCATTTTTTCTTTGCGCTTTGCATTTTTTTTTCACACCTGCGTATTTAGGATAGCTGCATGATCTTTCCTGGAGGCGTGGGTTCAAATCCCACCCCATGACAGCCAAGTGTTTGCTCTTACGCGTCACGCATTGGGATTCCAGCGGGGGTCTGTGTGAGGAGCGGCAAAGTTGCTCTGTTCTGCGCAAGTGCAGACTTGCAGATGTTGACAAGTGCCTCAATTTTATGCTTAACGCTTACCATGATGTCTAGTATCACCACGAAGCGCCAAAGCATACTGCCACATGAGAGTCAGGATGGCCGAGCGATCTAAGGGGCTGCGTTCAGGTCGCAGTCTCCTCTGGAGGCGTGGGTTCGAATCCCACTTCTGACAGGCTAGCTTTTCCTTAAATATTAAGCAAGGCCATTTTTCTCAGGGCTCGAAGTCCCCCCGAAGTCAACTTTGAAAGCAGTTTGAGGAACAAGAAACCCTCCATCAGAAAGGAGGCTAGCTTTTCCTTAAATATTAAGCAAGGCCATTTTTCTCAGGGCTCCCGAAGTCAACTTTGAAAGCAGTTTGAGGAACAAGAAACGCTCCATCAGAAAGGGGAAAAAAACACCACGCCAATCCCTTTTCTTCCTGCTTCATAGGCCACTGGTCTGGTTAAACCACGGGGTGTGAGTTTCATTCTCACTGGTGCCTAACTTCTAGGCTGATGCTCAAAAGGAACATTGGAACCCCGTTAGCCAGTAGAACATAATATGCTTGTTCTCGGGGAGAGAAGCTAATTAACCTTGCAGATAAGATTCCTTTGAATGGTCAATTGATGTTGCTGCAAGCTTTGGAAACCACTCAGGTTTCTTTTTCAGGGTTCTGATAGGATATATCTGAAGAAACATTTATACACATACTAGGCTGATGTCAAAATCCTGCTTCTAAACCAGCAACTTGAAGAAAGGTAGAAAAAGTCCTTCAAGCTTTCCTCCGTGTTTGCTCTTACGCATCATGGATTGGGATTCCAGCGGGGGTCTGTTTGAGGAGCGGCAAAGTTGCTCTGTTCTGCGCAAGTGCAGACTTGCAGATGTTGACAAGTGCCTCAATTTTATGCTTAACGCTTACCATGATGTCTAGTATCACCACGAAGCGCCAAAGCATACTGCCACATGAGAGTCAGGATGGCCGAGCGGTCTAAGGCGCTGCGTTCAGGTCGCAGTCTCCTCTGGAGGCGTGGGTTCGAATCCCACTTCTGACAGGCTAGCTTTTCCTTAAATATTAAGCAAGGCCATTTTTCTCAGGGCTCGAAGTCCCCCCGAAGTCAACTTTGAAAGCAGTTTGAGGAACAAGAAACCCTCCATCAGAAAGGAGGCTAGCTTTTCCTTAAATATTAAAGGGGTTGTCCCGAGGCAGCAAGTGGGTCTATACACTTTGTAATATACATTGTGCATTAATTATGAGCCATACAGAAGTTATAAAAAGTTTTTTACTTACCTGCTCCGTTGCTGGCGTCCTCGTCTCCATGGTGCCGACTAATTTTTGGCCTCCGATGGCCAAATTAGCCGCGCTTGCGCAGTCCGGGTCTTCAGCAGTCTTCTATGGAGCCGCTCGTGCCAGAGAGCGGCTCCGTGTAGCTCCGCCCCGTCACGTGCCGATTCCAGCCAATCAGGAGGCTGGAATCGGCAGTGGACCGCACAGAAGAGCTGCGGTCCACGAAGACAGAGGATCCCGGCGGCCATCTTCAGCAGGTGAGTATGAAGACGCCGGACCGCCGGGATTCAGGTAAGCGCTGTGCGGGTGGTTTTTTTAACCCCTGCATCGGGGTTGTCTCGCGCCGAACGGGGGGGGGGGTTTAAAAAAAAAAAAACCCGTTTCGGCGCGGGACATCTCCTTTAAGCAAGGCCATTTTTCTCAGGGCTCCCGAAGTCAACTTTGAAAGCAGTTTGAGGAACAAGAAACGCTCCATCAGAAAGGGGAAAAAAACACCACGCCAATCCCTTTTCTTCCTGCTTCATAGGCCACTGGTCTGGTTAAACCACGGGGTGTGAGTTTCATTCTCGGTGCCTAACTTCTAGGCTGATGCTCAAAAGGAACATTGGAACCCCGTTAGCCAGTAGAACATAATATGCTTGTTCTCGGGGAGAGAAGCTAATTAACCTTGCAGATAAGATTCCTTTGAATGGTCAATTGATGTTGCTGCAAGCTTTGGAAACCACTCAGGTTTCTTTTTCAGGGTTCTGATAGGATATATCTGAAGAAACATTTATACACATACTAGGCTGATGTCAAAATCCTGCTTCTAAACCAGCAACTTGAAGAAAGGTAGAAAAAGTCCTTCAAGCTTTCCTCCGTTCAACCTTTGAATGCGAAATACTCAATCAGATCGTGGAAGATCACCACCAGTAAGTGACAAACTGATCCAGTCTTTATACTTCATCCCAAGAATTGGACTCTTAATGTCACCATTTTTTCTTTGCGCTTTGCATTTTTTTTTCACACCTGCGTATTTAGGATAGCTGCATGATCTTTCCTGGAGGCGTGGGTTCAAATCCCACCCCATGACAGCCAAGTGTTTGCTCTTACGCGTCACGCATTGGGATTCCAGCGGGGGTCTGTGTGAGGAGCGGCAAAGTTGCTCTGTTCTGCGCAAGTGCAGACTTGCAGATGTTGACAAGTGCCTCAATTTTATGCTTAACGCTTACCATGATGTCTAGTATCACCACGAAGCGCCAAAGCATACTGCCACATGAGAGTCAGGATGGCCGAGCGGTCTAAGGCGCTGCGTTCAGGTCGCAGTCTCCTCTGGAGGCGTGGGTTCGAATCCCACTTCTGACAGGCTAGCTTTTCCTTAAATATTAAGCAAGGCCATTTTTCTCAGGGCTCGAAGTCCCCCCGAAGTCAACATTGAAAGCAGTTTGAGGAACAAGAAACCCTCCATCAGAAAGGAGGCTAGCTTTTCCTTAAATATTAAGCAAGGCCATTTTTCTCAGGGCTCCCGAAGTCAACTTTGAAAGCAGTTTGAGGAACAAGAAACGCTCCATCAGAAAGGGGAAAAAAACACCACGCCAATCCCTTTTCTTCCTGCTTCATAGGCCACTGGTCTGGTTAAACCACGGGGTGTGAGTTTCATTCTCGGTGCCTAACTTCTAGGCTGATGCTCAAAAGGAACATTGGAACCCCGTTAGCCAGTAGAACATAATATGCTTGTTCTCGGGGAGAGAAGCTAATTAACCTTGCAGATAAGATTCCTTTGAATGGTCAATTGATGTTGCTGCAAGCTTTGGAAACCACTCAGGTTTCTTTTTCAGGGTTCTGATAGGATATATCTGAAGAAACATTTATACACATACTAGGCTGATGTCAAAATCCTGCTTCTAAACCAGCAACTTGAAGAAAGGTAGAAAAAGTCCTTCAAGCTTTCCTCCGTTCAACCTTTGAATGCGAAATACTCAATCAGATCGTGGAAGATCACCACCAGTAAGTGACAAACTGATCCAGTCTTTATACTTCATCCCAAGAATTGGACTCTTAATGTCACCATTTTTTCTTTGCGCTTTGCATTTTTTTTTCACACCTGCGTATTTAGGATAGCTGCATGATCTTTCCTGGAGGCGTGGGTTCAAATCCCACCCCATGACAGCCAAGTGTTTGCTCTTACGCGTCACGCATTGGGATTCCAGCGGGGGTCTGTGTGAGGAGCGGCAAAGTTGCTCTGTTCTGCGCAAGTGCAGACTTGCAGATGTTGACAAGTGCCTCAATTTTATGCTTAACGCTTACCATGATGTCTAGTATCACCACGAAGCGCCAAAGCATACTGCCACATGAGAGTCAGGATGGCCGAGCGGTCTAAGGCGCTGCGTTCAGGTCGCAGTCTCCTCTGGAGGCGTGGGTTCGAATCCCACTTCTGACAGGCTAGCTTTTCCTTAAATATTAAGCAAGGCCATTTTTCTCAGGGCTCGAAGTCCCCCCGAAGTCAACTTTGAAAGCAGTTTGAGGAACAAGAAACCCTCCATCAGAAAGGAGGCTAGCTTTTCCTTAAATATTAAAGGGGTTGTCCCGAGGCAGCAAGTGGGTCTATACACTTCTGTATGGCCATAATAATGCACTTTGTAATATACATTGTGCATTAATTATGAGCCATACAGAAGTTATAAAAAGTTTTTTACTTACCTGCTCCGTTGCTGGCGTCCTCGTCTCCATGGTGCCGACTAATTTTTGGCCTCCGATGGCCAAATTAGCCGCGCTTGCGCAGTCCGGGTCTTCAGCAGTCTTCTATGGAGCCGCTCGTGCCAGAGAGCGGCTCCGTGTAGCTCCGCCCCGTCACGTGCCGATTCCAGCCAATCAGGAGGCTGGAATCGGCAGTGGACCGCACAGAAGAGCTGCGGTCCACGAAGACAGAGGATCCCGGCGGCCATCTTCAGCAGGTGAGTATGAAGACGCCGGACCGCCGGGATTCAGGTAAGCGCTGTGCGGGTGGTTTTTTTAACCCCTGCATCGGGGTTGTCTCGCGCCGAACGGGGGGGGGGGGTTTAAAAAAAAAAAAAACCGTTTCGGCGCGGGACATCTCCTTTAAGCAAGGCCATTTTTCTCAGGGCTCCCGAAGTCAACTTTGAAAGCAGTTTGAGGAACAAGAAACGCTCCATCAGAAAGGGGAAAAAAACACCACGCCAATCCCTTTTCTTCCTGCTTCATAGGCCACTGGTCTGGTTAAACCACGGGGTGTGAGTTTCATTCTCGGTGCCTAACTTCTAGGCTGATGCTCAAAAGGAACATTGGAACCCCGTTAGCCAGTAGAACATAATATGCTTGTTCTCGGGGAGAGAAGCTAATTAACCTTGCAGATAAGATTCCTTTGAATGGTCAATTGATGTTGCTGCAAGCTTTGGAAACCACTCAGGTTTCTTTTTCAGGGTTCTGATAGGATATATCTGAAGAAACATTTATACACATACTAGGCTGATGTCAAAATCCTGCTTCTAAACCAGCAACTTGAAGAAAGGTAGAAAAAGTCCTTCAAGCTTTCCTCCGTTCAACCTTTGAATGCGAAATACTCAATCAGATCGTGGAAGATCACCACCAGTAAGTGACAAACTGATCCAGTCTTTATACTTCATCCCAAGAATTGGACTCTTAATGTCACCATTTTTTCTTTGCGCTTTGCATTTTTTTTTCACACCTGCGTATTTAGGATAGCTGCATGATCTTTCCTGGAGGCGTGGGTTCAAATCCCACCCCATGACAGCCAAGTGTTTGCTCTTACGCGTCACGCATTGGGATTCCAGCGGGGGTCTGTGTGAGGAGCGGCAAAGTTGCTCTGTTCTGCGCAAGTGCAGACTTGCAGATGTTGACAAGTGCCTCAATTTTATGCTTAACGCTTACCATGATGTCTAGTATCACCACGAAGCGCCAAAGCATACTGCCACATGAGAGTCAGGATGGCCGAGCGATCTAAGGGGCTGCGTTCAGGTCGCAGTCTCCTCTGGAGGCGTGGGTTCGAATCCCACTTCTGACAGGCTAGCTTTTCCTTAAATATTAAGCAAGGCCATTTTTCTCAGGGCTCGAAGTCCCCCCGAAGTCAACTTTGAAAGCAGTTTGAGGAACAAGAAACCCTCCATCAGAAAGGAGGCTAGCTTTTCCTTAAATATTAAGCAAGGCCATTTTTCTCAGGGCTCCCGAAGTCAACTTTGAAAGCAGTTTGAGGAACAAGAAACGCTCCATCAGAAAGGGGAAAAAAACACCACGCCAATCCCTTTTCTTCCTGCTTCATAGGCCACTGGTCTGGTTAAACCACGGGGTGTGAGTTTCATTCTCACTGGTGCCTAACTTCTAGGCTGATGCTCAAAAGGAACATTGGAACCCCGTTAGCCAGTAGAACATAATATGCTTGTTCTCGGGGAGAGAAGCTAATTAACCTTGCAGATAAGATTCCTTTGAATGGTCAATTGATGTTGCTGCAAGCTTTGGAAACCACTCAGGTTTCTTTTTCAGGGTTCTGATAGGATATATCTGAAGAAACATTTATACACATACTAGGCTGATGTCAAAATCCTGCTTCTAAACCAGCAACTTGAAGAAAGGTAGAAAAAGTCCTTCAAGCTTTCCTCCGTGTTTGCTCTTACGCATCATGGATTGGGATTCCAGCGGGGGTCTGTTTGAGGAGCGGCAAAGTTGCTCTGTTCTGCGCAAGTGCAGACTTGCAGATGTTGACAAGTGCCTCAATTTTATGCTTAACGCTTACCATGATGTCTAGTATCACCACGAAGCGCCAAAGCATACTGCCACATGAGAGTCAGGATGGCCGAGCGGTCTAAGGCGCTGCGTTCAGGTCGCAGTCTCCTCTGGAGGCGTGGGTTCGAATCCCACTTCTGACAGGCTAGCTTTTCCTTAAATATTAAGCAAGGCCATTTTTCTCAGGGCTCGAAGTCCCCCCGAAGTCAACTTTGAAAGCAGTTTGAGGAACAAGAAACCCTCCATCAGAAAGGAGGCTAGCTTTTCCTTAAATATTAAAGGGGTTGTCCCGAGGCAGCAAGTGGGTCTATACACTTTGTAATATACATTGTGCATTAATTATGAGCCATACAGAAGTTATAAAAAGTTTTTTACTTACCTGCTCCGTTGCTGGCGTCCTCGTCTCCATGGTGCCGACTAATTTTTGGCCTCCGATGGCCAAATTAGCCGCGCTTGCGCAGTCCGGGTCTTCAGCAGTCTTCTATGGAGCCGCTCGTGCCAGAGAGCGGCTCCGTGTAGCTCCGCCCCGTCACGTGCCGATTCCAGCCAATCAGGAGGCTGGAATCGGCAGTGGACCGCACAGAAGAGCTGCGGTCCACGAAGACAGAGGATCCCGGCGGCCATCTTCAGCAGGTGAGTATGAAGACGCCGGACCGCCGGGATTCAGGTAAGCGCTGTGCGGGTGGTTTTTTTAACCCCTGCATCGGGGTTGTCTCGCGCCGAACGGGGGGGGGGGTTTAAAAAAAAAAAAACCCGTTTCGGCGCGGGACATCTCCTTTAAGCAAGGCCATTTTTCTCAGGGCTCCCGAAGTCAACTTTGAAAGCAGTTTGAGGAACAAGAAACGCTCCATCAGAAAGGGGAAAAAAACACCACGCCAATCCCTTTTCTTCCTGCTTCATAGGCCACTGGTCTGGTTAAACCACGGGGTGTGAGTTTCATTCTCGGTGCCTAACTTCTAGGCTGATGCTCAAAAGGAACATTGGAACCCCGTTAGCCAGTAGAACATAATATGCTTGTTCTCGGGGAGAGAAGCTAATTAACCTTGCAGATAAGATTCCTTTGAATGGTCAATTGATGTTGCTGCAAGCTTTGGAAACCACTCAGGTTTCTTTTTCAGGGTTCTGATAGGATATATCTGAAGAAACATTTATACACATACTAGGCTGATGTCAAAATCCTGCTTCTAAACCAGCAACTTGAAGAAAGGTAGAAAAAGTCCTTCAAGCTTTCCTCCGTTCAACCTTTGAATGCGAAATACTCAATCAGATCGTGGAAGATCACCACCAGTAAGTGACAAACTGATCCAGTCTTTATACTTCATCCCAAGAATTGGACTCTTAATGTCACCATTTTTTCTTTGCGCTTTGCATTTTTTTTTCACACCTGCGTATTTAGGATAGCTGCATGATCTTTCCTGGAGGCGTGGGTTCAAATCCCACCCCATGACAGCCAAGTGTTTGCTCTTACGCGTCACGCATTGGGATTCCAGCGGGGGTCTGTGTGAGGAGCGGCAAAGTTGCTCTGTTCTGCGCAAGTGCAGACTTGCAGATGTTGACAAGTGCCTCAATTTTATGCTTAACGCTTACCATGATGTCTAGTATCACCACGAAGCGCCAAAGCATACTGCCACATGAGAGTCAGGATGGCCGAGCGGTCTAAGGCGCTGCGTTCAGGTCGCAGTCTCCTCTGGAGGCGTGGGTTCGAATCCCACTTCTGACAGGCTAGCTTTTCCTTAAATATTAAGCAAGGCCATTTTTCTCAGGGCTCGAAGTCCCCCCGAAGTCAACATTGAAAGCAGTTTGAGGAACAAGAAACCCTCCATCAGAAAGGAGGCTAGCTTTTCCTTAAATATTAAGCAAGGCCATTTTTCTCAGGGCTCCCGAAGTCAACTTTGAAAGCAGTTTGAGGAACAAGAAACGCTCCATCAGAAAGGGGAAAAAAACACCACGCCAATCCCTTTTCTTCCTGCTTCATAGGCCACTGGTCTGGTTAAACCACGGGGTGTGAGTTTCATTCTCGGTGCCTAACTTCTAGGCTGATGCTCAAAAGGAACATTGGAACCCCGTTAGCCAGTAGAACATAATATGCTTGTTCTCGGGGAGAGAAGCTAATTAACCTTGCAGATAAGATTCCTTTGAATGGTCAATTGATGTTGCTGCAAGCTTTGGAAACCACTCAGGTTTTTTTCAGGGTTCTGATAGGATATATCTGAAGAAACATTTATACACATACTAGGCTGATGTCAAAATCCTGCTTCTAAACCAGCAACTTGAAGAAAGGTAGAAAAAGTCCTTCAAGCTTTCCTCCGTTCAACCTTTGAATGCGAAATACTCAATCAGATCGTGGAAGATCACCACCAGTAAGTGACAAACTGATCCAGTCTTTATACTTCATCCCAAGAATTGGACTCTTAATGTCACCATTTTTTCTTTGCGCTTTGCATTTTTTTTTCACACCTGCGTATTTAGGATAGCTGCATGATCTTTCCTGGAGGCGTGGGTTCAAATCCCACCCCATGACAGCCAAGTGTTTGCTCTTACGCGTCACGCATTGGGATTCCAGCGGGGGTCTGTGTGAGGAGCGGCAAAGTTGCTCTGTTCTGCGCAAGTGCAGACTTGCAGATGTTGACAAGTGCCTCAATTTTATGCTTAACGCTTACCATGATGTCTAGTATCACCACGAAGCGCCAAAGCATACTGCCACATGAGAGTCAGGATGGCCGAGCGGTCTAAGGCGCTGCGTTCAGGTCGCAGTCTCCTCTGGAGGCGTGGGTTCGAATCCCACTTCTGACAGGCTAGCTTTTCCTTAAATATTAAGCAAGGCCATTTTTCTCAGGGCTCGAAGTCCCCCCGAAGTCAACTTTGAAAGCAGTTTGAGGAACAAGAAACCCTCCATCAGAAAGGAGGCTAGCTTTTCCTTAAATATTAAAGGGGTTGTCCCGAGGCAGCAAGTGGGTCTATACACTTCTGTATGGCCATAATAATGCACTTTGTAATATACATTGTGCATTAATTATGAGCCATACAGAAGTTATAAAAAGTTTTTTACTTACCTGCTCCGTTGCTGGCGTCCTCGTCTCCATGGTGCCGACTAATTTTTGGCCTCCGATGGCCAAATTAGCCGCGCTTGCGCAGTCCGGGTCTTCAGCAGTCTTCTATGGAGCCGCTCGTGCCAGAGAGCGGCTCCGTGTAGCTCCGCCCCGTCACGTGCCGATTCCAGCCAATCAGGAGGCTGGAATCGGCAGTGGACCGCACAGAAGAGCTGCGGTCCACGAAGACAGAGGATCCCGGCGGCCATCTTCAGCAGGTGAGTATGAAGACGCCGGACCGCCGGGATTCAGGTAAGCGCTGTGCGGGTGGTTTTTTTAACCCCTGCATCGGGGTTGTCTCGCGCCGAACGGGGGGGGTTTAAAAAAAAAAAAACCCGTTTCGGCGCGGGACATCTCCTTTAAGCAAGGCCATTTTTCTCAGGGCTCCCGAAGTCAACTTTGAAAGCAGTTTGAGGAACAAGAAACGCTCCATCAGAAAGGGGAAAAAAACACCACGCCAATCCCTTTTCTTCCTGCTTCATAGGCCACTGGTCTGGTTAAACCACGGGGTGTGAGTTTCATTCTCGGTGCCTAACTTCTAGGCTGATGCTCAAAAGGAACATTGGAACCCTGTTAGCCAGTAGAACATAATATGCTTGTTCTCGGGGAGAGAAGCTAATTAACCTTGCAGATAAGATTCCTTTGAATGGTCAATTGATGTTGCTGCAAGCTTTGGAAACCACTCAGGTTTCTTTTTCAGGGTTCTGATAGGATATATCTGAAGAAACATTTATACACATACTAGGCTGATGTCAAAATCCTGCTTCTAAACCAGCAACTTGAAGAAAGGTAGAAAAAGTCCTTCAAGCTTTCCTCCGTTCAACCTTTGAATGCGAAATACTCAATCAGATCGTGGAAGATCACCACCAGTAAGTGACAAACTGATCCAGTCTTTATACTTCATCCCAAGAATTGGACTCTTAATGTCACCATTTTTTCTTTGCGCTTTGCATTTTTTTTTCACACCTGCGTATTTAGGATAGCTGCATGATCTTTCCTGGAGGCGTGGGTTCAAATCCCACCCCATGACAGCCAAGTGTTTGCTCTTACGCGTCACGCATTGGGATTCCAGCGGGGGTCTGTGTGAGGAGCGGCAAAGTTGCTCTGTTCTGCGCAAGTGCAGACTTGCAGATGTTGACAAGTGCCTCAATTTTATGCTTAACGCTTACCATGATGTCTAGTATCACCACGAAGCGCCAAAGCATACTGCCACATGAGAGTCAGGATGGCCGAGCGATCTAAGGGGCTGCGTTCAGGTCGCAGTCTCCTCTGGAGGCGTGGGTTCGAATCCCACTTCTGACAGGCTAGCTTTTCCTTAAATATTAAGCAAGGCCATTTTTCTCAGGGCTCGAAGTCCCCCCGAAGTCAACTTTGAAAGCAGTTTGAGGAACAAGAAACCCTCCATCAGAAAGGAGGCTAGCTTTTCCTTAAATATTAAGCAAGGCCATTTTTCTCAGGGCTCCCGAAGTCAACTTTGAAAGCAGTTTGAGGAACAAGAAACGCTCCATCAGAAAGGGGAAAAAAACACCACGCCAATCCCTTTTCTTCCTGCTTCATAGGCCACTGGTCTGGTTAAACCACGGGGTGTGAGTTTCATTCTCACTGGTGCCTAACTTCTAGGCTGATGCTCAAAAGGAACATTGGAACCCCGTTAGCCAGTAGAACATAATATGCTTGTTCTCGGGGAGAGAAGCTAATTAACCTTGCAGATAAGATTCCTTTGAATGGTCAATTGATGTTGCTGCAAGCTTTGGAAACCACTCAGGTTTCTTTTTCAGGGTTCTGATAGGAGACATCTGAAGAAACATTTATACACATACTAGGCTGATGTCAAAATCCTGCTTCTAAACCAGCAACTTGAAGAAAGGTAGAAAAAGTCCTTCAAGCTTTCCTCCGTGTTTGCTCTTACGCATCATGGATTGGGATTCCAGCGGGGGTCTGTTTGAGGAGCGGCAAAGTTGCTCTGTTCTGCGCAAGTGCAGACTTGCAGATGTTGACAAGTGCCTCAATTTTATGCTTAACGCTTACCATGATGTCTAGTATCACCACGAAGCGCCAAAGCATACTGCCACATGAGAGTCAGGATGGCCGAGCGGTCTAAGGCGCTGCGTTCAGGTCGCAGTCTCCTCTGGAGGCGTGGGTTCGAATCCCACTTCTGACAGGCTAGCTTTTCCTTAAATATTAAGCAAGGCCATTTTTCTCAGGGCTCGAAGTCCCCCCGAAGTCAACTTTGAAAGCAGTTTGAGGAACAAGAAACCCTCCATCAGAAAGGAGGCTAGCTTTTCCTTAAATATTAAAGGGGTTGTCCCGAGGCAGCAAGTGGGTCTATACACTTCTGTATGGCCATAATAATGCACTTTGTAATATACATTGTGCATTAATTATGAGCCATACAGAAGTTATAAAAAGTTTTTTACTTACCTGCTCCGTTGCTGGCGTCCTCGTCTCCATGGTGCCGACTAATTTTTGGCCTCCGATGGCCAAATTAGCCGCGCTTGCGCAGTCCGGGTCTTCAGCAGTCTTCTATGGAGCCGCTCGTGCCAGAGAGCGGCTCCGTGTAGCTCCGCCCCGTCACGTGCCGATTCCAGCCAATCAGGAGGCTGGAATCGGCAGTGGACCGCACAGAAGAGCTGCGGTCCACGAAGACAGAGGATCCCGGCGGCCATCTTCAGCAGGTGAGTATGAAGACGCCGGACCGCCGGGAATCAGGTAAGCGCTGTGCGGGTGGTTTTTTTAACCCCTGCATCGGGGTTGTCTCGCGCCGAACGGGGGGGGGGTTTAAAAAAAAAAAAACCCGTTTCGGCGCGGGACATCTCCTTTAAGCAAGGCCATTTTTCTCAGGGCTCCCGAAGTCAACTTTGAAAGCAGTTTGAGGAACAAGAAACGCTCCATCAGAAAGGGGAAAAAAACACCACGCCAATCCCTTTTCTTCCTGCTTCATAGGCCACTGGTCTGGTTAAACCACGGGGTGTGAGTTTCATTCTCGGTGCCTAACTTCTAGGCTGATGCTCAAAAGGAACATTGGAACCCCGTTAGCCAGTAGAACATAATATGCTTGTTCTCGGGGAGAGAAGCTAATTAACCTTGCAGATAAGATTCCTTTGAATGGTCAATTGATGTTGCTGCAAGCTTTGGAAACCACTCAGGTTTCTTTTTCAGGGTTCTGATAGGATATATCTGAAGAAACATTTATACACATACTAGGCTGATGTCAAAATCCTGCTTCTAAACCAGCAACTTGAAGAAAGGTAGAAAAAGTCCTTCAAGCTTTCCTCCGTTCAACCTTTGAATGCGAAATACTCAATCAGATCGTGGAAGATCACCACCAGTAAGTGACAAACTGATCCAGTCTTTATACTTCATCCCAAGAATTGGACTCTTAATGTCACCATTTTTTCTTTGCGCTTTGCATTTTTTTTTCACACCTGCGTATTTAGGATAGCTGCATGATCTTTCCTGGAGGCGTGGGTTCAAATCCCACCCCATGACAGCCAAGTGTTTGCTCTTACGCGTCACGCATTGGGATTCCAGCGGGGGTCTGTGTGAGGAGCGGCAAAGTTGCTCTGTTCTGCGCAAGTGCAGACTTGCAGATGTTGACAAGTGCCTCAATTTTATGCTTAACGCTTACCATGATGTCTAGTATCACCACGAAGCGCCAAAGCATACTGCCACATGAAAGTCAGGATGGCCGAGCGGTCTAAGGCGCTGCGTTCAGGTCGCAGTCTCCTCTGGAGGCGTGGGTTCGAATCCCACTTCTGACAGGCTAGCTTTTCCTTAAAAATTAAGCAAGGCCATTTTTCTCAGGGCTCGAAGTCCCCCCGAAGTCAACATTGAAAGCAGTTTGAGGAACAAGAAACCCTCCATCAGAAAGGAGGCTAGCTTTTCCTTAAATATTAAGCAAGGCCATTTTTCTCAGGGCTCCCGAAGTCAACTTTGAAAGCAGTTTGAGGAACAAGAAACGCTCCATCAGAAAGGGGAAAAAAACACCACGCCAATCCCTTTTCTTCCTGCTTCATAGGCCACTGGTCTGGTTAAACCACGGGGTGTGAGTTTCATTCTCGGTGCCTAACTTCTAGGCTGATGCTCAAAAGGAACATTGGAACCCCGTTAGCCAGTAGAACATAATATGCTTGTTCTCGGGGAGAGAAGCTAATTAACCTTGCAGATAAGATTCCTTTGAATGGTCAATTGATGTTGCTGCAAGCTTTGGAAACCACTCAGGTTTTTTTCAGGGTTCTGATAGGATATATCTGAAGAAACATTTATACACATACTAGGCTGATGTCAAAATCCTGCTTCTAAACCAGCAACTTGAAGAAAGGTAGAAAAAGTCCTTCAAGCTTTCCTCCGTTCAACCTTTGAATGCGAAATACTCAATCAGATCGTGGAAGATCACCACCAGTAAGTGACAAACTGATCCAGTCTTTATACTTCATCCCAAGAATTGGACTCTTAATGTCACCATTTTTTCTTTGCGCTTTGCATTTTTTTTTCACACCTGCGTATTTAGGATAGCTGCATGATCTTTCCTGGAGGCGTGGGTTCAAATCCCACCCCATGACAGCCAAGTGTTTGCTCTTACGCGTCACGCATTGGGATTCCAGCGGGGGTCTGTGTGAGGAGCGGCAAAGTTGCTCTGTTCTGCGCAAGTGCAGACTTGCAGATGTTGACAAGTGCCTCAATTTTATGCTTAACGCTTACCATGATGTCTAGTATCACCACGAAGCGCCAAAGCATACTGCCACATGAGAGTCAGGATGGCCGAGCGGTCTAAGGCGCTGCGTTCAGGTCGCAGTCTCCTCTGGAGGCGTGGGTTCGAATCCCACTTCTGACAGGCTAGCTTTTCCTTAAATATTAAGCAAGGCCATTTTTCTCAGGGCTCGAAGTCCCCCCGAAGTCAACTTTGAAAGCAGTTTGAGGAACAAGAAACCCTCCATCAGAAAGGAGGCTAGCTTTTCCTTAAATATTAAAGGGGTTGTCCCGAGGCAGCAAGTGGGTCTATACACTTCTGTATGGCCATAATAATGCACTTTGTAATATACATTGTGCATTAATTATGAGCCATACAGAAGTTATAAAAAGTTTTTTACTTACCTGCTCCGTTGCTGGCGTCCTCGTCTCCATGGTGCCGACTAATTTTTGGCCTCCGATGGCCAAATTAGCCGCGCTTGCGCAGTCCGGGTCTTCAGCAGTCTTCTATGGAGCCGCTCGTGCCAGAGAGCGGCTCCGTGTAGCTCCGCCCCGTCACGTGCCGATTCCAGCCAATCAGGAGGCTGGAATCGGCAGTGGACCGCACAGAAGAGCTGCGGTCCACGAAGACAGAGGATCCCGGCGGCCATCTTCAGCAGGTGAGTATGAAGACGCCGGACCGCCGGGATTCAGGTAAGCGCTGTGCGGGTGGTTTTTTTAACCCCTGCATCGGGGTTGTCTCGCGCCGAACGGGGGGGGGTTTAAAAAAAAAAAAACCCGTTTCGGCGCGGGACATCTCCTTTAAGCAAGGCCATTTTTCTCAGGGCTCCCGAAGTCAACTTTGAAAGCAGTTTGAGGAACAAGAAACGCTCCATCAGAAAGGGGAAAAAAACACCACGCCAATCCCTTTTCTTCCTGCTTCATAGGCCACTGGTCTGGTTAAACCACGGGGTGTGAGTTTCATTCTCGGTGCCTAACTTCTAGGCTGATGCTCAAAAGGAACATTGGAACCCCGTTAGCCAGTAGAACATAATATGCTTGTTCTCGGGGAGAGAAGCTAATTAACCTTGCAGATAAGATTCCTTTGAATGGTCAATTGATGTTGCTGCAAGCTTTGGAAACCACTCAGGTTTCTTTTTCAGGGTTCTGATAGGATATATCTGAAGAAACATTTATACACATACTAGGCTGATGTCAAAATCCTGCTTCTAAACCAGCAACTTGAAGAAAGGTAGAAAAAGTCCTTCAAGCTTTCCTCCGTTCAACCTTTGAATGCGAAATACTCAATCAGATCGTGGAAGATCACCACCAGTAAGTGACAAACTGATCCAGTCTTTATACTTCATCCCAAGAATTGGACTCTTAATGTCACCATTTTTTCTTTGCGCTTTGCATTTTTTTTTCACACCTGCGTATTTAGGATAGCTGCATGATCTTTCCTGGAGGCGTGGGTTCAAATCCCACCCCATGACAGCCAAGTGTTTGCTCTTACGCGTCACGCATTGGGATTCCAGCGGGGGTCTGTGTGAGGAGCGGCAAAGTTGCTCTGTTCTGCGCAAGTGCAGACTTGCAGATGTTGACAAGTGCCTCAATTTTATGCTTAACGCTTACCATGATGTCTAGTATCACCACGAAGCGCCAAAGCATACTGCCACATGAGAGTCAGGATGGCCGAGCGGTCTAAGGCGCTGCGTTCAGGTCGCAGTCTCCTCTGGAGGCGTGGGTTCGAATCCCACTTCTGACAGGCTAGCTTTTCCTTAAATATTAAGCAAGGCCATTTTTCTCAGGGCTCGAAGTCCCCCCGAAGTCAACTTTGAAAGCAGTTTGAGGAACAAGAAACCCTCCATCAGAAAGGAGGCTAGCTTTTCCTTAAATATTAAAGGGGTTGTCCCGAGGCAGCAAGTGGGTCTATACACTTCTGTATGGCCATAATAATGCACTTTGTAATATACATTGTGCATTAATTATGAGCCATACAGAAGTTATAAAAAGTTTTTTACTTACCTGCTCCGTTGCTGGCGTCCTCGTCTCCATGGTGCCGACTAATTTTTGGCCTCCGATGGCCAAATTAGCCGCGCTTGCGCAGTCCGGGTCTTCAGCAGTCTTCTATGGAGCCGCTCGTGCCAGAGAGCGGCTCCGTGTAGCTCCGCCCCGTCACGTGCCGATTCCAGCCAATCAGGAGGCTGGAATCGGCAGTGGACCGCACAGAAGAGCTGCGGTCCACGAAGACAGAGGATCCCGGCGGCCATCTTCAGCAGGTGAGTATGAAGACGCCGGACCGCCGGGATTCAGGTAAGCGCTGTGCGGGTGGTTTTTTTAACCCCTGCATCGGGGTTGTCTCGCGCCGAACGGGGGGGGTTTAAAAAAAAAAAACCCGTTTCGGCGCGGGACATCTCCTTTAAGCAAGGCCATTTTTCTCAGGGCTCCCGAAGTCAACTTTGAAAGCAGTTTGAGGAACAAGAAACGCTCCATCAGAAAGGGGAAAAAAACACCACGCCAATCCCTTTTCTTCCTGCTTCATAGGCCACTGGTCTGGTTAAACCACGGGGTGTGAGTTTCATTCTCGGTGCCTAACTTCTAGGCTGATGCTCAAAAGGAACATTGGAACCCCGTTAGCCAGTAGAACATAATATGCTTGTTCTCGGGGAGAGAAGCTAATTAACCTTGCAGATAAGATTCCTTTGAATGGTCAATTGATGTTGCTGCAAGCTTTGGAAACCACTCAGGTTTCTTTTTCAGGGTTCTGATAGGATATATCTGAAGAAACATTTATACACATACTAGGCTGATGTCAAAATCCTGCTTCTAAACCAGCAACTTGAAGAAAGGTAGAAAAAGTCCTTCAAGCTTTCCTCCGTTCAACCTTTGAATGCGAAATACTCAATCAGATCGTGGAAGATCACCACCAGTAAGTGACAAACTGATCCAGTCTTTATACTTCATCCCAAGAATTGGACTCTTAATGTCACCATTTTTTCTTTGCGCTTTGCATTTTTTTTTCACACCTGCGTATTTAGGATAGCTGCATGATCTTTCCTGGAGGCGTGGGTTCAAATCCCACCCCATGACAGCCAAGTGTTTGCTCTTACGCGTCACGCATTGGGATTCCAGCGGGGGTCTGTGTGAGGAGCGGCAAAGTTGCTCTGTTCTGCGCAAGTGCAGACTTGCAGATGTTGACAAGTGCCTCAATTTTATGCTTAACGCTTACCATGATGTCTAGTATCACCACGAAGCGCCAAAGCATACTGCCACATGAGAGTCAGGATGGCCGAGCGATCTAAGGGGCTGCGTTCAGGTCGCAGTCTCCTCTGGAGGCGTGGGTTCGAATCCCACTTCTGACAGGCTAGCTTTTCCTTAAATATTAAGCAAGGCCATTTTTCTCAGGGCTCGAAGTCCCCCCGAAGTCAACTTTGAAAGCAGTTTGAGGAACAAGAAACCCTCCATCAGAAAGGAGGCTAGCTTTTCCTTAAATATTAAGCAAGGCCATTTTTCTCAGGGCTCCCGAAGTCAACTTTGAAAGCAGTTTGAGGAACAAGAAACGCTCCATCAGAAAGGGGAAAAAAACACCACGCCAATCCCTTTTCTTCCTGCTTCATAGGCCACTGGTCTGGTTAAACCACGGGGTGTGAGTTTCATTCTCACTGGTGCCTAACTTCTAGGCTGATGCTCAAAAGGAACATTGGAACCCCGTTAGCCAGTAGAACATAATATGCTTGTTCTCGGGGAGAGAAGCTAATTAACCTTGCAGATAAGATTCCTTTGAATGGTCAATTGATGTTGCTGCAAGCTTTGGAAACCACTCAGGTTTCTTTTTCAGGGTTCTGATAGGATATATCTGAAGAAACATTTATACACATACTAGGCTGATGTCAAAATCCTGCTTCTAAACCAGCAACTTGAAGAAAGGTAGAAAAAGTCCTTCAAGCTTTCCTCCGTGTTTGCTCTTACGCATCATGGATTGGGATTCCAGCGGGGGTCTGTTTGAGGAGCGGCAAAGTTGCTCTGTTCTGCGCAAGTGCAGACTTGCAGATGTTGACAAGTGCCTCAATTTTATGCTTAACGCTTACCATGATGTCTAGTATCACCACGAAGCGCCAAAGCATACTGCCACATGAGAGTCAGGATGGCCGAGCGGTCTAAGGCGCTGTGTTCAGGTCGCAGTCTCCTCTGGAGGCGTGGGTTCGAATCCCACTTCTGACAGGCTAGCTTTTCCTTAAATATTAAGCAAGGCCATTTTTCTCAGGGCTCGAAGTCCCCCCGAAGTCAACTTTGAAAGCAGTTTGAGGAACAAGAAACCCTCCATCAGAAAGGAGGCTAGCTTTTCCTTAAATATTAAAGGGGTTGTCCCGAGGCAGCAAGTGGGTCTATACACTTCTGTATGGCCATAATAATGCACTTTGTAATATACATTGTGCATTAATTATGAGCCATACAGAAGTTATAAAAAGTTTTTTACTTACCTGCTCCGTTGCTGGCGTCCTCGTCTCCATGGTGCCGACTAATTTTTGGCCTCCGATGGCCAAATTAGCCGCGCTTGCGCAGTCCGGGTCTTCAGCAGTCTTCTATGGAGCCGCTCGTGCCAGAGAGCGGCTCCGTGTAGCTCCGCCCCGTCACGTGCCGATTCCAGCCAATCAGGAGGCTGGAATCGGCAGTGGACCGCACAGAAGAGCTGCGGTCCACGAAGACAGAGGATCCCGGCGGCCATCTTCAGCAGGTGAGTATGAAGACGCCGGACCGCCGGGATTCAGGTAAGCGCTGTGCGGGTGGTTTTTTTAACCCCTGCATCGGGGTTGTCTCGCGCCGAACGGGGGGGGTTTAAAAAAAAAAAAACCCGTTTCGGCGCGGGACATCTCCTTTAAGCAAGGCCATTTTTCTCAGGGCTCCCGAAGTCAACTTTGAAAGCAGTTTGAGGAACAAGAAACGCTCCATCAGAAAGGGGAAAAAAACACCACGCCAATCCCTTTTCTTCCTGCTTCATAGGCCACTGGTCTGGTTAAACCACGGGGTGTGAGTTTCATTCTCGGTGCCTAACTTCTAGGCTGATGCTCAAAAGGAACATTGGAACCCCGTTAGCCAGTAGAACATAATATGCTTGTTCTCGGGGAGAGAAGCTAATTAACCTTGCAGATAAGATTCCTTTGAATGGTCAATTGATGTTGCTGCAAGCTTTGGAAACCACTCAGGTTTCTTTTTCAGGGTTCTGATAGGATATATCTGAAGAAACATTTATACACATACTAGGCTGATGTCAAAATCCTGCTTCTAAACCAGCAACTTGAAGAAAGGTAGAAAAAGTCCTTCAAGCTTTCCTCCGTTCAACCTTTGAATGCGAAATACTCAATCAGATCGTGGAAGATCACCACCAGTAAGTGACAAACTGATCCAGTCTTTATACTTCATCCCAAGAATTGGACTCTTAATGTCACCATTTTTTCTTTGCGCTTTGCATTTTTTTTTCACACCTGCGTATTTAGGATAGCTGCATGATCTTTCCTGGAGGCGTGGGTTCAAATCCCACCCCATGACAGCCAAGTGTTTGCTCTTACGCGTCACGCATTGGGATTCCAGCGGGGGTCTGTGTGAGGAGCGGCAAAGTTGCTCTGTTCTGCGCAAGTGCAGACTTGCAGATGTTGACAAGTGCCTCAATTTTATGCTTAACGCTTACCATGATGTCTAGTATCACCACGAAGCGCCAAAGCATACTGCCACATGAGAGTCAGGATGGCCGAGCGATCTAAGGGGCTGCGTTCAGGTCGCAGTCTCCTCTGGAGGCGTGGGTTCGAATCCCACTTCTGACAGGCTAGCTTTTCCTTAAATATTAAGCAAGGCCATTTTTCTCAGGGCTCGAAGTCCCCCCGAAGTCAACTTTGAAAGCAGTTTGAGGAACAAGAAACCCTCCATCAGAAAGGAGGCTAGCTTTTCCTTAAATATTAAGCAAGGCCATTTTTCTCAGGGCTCCCGAAGTCAACTTTGAAAGCAGTTTGAGGAACAAGAAACGCTCCATCAGAAAGGGGAAAAAAACACCACGCCAATCCCTTTTCTTCCTGCTTCATAGGCCACTGGTCTGGTTAAACCACGGGGTGTGAGTTTCATTCTCACTGGTGCCTAACTTCTAGGCTGATGCTCAAAAGGAACATTGGAACCCCGTTAGCCAGTAGAACATAATATGCTTGTTCTCGGGGAGAGAAGCTAATTAACCTTGCAGATAAGATTCCTTTGAATGGTCAATTGATGTTGCTGCAAGCTTTGGAAACCACTCAGGTTTCTTTTTCAGGGTTCTGATAGGATATATCTGAAGAAACATTTATACACATACTAGGCTGATGTCAAAATCCTGCTTCTAAACCAGCAACTTGAAGAAAGGTAGAAAAAGTCCTTCAAGCTTTCCTCCGTGTTTGCTCTTACGCATCATGGATTGGGATTCCAGCGGGGGTCTGTTTGAGGAGCGGCAAAGTTGCTCTGTTCTGCGCAAGTGCAGACTTGCAGATGTTGACAAGTGCCTCAATTTTATGCTTAAAGGAGATGTCCCGCGCCGAAACGGGTTTTTTTTTTTTTAAACCCCCCCCCCGTTCGGCGCGAGACAACCCCGATGCAGGGGTTAAAAAAACCACCCGCACAGCGCTTACCTGAATCCCGGCGCTCCGGTGACTTCTCTACTCACCGCTGAAGATGGCCTCTTCCTCCGTGGACCGCAGCTCTTCTGTGCGGTCCACTGCCGATTCCAGCCTCCTGATTGGCTGGAATCGGCACGTGACGGGGCGGAGCTACACGGAGCTACACGGAGCCCCATAGAGAACAGCAGAAGACCCGGACTGCGCAAGCGCGGCTAATTTGGCCATCGGAGGCCAAAAATTAGTCGGCACCATGGAGACCAGGACGCCAGCAACGGAGCAGGTAAGTAAAAAACTTTTTATAACTTCTGTATGGCTCATAATTAATGCACTATGTATATTACAAAGTGCATTATTATGGCCATACAGAAGTGTATAACCCCACTTGCTGCCTCGGGACATCTCCTTTAACGCTTACCATGATGTCTAGTATCACCACGAAGCGCCAAAGCATACTGCCACATGAGAGTCAGGATGGCCGAGCGGTCTAAGGCGCTGTGTTCAGGTCGCAGTCTCCTCTGGAGGCGTGGGTTCGAATCCCACTTCTGACAGGCTAGCTTTTCCTTAAATATTAAGCAAGGCCATTTTTCTCAGGGCTCGAAGTCCCCCCGAAGTCAACTTTGAAAGCAGTTTTGAAAGCAGTTTGAGGAACAAGAAACCCTCCATCAGAAAGGAGGCTAGCTTTTCCTTAAATATTAAGCAAGGCCATTTTTCTCAGGGCTCCCGAAGTCAACTTTGAAAGCAGTTTGAGGAACAAGAAACGCTCCATCAGAAAGGGGAAAAAAACACCACGCCAATCCCTTTTCTTCCTGCTTCATAGGCCACTGGTCTGGTTAAACCACGGGGTGTGAGTTTCATTCTCGGTGCCTAACTTCTAGGCTGATGCTCAAAAGGAACATTGGAACCCCGTTAGCCAGTAGAACATAATATGCTTGTTCTCGGGGAGAGAAGCTAATTAACCTTGCAGATAAGATTCCTTTGAATGGTCAATTGATGTTGCTGCAAGCTTTGGAAACCACTCAGGTTTCTTTTTCAGGGTTCTGATAGGATATATCTGAAGAAACATTTATACACATACTAGGCTGATGTCAAAATCCTGCTTCTAAACCAGCAACTTGAAGAAAGGTAGAAAAAGTCCTTCAAGCTTTCCTCCGTTCAACCTTTGAATGCGAAATACTCAATCAGATCGTGGAAGATCACCACCAGTAAGTGACAAACTGATCCAGTCTTTATACTTCATCCCAAGAATTGGACTCTTAATGTCACCATTTTTTCTTTGCGCTTTGCATTTTTTTTTCACACCTGCGTATTTAGGATAGCTGCATGATCTTTCCTGGAGGCGTGGGTTCAAATCCCACCCCATGACAGCCAAGTGTTTGCTCTTACGCGTCACGGATTGGGATTCCAGCGGGGGTCTGTGTGAGGAGCGGCAAAGTTGCTCTGTTCTGCGCAAGTGCAGACTTGCAGATGTTGACAAGTGCCTCAATTTTATGCTTAACGCTTACCATGATGTCTAGTATCACCACGAAGTGCCAAAGCATACTGCCACATGAGAGTCAGGATGGCCGAGCGGTCTAAGGCGCTGCGTTCAGGTCGCAGTCTCCTCTGGAGGCGTGGGTTCGAATCCCACTTCTGACAGGCTAGCTTTTCCTTAAATATTAAGCAAGGCCATTTTTCTCAGGGCTCGAAGTCCCCCCGAAGTCAACTTTGAAAGCAGTTTGAGGAACAAGAAACCCTCCATCAGAAAGGAGGCTAGCTTTTCCTTAAATATTAAGCAAGGCCATTTTTCTCAGGGCTCCCGAAGTCAACTTTGAAAGCAGTTTGAGGAACAAGAAACGCTCCATCAGAAAGGGGGAAAAAACACCACGCCAATCCCTTTTCTTCCTGCTTCATAGGCCACTGGTCTGGTTAAACCACGGGGTGTGAGTTTCATTCTCACTGGTGCCTAACTTCTAGGCTGATGCTCAAAAGGAACATTGGAACCCCGTTAGCCAGTAGAACATAATATGCTTGTTCTCGGGGAGAGAAGCTAATTAACCTTGCAGATAAGATTCCTTTGAATGGTCAATTGATGTTGCTGCAAGCTTTGGAAACCACTCAGGTTTCTTTTTCAGGGTTCTGATAGGATATATCTGAAGAAACATTTATACACATACTAGGCTGATGTCAAAATCCTGCTTCTAAACCAGCAACTTGAAGAAAGGTAGAAAAAGTCCTTCAAGCTTTCCTCCGTGTTTGCTCTTACGCATCATGGATTGGGATTCCAGCGGGGGTCTGTTTGAGGAGCGGCAAAGTTGCTCTGTTCTGCGCAAGTGCAGACTTGCAGATGTTGACAAGTGCCTCAATTTTATGCTTAACGCTTACCATGATGTCTAGTATCACCACGAAGCGCCAAAGCATACTGCCACATGAGAGTCAGGATGGCCGAGCGGTCTAAGGCGCTGTGTTCAGGTCGCAGTCTCCTCTGGAGGCGTGGGTTCGAATCCCACTTCTGACAGGCTAGCTTTTCCTTAAATATTAAGCAAGGCCATTTTTCTCAGGGCTCGAAGTCCCCCCGAAGTCAACTTTGAAAGCAGTTTGAGGAACAAGAAACCCTCCATCAGAAAGGAGGCTAGCTTTTCCTTAAATATTAAGCAAGGCCATTTTTCTCAGGGCTCCCGAAGTCAACTTTGAAAGCAGTTTGAGGAACAAGAAACGCTCCATCAGAAAGGGGAAAAAAACACCACGCCAATCCCTTTTCTTCCTGCTTCATAGGCCACTGGTCTGGTTAAACCACGGGGTGTGAGTTTCATTCTCGGTGCCTAACTTCTAGGCTGATGCTCAAAAGGAACATTGGAACCCCGTTAGCCAGTAGAACATAATATGCTTGTTCTCGGGGAGAGAAGCTAATTAACCTTGCAGATAAGATTCCTTTGAATGGTCAATTGATGTTGCTGCAAGCTTTGGAAACCACTCAGGTTTCTTTTTCAGGGTTCTGATAGGATATATCTGAAGAAACATTTATACACATACTAGGCTGATGTCAAAATCCTGCTTCTAAACCAGCAACTTGAAGAAAGGTAGAAAAAGTCCTTCAAGCTTTCCTCCGTTCAACCTTTGAATGCGAAATACTCAATCAGATCGTGGAAGATCACCACCAGTAAGTGACAAACTGATCCAGTCTTTATACTTCATCCCAAGAATTGGACTCTTAATGTCACCATTTTTTCTTTGCGCTTTGCATTTTTTTTTCACACCTGCGTATTTAGGATAGCTGCATGATCTTTCCTGGAGGCGTGGGTTCAAATCCCACCCCATGACAGCCAAGTGTTTGCTCTTACGCGTCACGCATTGGGATTCCAGCGGGGGTCTGTGTGAGGAGCGGCAAAGTTGCTCTGTTCTGCGCAAGTGCAGACTTGCAGATGTTGACAAGTGCCTCAATTTTATGCTTAACGCTTACCATGATGTCTAGTATCACCACGAAGCGCCAAAGCATACTGCCACATGAGAGTCAGGATGGCCGAGCGATCTAAGGGGCTGCGTTCAGGTCGCAGTCTCCTCTGGAGGCGTGGGTTCGAATCCCACTTCTGACAGGCTAGCTTTTCCTTAAATATTAAGCAAGGCCATTTTTCTCAGGGCTCGAAGTCCCCCCGAAGTCAACTTTGAAAGCAGTTTGAGGAACAAGAAACCCTCCATCAGAAAGGAGGCTAGCTTTTCCTTAAATATTAAGCAAGGCCATTTTTCTCAGGGCTCCCGAAGTCAACTTTGAAAGCAGTTTGAGGAACAAGAAACGCTCCATCAGAAAGGGGAAAAAAACACCACGCCAATCCCTTTTCTTCCTGCTTCATAGGCCACTGGTCTGGTTAAACCACGGGGTGTGAGTTTCATTCTCACTGGTGCCTAACTTCTAGGCTGATGCTCAAAAGGAACATTGGAACCCCGTTAGCCAGTAGAACATAATATGCTTGTTCTCGGGGAGAGAAGCTAATTAACCTTGCAGATAAGATTCCTTTGAATGGTCAATTGATGTTGCTGCAAGCTTTGGAAACCACTCAGGTTTCTTTTTCAGGGTTCTGATAGGATATATCTGAAGAAACATTTATACACATACTAGGCTGATGTCAAAATCCTGCTTCTAAACCAGCAACTTGAAGAAAGGTAGAAAAAGTCCTTCAAGCTTTCCTCCGTGTTTGCTCTTACGCATCATGGATTGGGATTCCAGCGGGGGTCTGTTTGAGGAGCGGCAAAGTTGCTCTGTTCTGCGCAAGTGCAGACTTGCAGATGTTGACAAGTGCCTCAATTTTATGCTTAACGCTTACCATGATGTCTAGTATCACCACGAAGCGCCAAAGCATACTGCCACATGAGAGTCAGGATGGCCGAGCGGTCTAAGGCGCTGTGTTCAGGTCGCAGTCTCCTCTGGAGGCGTGGGTTCGAATCCCACTTCTGACAGGCTAGCTTTTCCTTAAATATTAAGCAAGGCCATTTTTCTCAGGGCTCGAAGTCCCCCCGAAGTCAACTTTGAAAGCAGTTTTGAAAGCAGTTTGAGGAACAAGAAACCCTCCATCAGAAAGGAGGCTAGCTTTTCCTTAAATATTAAGCAAGGCCATTTTTCTCAGGGCTCCCGAAGTCAACTTTGAAAGCAGTTTGAGGAACAAGAAACGCTCCATCAGAAAGGGGAAAAAAACACCACGCCAATCCCTTTTCTTCCTGCTTCATAGGCCACTGGTCTGGTTAAACCACGGGGTGTGAGTTTCATTCTCGGTGCCTAACTTCTAGGCTGATGCTCAAAAGGAACATTGGAACCCCGTTAGCCAGTAGAACATAATATGCTTGTTCTCGGGGAGAGAAGCTAATTAACCTTGCAGATAAGATTCCTTTGAATGGTCAATTGATGTTGCTGCAAGCTTTGGAAACCACTCAGGTTTCTTTTTCAGGGTTCTGATAGGATATATCTGAAGAAACATTTATACACATACTAGGCTGATGTCAAAATCCTGCTTCTAAACCAGCAACTTGAAGAAAGGTAGAAAAAGTCCTTCAAGCTTTCCTCCGTTCAACCTTTGAATGCGAAATACTCAATCAGATCGTGGAAGATCACCACCAGTAAGTGACAAACTGATCCAGTCTTTATACTTCATCCCAAGAATTGGACTCTTAATGTCACCATTTTTTCTTTGCGCTTTGCATTTTTTTTTCACACCTGCGTATTTAGGATAGCTGCATGATCTTTCCTGGAGGCGTGGGTTCAAATCCCACCCCATGACAGCCAAGTGTTTGCTCTTACGCGTCACGGATTGGGATTCCAGCGGGGGTCTGTGTGAGGAGCGGCAAAGTTGCTCTGTTCTGCGCAAGTGCAGACTTGCAGATGTTGACAAGTGCCTCAATTTTATGCTTAACGCTTACCATGATGTCTAGTATCACCACGAAGTGCCAAAGCATACTGCCACATGAGAGTCAGGATGGCCGAGCGGTCTAAGGCGCTGCGTTCAGGTCGCAGTCTCCTCTGGAGGCGTGGGTTCGAATCCCACTTCTGACAGGCTAGCTTTTCCTTAAATATTAAGCAAGGCCATTTTTCTCAGGGCTCGAAGTCCCCCCGAAGTCAACTTTGAAAGCAGTTTGAGGAACAAGAAACCCTCCATCAGAAAGGAGGCTAGCTTTTCCTTAAATATTAAGCAAGGCCATTTTTCTCAGGGCTCCCGAAGTCAACTTTGAAAGCAGTTTGAGGAACAAGAAACGCTCCATCAGAAAGGGGGAAAAAACACCACGCCAATCCCTTTTCTTCCTGCTTCATAGGCCACTGGTCTGGTTAAACCACGGGGTGTGAGTTTCATTCTCACTGGTGCCTAACTTCTAGGCTGATGCTCAAAAGGAACATTGGAACCCCGTTAGCCAGTAGAACATAATATGCTTGTTCTCGGGGAGAGAAGCTAATTAACCTTGCAGATAAGATTCCTTTGAATGGTCAATTGATGTTGCTGCAAGCTTTGGAAACCACTCAGGTTTCTTTTTCAGGGTTCTGATAGGATATATCTGAAGAAACATTTATACACATACTAGGCTGATGTCAAAATCCTGCTTCTAAACCAGCAACTTGAAGAAAGGTAGAAAAAGTCCTTCAAGCTTTCCTCCGTGTTTGCTCTTACGCATCATGGATTGGGATTCCAGCGGGGGTCTGTTTGAGGAGCGGCAAAGTTGCTCTGTTCTGCGCAAGTGCAGACTTGCAGATGTTGACAAGTGCCTCAATTTTATGCTTAACGCTTACCATGATGTCTAGTATCACCACGAAGCGCCAAAGCATACTGCCACATGAGAGTCAGGATGGCCGAGCGGTCTAAGGCGCTGTGTTCAGGTCGCAGTCTCCTCTGGAGGCGTGGGTTCGAATCCCACTTCTGACAGGCTAGCTTTTCCTTAAATATTAAGCAAGGCCATTTTTCTCAGGGCTCGAAGTCCCCCCGAAGTCAACTTTGAAAGCAGTTTGAGGAACAAGAAACCCTCCATCAGAAAGGAGGCTAGCTTTTCCTTAAATATTAAGCAAGGCCATTTTTCTCAGGGCTCCCGAAGTCAACTTTGAAAGCAGTTTGAGGAACAAGAAACGCTCCATCAGAAAGGGGAAAAAAACACCACGCCAATCCCTTTTCTTCCTGCTTCATAGGCCACTGGTCTGGTTAAACCACGGGGTGTGAGTTTCATTCTCGGTGCCTAACTTCTAGGCTGATGCTCAAAAGGAACATTGGAACCCCGTTAGCCAGTAGAACATAATATGCTTGTTCTCGGGGAGAGAAGCTAATTAACCTTGCAGATAAGATTCCTTTGAATGGTCAATTGATGTTGCTGCAAGCTTTGGAAACCACTCAGGTTTCTTTTTCAGGGTTCTGATAGGATATATCTGAAGAAACATTTATACACATACTAGGCTGATGTCAAAATCCTGCTTCTAAACCAGCAACTTGAAGAAAGGTAGAAAAAGTCCTTCAAGCTTTCCTCCGTTCAACCTTTGAATGCGAAATACTCAATCAGATCGTGGAAGATCACCACCAGTAAGTGACAAACTGATCCAGTCTTTATACTTCATCCCAAGAATTGGACTCTTAATGTCACCATTTTTTCTTTGCGCTTTGCATTTTTTTTTCACACCTGCGTATTTAGGATAGCTGCATGATCTTTCCTGGAGGCGTGGGTTCAAATCCCACCCCATGACAGCCAAGTGTTTGCTCTTACGCGTCACGGATTGGGATTCCAGCGGGGGTCTGTGTGAGGAGCGGCAAAGTTGCTCTGTTCTGCGCAAGTGCAGACTTGCAGATGTTGACAAGTGCCTCAATTTTATGCTTAACGCTTACCATGATGTCTAGTATCACCACGAAGTGCCAAAGCATACTGCCACATGAGAGTCAGGATGGCCGAGCGGTCTAAGGCGCTGCGTTCAGGTCGCAGTCTCCTCTGGAGGCGTGGGTTCGAATCCCACTTCTGACAGGCTAGCTTTTCCTTAAATATTAAGCAAGGCCATTTTTCTCAGGGCTCGAAGTCCCCCCGAAGTCAACTTTGAAAGCAGTTTGAGGAACAAGAAACCCTCCATCAGAAAGGAGGCTAGCTTTTCCTTAAATATTAAGCAAGGCCATTTTTCTCAGGGCTCCCGAAGTCAACTTTGAAAGCAGTTTGAGGAACAAGAAACGCTCCATCATAAAGGGGGAAAAAACACCACGCCAATCCCTTTTCTTCCTGCTTCATAGGCCACTGGTCTGGTTAAACCACGGGGTGTGAGTTTCATTCTCACTGGTGCCTAACTTCTAGGCTGATGCTCAAAAGGAACATTGGAACCCCGTTAGCCAGTAGAACATAATATGCTTGTTCTCGGGGAGAGAAGCTAATTAACCTTGCAGATAAGATTCCTTTGAATGGTCAATTGATGTTGCTGCAAGCTTTGGAAACCACTCAGGTTTCTTTTTCAGGGTTCTGATAGGATATATCTGAAGAAACATTTATACACATACTAGGCTGATGTCAAAATCCTGCTTCTAAACCAGCAACTTGAAGAAAGGTAGAAAAAGTCCTTCAAGCTTTCCTCCGTTCAACCTTTGAATGCGAAATACTCAATCAGATCGTGGAAGATCACCACCAGTAAGTGACAAACTGATCCAGTCTTTATACTTCATCCCAAGAATTGGACTCTTAATGTCACCATTTTTTCTTTGCGCTTTGCATTTTTTTTTCACACCTGCGTATTTAGGATAGCTGCATGATCTTTCCTGGAGGCGTGGGTTCAAATCCCACCCCATGACAGCCAAGTGTTTGCTCTTACGCGTCACGGATTGGGATTCCAGCGGGGGTCTGTGTGAGGAGCGGCAAAGTTGCTCTGTTCTGCGCAAGTGCAGACTTGCAGATGTTGACAAGTGCCTCAATTTTATGCTTAACGCTTACCATGATGTCTAGTATCACCACGAAGTGCCAAAGCATACTGCCACATGAGAGTCAGGATGGCCGAGCGGTCTAAGGCGCTGCGTTCAGGTCGCAGTCTCCTCTGGAGGCGTGGGTTCGAATCCCACTTCTGACAGGCTAGCTTTTCCTTAAATATTAAGCAAGGCCATTTTTCTCAGGGCTCGAAGTCCCCCCGAAGTCAACTTTGAAAGCAGTTTGAGGAACAAGAAACCCTCCATCAGAAAGGAGGCTAGCTTTTCCTTAAATATTAAGCAAGGCCATTTTTCTCAGGGCTCCCGAAGTCAACTTTGAAAGCAGTTTGAGGAACAAGAAACGCTCCATCATAAAGGGGGAAAAAACACCACGCCAATCCCTTTTCTTCCTGCTTCATAGGCCACTGGTCTGGTTAAACCACGGGGTGTGAGTTTCATTCTCACTGGTGCCTAACTTCTAGGCTGATGCTCAAAAGGAACATTGGAACCCCGTTAGCCAGTAGAACATAATATGCTTGTTCTCGGGGAGAGAAGCTAATTAACCTTGCAGATAAGATTCCTTTGAATGGTCAATTGATGTTGCTGCAAGCTTTGGAAACCACTCAGGTTTCTTTTTCAGGGTTCTGATAGGATATATCTGAAGAAACATTTATACACATACTAGGCTGATGTCAAAATCCTGCTTCTAAACCAGCAACTTGAAGAAAGGTAGAAAAAGTCCTTCAAGCTTTCCTCCGTGTTTGCTCTTACGCATCATGGATTGGGATTCCAGCGGGGGTCTGTTTGAGGAGCGGCAAAGTTGCTCTGTTCTGCGCAAGTGCAGACTTGCAGATGTTGACAAGTGCCTCAATTTTATGCTTAACGCTTACCATGATGTCTAGTATCACCACGAAGCGCCAAAGCATACTGCCACATGAGAGTCAGGATGGCCGAGCGGTCTAAGGCGCTGTGTTCAGGTCGCAGTCTCCTCTGGAGGCGTGGGTTCGAATCCCACTTCTGACAGGCTAGCTTTTCCTTAAATATTAAGCAAGGCCATTTTTCTCAGGGCTCGAAGTCCCCCCGAAGTCAACTTTGAAAGCAGTTTGAGGAACAAGAAACCCTCCATCAGAAAGGAGGCTAGCTTTTCCTTAAATATTAAGCAAGGCCATTTTTCTCAGGGCTCCCGAAGTCAACTTTGAAAGCAGTTTGAGGAACAAGAAACGCTCCATCAGAAAGGGGAAAAAAACACCACGCCAATCCCTTTTCTTCCTGCTTCATAGGCCACTGGTCTGGTTAAACCACGGGGTGTGAGTTTCATTCTCGGTGCCTAACTTCTAGGCTGATGCTCAAAAGGAACATTGGAACCCCGTTAGCCAGTAGAACATAATATGCTTGTTCTCGGGGAGAGAAGCTAATTAACCTTGCAGATAAGATTCCTTTGAATGGTCAATTGATGTTGCTGCAAGCTTTGGAAACCACTCAGGTTTCTTTTTCAGGGTTCTGATAGGATATATCTGAAGAAACATTTATACACATACTAGGCTGATGTCAAAATCCTGCTTCTAAACCAGCAACTTGAAGAAAGGTAGAAAAAGTCCTTCAAGCTTTCCTCCGTTCAACCTTTGAATGCGAAATACTCAATCAGATCGTGGAAGATCACCACCAGTAAGTGACAAACTGATCCAGTCTTTATACTTCATCCCAAGAATTGGACTCTTAATGTCACCATTTTTTCTTTGCGCTTTGCATTTTTTTTTCACACCTGCGTATTTAGGATAGCTGCATGATCTTTCCTGGAGGCGTGGGTTCAAATCCCACCCCATGACAGCCAAGTGTTTGCTCTTACGCGTCACGCATTGGGATTCCAGCGGGGGTCTGTGTGAGGAGCGGCAAAGTTGCTCTGTTCTGCGCAAGTGCAGACTTGCAGATGTTGACAAGTGCCTCAATTTTATGCTTAACGCTTACCATGATGTCTAGTATCACCACGAAGCGCCAAAGCATACTGCCACATGAGAGTCAGGATGGCCGAGCGGTCTAAGGCGCTGCGTTCAGGTCGCAGTCTCCTCTGGAGGCGTGGGTTCGAATCCCACTTCTGACAGGCTAGCTTTTCCTTAAATATTAAGCAAGGCCATTTTTCTCAGGGCTCGAAGTCCCCCCGAAGTCAACTTTGAAAGCAGTTTGAGGAACAAGAAACCCTCCATCAGAAAGGAGGCTAGCTTTTCCTTAAATATTAAGCAAGGCCATTTTTCTCAGGGCTCCCGAAGTCAACTTTGAAAGCAGTTTGAGGAACAAGAAACGCTCCATCAGAAAGGGGGAAAAAACACCACGCCAATCCCTTTTCTTCCTGCTTCATAGGCCACTGGTCTGGTTAAACCACGGGGTGTGAGTTTCATTCTCACTGGTGCCTAACTTCTAGGCTGATGCTCAAAAGGAACATTGGAACCCCGTTAGCCAGTAGAACATAATATGCTTGTTCTCGGGGAGAGAAGCTAATTAACCTTGCAGATAAGATTCCTTTGAATGGTCAATTGATGTTGCTGCAAGCTTTGGAAACCACTCAGGTTTCTTTTTCAGGGTTCTGATAGGATATATCTGAAGAAACATTTATACACATACTAGGCTGATGTCAAAATCCTGCTTCTAAACCAGCAACTTGAAGAAAGGTAGAAAAAGTCCTTCAAGCTTTCCTCCGTGTTTGCTCTTACGCATCATGGATTGGGATTCCAGCGGGGGTCTGTTTGAGGAGCGGCAAAGTTGCTCTGTTCTGCGCAAGTGCAGACTTGCAGATGTTGACAAGTGCCTCAATTTTATGCTTAACGCTTACCATGATGTCTAGTATCACCACGAAGCGCCAAAGCATACTGCCACATGAGAGTCAGGATGGCCGAGCGGTCTAAGGCGCTGTGTTCAGGTCGCAGTCTCCTCTGGAGGCGTGGGTTCGAATCCCACTTCTGACAGGCTAGCTTTTCCTTAAATATTAAGCAAGGCCATTTTTCTCAGGGCTCGAAGTCCCCCCGAAGTCAACTTTGAAAGCAGTTTGAGGAACAAGAAACCCTCCATCAGAAAGGAGGCTAGCTTTTCCTTAAATATTAAGCAAGGCCATTTTTCTCAGGGCTCCCGAAGTCAACTTTGAAAGCAGTTTGAGGAACAAGAAACGCTCCATCAGAAAGGGGAAAAAAACACCACGCCAATCCCTTTTCTTCCTGCTTCATAGGCCACTGGTCTGGTTAAACCACGGGGTGTGAGTTTCATTCTCACTGGTGCCTAACTTCTAGGCTGATGCTCAAAAGGAACATTGGAACCCCGTTAGCCAGTAGAACATAATATGCTTGTTCTCGGGGAGAGAAGCTAATTAACCTTGCAGATAAGATTCCTTTGAATGGTCAATTGATGTTGCTGCAAGCTTTGGAAACCACTCAGGTTTCTTTTTCAGGGTTCTGATAGGATATATCTGAAGAAACATTTATACACATACTAGGCTGATGTCAAAATCCTGCTTCTAAACCAGCAACTTGAAGAAAGGTAGAAAAAGTCCTTCAAGCTTTCCTCCGTGTTTGCTCTTACGCATCATGGATTGGGATTCCAGCGGGGGTCTGTTTGAGGAGCGGCAAAGTTGCTCTGTTCTGCGCAAGTGCAGACTTGCAGATGTTGACAAGTGCCTCAATTTTATGCTTAACGCTTACCATGATGTCTAGTATCACCACGAAGCGCCAAAGCATACTGCCACATGAGAGTCAGGATGGCCGAGCGGTCTAAGGCGCTGTGTTCAGGTCGCAGTCTCCTCTGGAGGCGTGGGTTCGAATCCCACTTCTGACAGGCTAGCTTTTCCTTAAATATTAAGCAAGGCCATTTTTCTCAGGGCTCGAAGTCCCCCCGAAGTCAACTTTGAAAGCAGTTTGAGGAACAAGAAACCCTCCATCAGAAAGGAGGCTAGCTTTTCCTTAAATATTAAGCAAGGCCATTTTTCTCAGGGCTCCCGAAGTCAACTTTGAAAGCAGTTTGAGGAACAAGAAACGCTCCATCAGAAAGGGGGAAAAAACACCACGCCAATCCCTTTTCTTCCTGCTTCATAGGCCACTGGTCTGGTTAAACCACGGGGTGTGAGTTTCATTCTCACTGGTGCCTAACTTCTAGGCTGATGCTCAAAAGGAACATTGGAACCCCGTTAGCCAGTAGAACATAATATGCTTGTTCTCGGGGAGAGAAGCTAATTAACCTTGCAGATAAGATTCCTTTGAATGGTCAATTGATGTTGCTGCAAGCTTTGGAAACCACTCAGGTTTCTTTTTCAGGGTTCTGATAGGATATATCTGAAGAAACATTTATACACATACTAGGCTGATGTCAAAATCCTGCTTCTAAACCAGCAACTTGAAGAAAGGTAGAAAAAGTCCTTCAAGCTTTCCTCCGTGTTTGCTCTTACGCATCATGGATTGGGATTCCAGCGGGGGTCTGTTTGAGGAGCGGCAAAGTTGCTCTGTTCTGCGCAAGTGCAGACTTGCAGATGTTGACAAGTGCCTCAATTTTATGCTTAACGCTTACCATGATGTCTAGTATCACCACGAAGCGCCAAAGCATACTGCCACATGAGAGTCAGGATGGCCGAGCGGTCTAAGGCGCTGCGTTCAGGTCGCAGTCTCCTCTGGAGGCGTGGGTTCGAATCCCACTTCTGACAGGCTAGCTTTTCCTTAAATATTAAGCAAGGCCATTTTTCTCAGGGCTCGAAGTCCCCCGAAGTCAACTTTGAAAGCAGTTTGAGGAACAAGAAACCCTCCATCAGAAAGGAGGCTAGCTTTTCCTTAAATATTAAGCAAGGCCATTTTTCTCAGGGCTCCCGAAGTCAACTTTGAAAGCAGTTTGAGGAACAAGAAACGCTCCATCAGAAAGGGGGAAAAAACACCACGCCAATCCCTTTTCTTCCTGCTTCATAGGCCACTGGTCTGGTTAAACCACGGGGTGTGAGTTTCATTCTCACTGGTGCCTAACTTCTAGGCTGATGCTCAAAAGGAACATTGGAACCCCGTTAGCCAGTAGAACATAATATGCTTGTTCTCGGGGAGAGAAGCTAATTAACCTTGCAGATAAGATTCCTTTGAATGGTCAATTGATGTTGCTGCAAGCTTTGGAAACCACTCAGGTTTCTTTTTCAGGGTTCTGATAGGATATATCTGAAGAAACATTTATACACATACTAGGCTGATGTCAAAATCCTGCTTCTAAACCAGCAACTTGAAGAAAGGTAGAAAAAGTCCTTCAAGCTTTCCTCCGTGTTTGCTCTTACGCATCATGGATTGGGATTCCAGCGGGGGTCTGTTTGAGGAGCGGCAAAGTTGCTCTGTTCTGCGCAAGTGCAGACTTGCAGATGTTGACAAGTGCCTCAATTTTATGCTTAACGCTTACCATGATGTCTAGTATCACCACGAAGCGCCAAAGCATACTGCCACATGAGAGTCAGGATGGCCGAGCGGTCTAAGGCGCTGTGTTCAGGTCGCAGTCTCCTCTGGAGGCGTGGGTTCGAATCCCACTTCTGACAGGCTAGCTTTTCCTTAAATATTAAGCAAGGCCATTTTTCTCAGGGCTCCCGAAGTCAACTTTGAAAGCAGTTTGAGGAACAAGAAACGCTCCATCAGAAAGGGGAAAAAAACACCACGCCAATCCCTTTTCTTCCTGCTTCATAGGCCACTGGTCTGGTTAAACCACGGGGTGTGAGTTTCATTCTCACTGGTGCCTAACTTCTAGGCTGATGCTCAAAAGGAACATTGGAACCCCGTTAGCCAGTAGAACATAATATGCTTGTTCTCGGGGAGAGAAGCTAATTAACCTTGCAGATAAGATTCCTTTGAATGGTCAATTGATGTTGCTGCAAGCTTTGGAAACCACTCAGGTTTCTTTTTCAGGGTTCTGATAGGATATATCTGAAGAAACATTTATACACATACTAGGCTGATGTCAAAATCCTGCTTCTAAACCAGCAACTTGAAGAAAGGTAGAAAAAGTCCTTCAAGCTTTCCTCCGTGTTTGCTCTTACGCATCATGGATTGGGATTCCAGCGGGGGTCTGTTTGAGGAGCGGCAAAGTTGCTCTGTTCTGCGCAAGTGCAGACTTGCAGATGTTGACAAGTGCCTCAATTTTATGCTTAACGCTTACCATGATGTCTAGTATCACCACGAAGCGCCAAAGCATACTGCCACATGAGAGTCAGGATGGCCGAGCGGTCTAAGGCGCTGTGTTCAGGTCGCAGTCTCCTCTGGAGGCGTGGGTTCGAATCCCACTTCTGACAGGCTAGCTTTTCCTTAAATATTAAGCAAGGCCATTTTTCTCAGGGCTCGAAGTCCCCCCGAAGTCAACTTTGAAAGCAGTTTGAGGAACAAGAAACCCTCCATCAGAAAGGAGGCTAGCTTTTCCTTAAATATTAAGCAAGGCCATTTTTCTCAGGGCTCCCGAAGTCAACTTTGAAAGCAGTTTGAGGAACAAGAAACGCTCCATCAGAAAGGGGGAAAAAACACCACGCCAATCCCTTTTCTTCCTGCTTCATAGGCCACTGGTCTGGTTAAACCACGGGGTGTGAGTTTCATTCTCACTGGTGCCTAACTTCTAGGCTGATGCTCAAAAGGAACATTGGAACCCCGTTAGCCAGTAGAACATAATATGCTTGTTCTCGGGGAGAGAAGCTAATTAACCTTGCAGATAAGATTCCTTTGAATGGTCAATTGATGTTGCTGCAAGCTTTGGAAACCACTCAGGTTTCTTTTTCAGGGTTCTGATAGGATATATCTGAAGAAACATTTATACACATACTAGGCTGATGTCAAAATCCTGCTTCTAAACCAGCAACTTGAAGAAAGGTAGAAAAAGTCCTTCAAGCTTTCCTCCGTGTTTGCTCTTACGCATCATGGATTGGGATTCCAGCGGGGGTCTGTTTGAGGAGCGGCAAAGTTGCTCTGTTCTGCGCAAGTGCAGACTTGCAGATGTTGACAAGTGCCTCAATTTTATGCTTAACGCTTACCATGATGTCTAGTATCACCACGAAGCGCCAAAACATACTGCCACATGAGAGTCAGGATGGCCGTGCGGTCTAAGGCGCTGCGTTCAGGTCGCAGTCTCCTCTGGAGGCGTGGGTTCGAATCCCACTTCTGACAGGCTAGCTTTTCCTTAAATATTAAGCAAGGCCATTTTTCTCAGGGCTCGAAGTCCCCCGAAGTCAACTTTGAAAGCAGTTTGAGGAACAAGAAACCCTCCATCAGAAAGGAGGCTAGCTTTTCCTTAAATATTAAGCAAGGCCATTTTTCTCAGGGCTCCCGAAGTCAACTTTGAAAGCAGTTTGAGGAACAAGAAACGCTCCATCAGAAAGGGGAAAAAAACACCACGCCAATCCCTTTTCTTCCTGCTTCATAGGCCACTGGTCTGGTTAAACCACGGGGTGTGAGTTTCATTCTCACTGGTGCCTAACTTCTAGGCTGATGCTCAAAAGGAACATTGGAACACCGTTAGCCAGTAGAACATAATATGCTTGTTCTCGGGGAGAGAAGCTAATTAACCTTGCAGATAAGATTCCTTTGAATGGTCAATTGATGTTGCTGCAAGCTTTGGAAACCACTCAGGTTTCTTTTTCAGGGTTCTGATAGGATATATCTGAAGAAACATTTATACACATACTAGGCTGATGTCAAAATCCTGCTTCTAAACCAGCAACTTGAAGAAAGGTAGAAAAAGTCCTTCAAGCTTTCCTCCGTTCAACCTTTGAATGCGAAATACTCAATCAGATCGTGGAAGATCACCACCAGTAAGTGACAAACTGATCCAGTCTTTATACTTCATCCCAAGAATTGGACTCTTAATGTCACCATTTTTTCTTTGCGCTTTGCATTTTTTTTTCACACCTGCGTATTTAGGATAGCTGCATGATCTTTCCTGGAGGCGTGGGTTCAAATCCCACCCCATGACAGCCAAGTGTTTGCTCTTACGCGTCACGGATTGGGATTCCAGCGGGGGTCTGTGTGAGGAGCGGCAAAGTTGCTCTGTTCTGCGCAAGTGCAGACTTGCAGATGTTGACAAGTGCCTCAATTTTATGCTTAACGCTTACCATGATGTCTAGTATCACCACGAAGCGCCAAAGCATACTGCCACATGAGAGTCAGGATGGCCGAGCGGTCTAAGGCGCTGTGTTCAGGTTGCAGTCTCCTCTGGAGGCGTGGGTTCGAATCCCACTTCTGACAGGCTAGCTTTTCCTTAAATATTAAGCAAGGCCATTTTTCTCAGGGCTCGAAGTCCCCCCGAAGTCAACTTTGAAAGCAGTTTGAGGAACAAGAAACCCTCCATCAGAAAGGAGGCTAGCTTTTCCTTAAATATTAAGCAAGGCCATTTTTCTCAGGGCTCCCGAAGTCAACTTTGAAAGCAGTTTGAGGAACAAGAAACGCTCCATCAGAAAGGGGAAAAAAACACCACGCCAATCCCTTTTCTTCCTGCTTCATAGGCCACTGGTCTGGTTAAACCACGGGGTGTGAGTTTCATTCTCACTGGTGCCTAACTTCTAGGCTGATGCTCAAAAGGAACATTGGAACCCCGTTAGCCAGTAGAACATAATATGCTTGTTCTCGGGGAGAGAAGCTAATTAACCTTGCAGATAAGATTCCTTTGAATGGTCAATTGATGTTGCTGCAAGCTTTGGAAACCACTCAGGTTTCTTTTTCAGGGTTCTGATAGGATATATCTGAAGAAACATTTATACACATACTAGGCTGATGTCAAAATCCTGCTTCTAAACCAGCAACTTGAAGAAAGGTAGAAAAAGTCCTTCAAGCTTTCCTCCGTGTTTGCTCTTACGCATCATGGATTGGGATTCCAGCGGGGGTCTGTTTGAGGAGCGGCAAAGTTGCTCTGTTCTGCGCAAGTGCAGACTTGCAGATGTTGACAAGTGCCTCAATTTTATGCTTAACGCTTACCATGATGTCTAGTATCACCACGAAGCGCCAAAGCATACTGCCACATGAGAGTCAGGATGGCCGAGCGGTCTAAGGCGCTGCGTTCAGGTCGCAGTCTCCTCTGGAGGCGTGGGTTCGAATCCCACTTCTGACAGGCTAGCTTTTCCTTAAATATTAAGCAAGGCCATTTTTCTCAGGGCTCGAAGTCCCCCCGAAGTCAACTTTGAAAGCAGTTTGAGGAACAAGAAACCCTCCATCAGAAAGGAGGCTAGCTTTTCCTTAAATATTAAGCAAGGCCATTTTTCTCAGGGCTCCCGAAGTCAACTTTGAAAGCAGTTTGAGGAACAAGAAACGCTCCATCAGAAAGGGGAAAAAAACACCACGCCAATCCCTTTTCTTCCTGCTTCATAGGCCACTGGTCTGGTTAAACCACGGGGTGTGAGTTTCATTCTCACTGGTGCCTAACTTCTAGGCTGATGCTCAAAAGGAACATTGGAACCCCGTTAGCCAGTAGAACATAATATGCTTGTTCTCGGGGAGAGAAGCTAATTAACCTTGCAGATAAGATTCCTTTGAATGGTCAATTGATGTTGCTGCAAGCTTTGGAAACCACTCAGGTTTCTTTTTCAGGGTTCTGATAGGATATATCTGAAGAAACATTTATACACATACTAGGCTGATGTCAAAATCCTGCTTCTAAACCAGCAACTTGAAGAAAGGTAGAAAAAGTCCTTCAAGCTTTCCTCCGTGTTTGCTCTTACGCATCATGGATTGGGATTCCAGCGGGGGTCTGTTTGAGGAGCGGCAAAGTTGCTCTGTTCTGCGCAAGTGCAGACTTGCAGATGTTGACAAGTGCCTCAATTTTATGCTTAACGCTTACCATGATGTCTAGTATCACCACGAAGCGCCAAAGCATACTGCCACATGAGAGTCAGGATGGCCGAGCGGTCTAAGGCGCTGCGTTCAGGTCGCAGTCTCCTCTGGAGGCGTGGGTTCGAATCCCACTTCTGACAGGCTAGCTTTTCCTTAAATATTAAGCAAGGCCATTTTTCTCAGGGCTCGAAGTCCCCCCGAAGTCAACTTTGAAAGCAGTTTGAGGAACAAGAAACCCTCCATCAGAAAGGAGGCTAGCTTTTCCTTAAATATTAAGCAAGGCCATTTTTCTCAGGGCTCCCGAAGTCAACTTTGAAAGCAGTTTGAGGAACAAGAAACGCTCCATCAGAAAGGGGGAAAAAACACCACGCCAATCCCTTTTCTTCCTGCTTCATAGGCCACTGGTCTGGTTAAACCACGGGGTGTGAGTTTCATTCTCACTGGTGCCTAACTTCTAGGCTGATGCTCAAAAGGAACATTGGAACCCCGTTAGCCAGTAGAACATAATATGCTTGTTCTCGGGGAGAGAAGCTAATTAACCTTGCAGATAAGATTCCTTTGAATGGTCAATTGATGTTGCTGCAAGCTTTGGAAACCACTCAGGTTTCTTTTTCAGGGTTCTGATAGGATATATCTGAAGAAACATTTATACACATACTAGGCTGATGTCAAAATCCTGCTTCTAAACCAGCAACTTGAAGAAAGGTAGAAAAAGTCCTTCAAGCTTTCCTCCGTTCAACCTTTGAATGCGAAATACTCAATCAGATCGTGGAAGATCACCACCAGTAAGTGACAAACTGATCCAGTCTTTATACTTCATCCCAAGAATTGGACTCTTAATGTCACCATTTTTTCTTTGCGCTTTGCATTTTTTTTTCACACCTGCGTATTTAGGATAGCTGCATGATCTTTCCTGGAGGCGTGGGTTCAAATCCCACCCCATGACAGCCAAGTGTTTGCTCTTACGCGTCACGGATTGGGATTCCAGCGGGGGTCTGTGTGAGGAGCGGCAAAGTTGCTCTGTTCTGCGCAAGTGCAGACTTGCAGATGTTGACAAGTGCCTCAATTTTATGCTTAACGCTTACCATGATGTCTAGTATCACCACGAAGCGCCAAAGCATACTGCCACATGAGAGTCAGGATGGCCGAGCGGTCTAAGGCGCTGCGTTCAGGTCGCAGTCTCCTCTGGAGGCGTGGGTTCGAATCCCACTTCTGACAGGCTAGCTTTTCCTTAAATATTAAGCAAGGCCATTTTTCTCAGGGCTCGAAGTCCCCCCGAAGTCAACTTTGAAAGCAGTTTGAGGAACAAGAAACCCTCCATCAGAAAGGAGGCTAGCTTTTCCTTAAATATTAAGCAAGGCCATTTTTCTCAGGGCTCCCGAAGTCAACTTTGAAAGCAGTTTGAGGAACAAGAAACGCTCCATCAGAAAGGGGAAAAAAACACCACGCCAATCCCTTTTCTTCCTGCTTCATAGGCCACTGGTCTGGTTAAACCACGGGGTGTGAGTTTCATTCTCACTGGTGCCTAACTTCTAGGCTGATGCTCAAAAGGAACATTGGAACCCCGTTAGCCAGTAGAACATAATATGCTTGTTCTCGGGGAGAGAAGCTAATTAACCTTGCAGATAAGATTCCTTTGAATGGTCAATTGATGTTGCTGCAAGCTTTGGAAACCACTCAGGTTTCTTTTTCAGGGTTCTGATAGGATATATCTGAAGAAACATTTATACACATACTAGGCTGATGTCAAAATCCTGCTTCTAAACCAGCAACTTGAAGAAAGGTAGAAAAAGTCCTTCAAGCTTTCCTCCGTGTTTGCTCTTACGCATCATGGATTGGGATTCCAGTGGGGGTCTGTTTGAGGAGCGGCAAAGTTGCTCTGTTCTGCGCAAGTGCAGACTTGCAGATGTTGACAAGTGCCTCAATTTTATGCTTAACGCTTACCATGATGTCTAGTATCACCACGAAGCGCCAAAGCATACTGCCACATGAGAGTCAGGATGGCCGAGCGGTCTAAGGCGCTGTGTTCAGGTCGCAGTCTCCTCTGGAGGCGTGGGTTCGAATCCCACTTCTGACAGGCTAGCTTTTCCTTAAATATTAAGCAAGGCCATTTTTCTCAGGGCTCGAAGTCCCCCCGAAGTCAACTTTGAAAGCAGTTTGAGGAACAAGAAACCCTCCATCAGAAAGGAGGCTAGCTTTTCCTTAAATATTAAGCAAGGCCATTTTTCTCAGGGCTCCCGAAGTCAACTTTGAAAGCAGTTTGAGGAACAAGAAACGCTCCATCAGAAAGGGGAAAAAAACACCACGCCAATCCCTTTTCTTCCTGCTTCATAGGCCACTGGTCTGGTTAAACCACGGGGTGTGAGTTTCATTCTCGGTGCCTAACTTCTAGGCTGATGCTCAAAAGGAACATTGGAACCCCGTTAGCCAGTAGAACATAATATGCTTGTTCTCGGGGAGAGAAGCTAATTAACCTTGCAGATAAGATTCCTTTGAATGGTCAATTGATGTTGCTGCAAGCTTTGGAAACCACTCAGGTTTCTTTTTCAGGGTTCTGATAGGATATATCTGAAGAAACATTTATACACATACTAGGCTGATGTCAAAATCCTGCTTCTAAACCAGCAACTTGAAGAAAGGTAGAAAAAGTCCTTCAAGCTTTCCTCCGTTCAACCTTTGAATGCGAAATACTCAATCAGATCGTGGAAGATCACCACCAGTAAGTGACAAACTGATCCAGTCTTTATACTTCATCCCAAGAATTGGACTCTTAATGTCACCATTTTTTCTTTGCGCTTTGCATTTTTTTTTCACACCTGCGTATTTAGGATAGCTGCATGATCTTTCCTGGAGGCGTGGGTTCAAATCCCACCCCATGACAGCCAAGTGTTTGCTCTTACGCGTCACGGATTGGGATTCCAGCGGGGGTCTGTGTGAGGAGCGGCAAAGTTGCTCTGTTCTGCGCAAGTGCAGACTTGCAGATGTTGACAAGTGCCTCAATTTTATGCTTAACGCTTACCATGATGTCTAGTATCACCACGAAGCGCCAAAGCATACTGCCACATGAGAGTCAGGATGGCCGAGCGGTCTAAGGCGCTGCGTTCAGGTCGCAGTCTCCTCTGGAGGCGTGGGTTCGAATCCCACTTCTGACAGGCTAGCTTTTCCTTAAATATTAAGCAAGGCCATTTTTCTCAGGGCTCGAAGTCCCCCCGAAGTCAACTTTGAAAGCAGTTTGAGGAACAAGAAACCCTCCATCAGAAAGGAGGCTAGCTTTTCCTTAAATATTAAGCAAGGCCATTTTTCTCAGGGCTCCCGAAGTCAACTTTGAAAGCAGTTTGAGGAACAAGAAACGCTCCATCAGAAAGGGGAAAAAAACACCACGCCAATCCCTTTTCTTCCTGCTTCATAGGCCACTGGTCTGGTTAAACCACGGGGTGTGAGTTTCATTCTCACTGGTGCCTAACTTCTAGGCTGATGCTCAAAAGGAACATTGGAACCCCGTTAGCCAGTAGAACATAATATGCTTGTTCTCGGGGAGAGAAGCTAATTAACCTTGCAGATAAGATTCCTTTGAATGGTCAATTGATGTTGCTGCAAGCTTTGGAAACCACTCAGGTTTCTTTTTCAGGGTTCTGATAGGATATATCTGAAGAAACATTTATACACATACTAGGCTGATGTCAAAATCCTGCTTCTAAACCAGCAACTTGAAGAAAGGTAGAAAAAGTCCTTCAAGCTTTCCTCCGTGTTTGCTCTTACGCATCATGGATTGGGATTCCAGTGGGGGTCTGTTTGAGGAGCGGCAAAGTTGCTCTGTTCTGCGCAAGTGCAGACTTGCAGATGTTGACAAGTGCCTCAATTTTATGCTTAACGCTTACCATGATGTCTAGTATCACCACGAAGCGCCAAAGCATACTGCCACATGAGAGTCAGGATGGCCGAGCGGTCTAAGGCGCTGTGTTCAGGTCGCAGTCTCCTCTGGAGGCGTGGGTTCGAATCCCACTTCTGACAGGCTAGCTTTTCCTTAAATATTAAGCAAGGCCATTTTTCTCAGGGCTCGAAGTCCCCCCGAAGTCAACTTTGAAAGCAGTTTGAGGAACAAGAAACCCTCCATCAGAAAGGAGGCTAGCTTTTCCTTAAATATTAAGCAAGGCCATTTTTCTCAGGGCTCCCGAAGTCAACTTTGAAAGCAGTTTGAGGAACAAGAAACGCTCCATCAGAAAGGGGAAAAAAACACCACGCCAATCCCTTTTCTTCCTGCTTCATAGGCCACTGGTCTGGTTAAACCACGGGGTGTGAGTTTCATTCTCACTGGTGCCTAACTTCTAGGCTGATGCTCAAAAGGAACATTGGAACCCCGTTAGCCAGTAGAACATAATATGCTTGTTCTCGGGGAGAGAAGCTAATTAACCTTGCAGATAAGATTCCTTTGAATGGTCAATTGATGTTGCTGCAAGCTTTGGAAACCACTCAGGTTTCTTTTTCAGGGTTCTGATAGGATATATCTGAAGAAACATTTATACACATACTAGGCTGATGTCAAAATCCTGCTTCTAAACCAGCAACTTGAAGAAAGGTAGAAAAAGTCCTTCAAGCTTTCCTCCGTGTTTGCTCTTACGCATCATGGATTGGGATTCCAGCGGGGGTCTGTTTGAGGAGCGGCAAAGTTGCTCTGTTCTGCGCAAGTGCAGACTTGCAGATGTTGACAAGTGCCTCAATTTTATGCTTAACGCTTACCATGATGTCTAGTATCACCACGAAGCGCCAAAGCATACTGCCACATGAGAGTCAGGATGGCCGAGCGGTCTAAGGCGCTGCGTTCAGGTCGCAGTCTCCTCTGGAGGCGTGGGTTCGAATCCCACTTCTGACAGGCTAGCTTTTCCTTAAATATTAAGCAAGGCCATTTTTCTCAGGGCTCGAAGTCCCCCCGAAGTCAACTTTGAAAGCAGTTTGAGGAACAAGAAACCCTCCATCAGAAAGGAGGCTAGCTTTTCCTTAAATATTAAGCAAGGCCATTTTTCTCAGGGCTCCCGAAGTCAACTTTGAAAGCAGTTTGAGGAACAAGAAACGCTCCATCAGAAAGGGGAAAAAAACACCACGCCAATCCCTTTTCTTCCTGCTTCATAGGCCACTGGTCTGGTTAAACCACGGGGTGTGAGTTTCATTCTCACTGGTGCCTAACTTCTAGGCTGATGCTCAAAAGGAACATTGGAACCCCGTTAGCCAGTAGAACATAATATGCTTGTTCTCGGGGAGAGAAGCTAATTAACCTTGCAGATAAGATTCCTTTGAATGGTCAATTGATGTTGCTGCAAGCTTTGGAAACCACTCAGGTTTCTTTTTCAGGGTTCTGATAGGATATATCTGAAGAAACATTTATACACATACTAGGCTGATGTCAAAATCCTGCTTCTAAACCAGCAACTTGAAGAAAGGTAGAAAAAGTCCTTCAAGCTTTCCTCCGTGTTTGCTCTTACGCATCATGGATTGGGATTCCAGCGGGGGTCTGTTTGAGGAGCGGCAAAGTTGCTCTGTTCTGCGCAAGTGCAGACTTGCAGATGTTGACAAGTGCCTCAATTTTATGCTTAACGCTTACCATGATGTCTAGTATCACCACGAAGCGCCAAAGCATACTGCCACATGAGAGTCAGGATGGCCGAGCGGTCTAAGGCGCTGCGTTCAGGTCGCAGTCTCCTCTGGAGGCGTGGGTTCGAATCCCACTTCTGACAGGCTAGCTTTTCCTTAAATATTAAGCAAGGCCATTTTTCTCAGGGCTCGAAGTCCCCCCGAAGTCAACTTTGAAAGCAGTTTGAGGAACAAGAAACCCTCCATCAGAAAGGAGGCTAGCTTTTCCTTAAATATTAAGCAAGGCCATTTTTCTCAGGGCTCCCGAAGTCAACTTTGAAAGCAGTTTGAGGAACAAGAAACGCTCCATCAGAAAGGGGGAAAAAACACCACGCCAATCCCTTTTCTTCCTGCTTCATAGGCCACTGGTCTGGTTAAACCACGGGGTGTGAGTTTCATTCTCACTGGTGCCTAACTTCTAGGCTGATGCTCAAAAGGAACATTGGAACCCCGTTAGCCAGTAGAACATAATATGCTTGTTCTCGGGGAGAGAAGCTAATTAACCTTGCAGATAAGATTCCTTTGAATGGTCAATTGATGTTGCTGCAAGCTTTGGAAACCACTCAGGTTTCTTTTTCAGGGTTCTGATAGGATATATCTGAAGAAACATTTATACACATACTAGGCTGATGTCAAAATCCTGCTTCTAAACCAGCAACTTGAAGAAAGGTAGAAAAAGTCCTTCAAGCTTTCCTCCGTTCAACCTTTGAATGCGAAATACTCAATCAGATCGTGGAAGATCACCACCAGTAAGTGACAAACTGATCCAGTCTTTATACTTCATCCCAAGAATTGGACTCTTAATGTCACCATTTTTTCTTTGCGCTTTGCATTTTTTTTTCACACCTGCGTATTTAGGATAGCTGCATGATCTTTCCTGGAGGCGTGGGTTCAAATCCCACCCCATGACAGCCAAGTGTTTGCTCTTACGCGTCACGGATTGGGATTCCAGCGGGGGTCTGTGTGAGGAGCGGCAAAGTTGCTCTGTTCTGCGCAAGTGCAGACTTGCAGATGTTGACAAGTGCCTCAATTTTATGCTTAACGCTTACCATGATGTCTAGTATCACCACGAAGCGCCAAAGCATACTGCCACATGAGAGTCAGGATGGCCGAGCGGTCTAAGGCGCTGCGTTCAGGTCGCAGTCTCCTCTGGAGGCGTGGGTTCGAATCCCACTTCTGACAGGCTAGCTTTTCCTTAAATATTAAGCAAGGCCATTTTTCTCAGGGCTCGAAGTCCCCCCGAAGTCAACTTTGAAAGCAGTTTGAGGAACAAGAAACCCTCCATCAGAAAGGAGGCTAGCTTTTCCTTAAATATTAAGCAAGGCCATTTTTCTCAGGGCTCCCGAAGTCAACTTTGAAAGCAGTTTGAGGAACAAGAAACGCTCCATCAGAAAGGGGAAAAAAACACCACGCCAATCCCTTTTCTTCCTGCTTCATAGGCCACTGGTCTGGTTAAACCACGGGGTGTGAGTTTCATTCTCACTGGTGCCTAACTTCTAGGCTGATGCTCAAAAGGAACATTGGAACCCCGTTAGCCAGTAGAACATAATATGCTTGTTCTCGGGGAGAGAAGCTAATTAACCTTGCAGATAAGATTCCTTTGAATGGTCAATTGATGTTGCTGCAAGCTTTGGAAACCACTCAGGTTTCTTTTTCAGGGTTCTGATAGGATATATCTGAAGAAACATTTATACACATACTAGGCTGATGTCAAAATCCTGCTTCTAAACCAGCAACTTGAAGAAAGGTAGAAAAAGTCCTTCAAGCTTTCCTCCGTGTTTGCTCTTACGCATCATGGATTGGGATTCCAGTGGGGGTCTGTTTGAGGAGCGGCAAAGTTGCTCTGTTCTGCGCAAGTGCAGACTTGCAGATGTTGACAAGTGCCTCAATTTTATGCTTAACGCTTACCATGATGTCTAGTATCACCACGAAGCGCCAAAGCATACTGCCACATGAGAGTCAGGATGGCCGAGCGGTCTAAGGCGCTGTGTTCAGGTCGCAGTCTCCTCTGGAGGCGTGGGTTCGAATCCCACTTCTGACAGGCTAGCTTTTCCTTAAATATTAAGCAAGGCCATTTTTCTCAGGGCTCGAAGTCCCCCCGAAGTCAACTTTGAAAGCAGTTTGAGGAACAAGAAACCCTCCATCAGAAAGGAGGCTAGCTTTTCCTTAAATATTAAGCAAGGCCATTTTTCTCAGGGCTCCCGAAGTCAACTTTGAAAGCAGTTTGAGGAACAAGAAACGCTCCATCAGAAAGGGGAAAAAAACACCACGCCAATCCCTTTTCTTCCTGCTTCATAGGCCACTGGTCTGGTTAAACCACGGGGTGTGAGTTTCATTCTCGGTGCCTAACTTCTAGGCTGATGCTCAAAAGGAACATTGGAACCCCGTTAGCCAGTAGAACATAATATGCTTGTTCTCGGGGAGAGAAGCTAATTAACCTTGCAGATAAGATTCCTTTGAATGGTCAATTGATGTTGCTGCAAGCTTTGGAAACCACTCAGGTTTCTTTTTCAGGGTTCTGATAGGATATATCTGAAGAAACATTTATACACATACTAGGCTGATGTCAAAATCCTGCTTCTAAACCAGCAACTTGAAGAAAGGTAGAAAAAGTCCTTCAAGCTTTCCTCCGTTCAACCTTTGAATGCGAAATACTCAATCAGATCGTGGAAGATCACCACCAGTAAGTGACAAACTGATCCAGTCTTTATACTTCATCCCAAGAATTGGACTCTTAATGTCACCATTTTTTCTTTGCGCTTTGCATTTTTTTTTCACACCTGCGTATTTAGGATAGCTGCATGATCTTTCCTGGAGGCGTGGGTTCAAATCCCACCCCATGACAGCCAAGTGTTTGCTCTTACGCGTCACGGATTGGGATTCCAGCGGGGGTCTGTGTGAGGAGCGGCAAAGTTGCTCTGTTCTGCGCAAGTGCAGACTTGCAGATGTTGACAAGTGCCTCAATTTTATGCTTAACGCTTACCATGATGTCTAGTATCACCACGAAGCGCCAAAGCATACTGCCACATGAGAGTCAGGATGGCCGAGCGGTCTAAGGCGCTGCGTTCAGGTCGCAGTCTCCTCTGGAGGCGTGGGTTCGAATCCCACTTCTGACAGGCTAGCTTTTCCTTAAATATTAAGCAAGGCCATTTTTCTCAGGGCTCGAAGTCCCCCCGAAGTCAACTTTGAAAGCAGTTTGAGGAACAAGAAACCCTCCATCAGAAAGGAGGCTAGCTTTTCCTTAAATATTAAGCAAGGCCATTTTTCTCAGGGCTCCCGAAGTCAACTTTGAAAGCAGTTTGAGGAACAAGAAACGCTCCATCAGAAAGGGGAAAAAAACACCACGCCAATCCCTTTTCTTCCTGCTTCATAGGCCACTGGTCTGGTTAAACCACGGGGTGTGAGTTTCATTCTCACTGGTGCCTAACTTCTAGGCTGATGCTCAAAAGGAACATTGGAACCCCGTTAGCCAGTAGAACATAATATGCTTGTTCTCGGGGAGAGAAGCTAATTAACCTTGCAGATAAGATTCCTTTGAATGGTCAATTGATGTTGCTGCAAGCTTTGGAAACCACTCAGGTTTCTTTTTCAGGGTTCTGATAGGATATATCTGAAGAAACATTTATACACATACTAGGCTGATGTCAAAATCCTGCTTCTAAACCAGCAACTTGAAGAAAGGTAGAAAAAGTCCTTCAAGCTTTCCTCCGTGTTTGCTCTTACGCATCATGGATTGGGATTCCAGTGGGGGTCTGTTTGAGGAGCGGCAAAGTTGCTCTGTTCTGCGCAAGTGCAGACTTGCAGATGTTGACAAGTGCCTCAATTTTATGCTTAACGCTTACCATGATGTCTAGTATCACCACGAAGCGCCAAAGCATACTGCCACATGAGAGTCAGGATGGCCGAGCGGTCTAAGGCGCTGTGTTCAGGTCGCAGTCTCCTCTGGAGGCGTGGGTTCGAATCCCACTTCTGACAGGCTAGCTTTTCCTTAAATATTAAGCAAGGCCATTTTTCTCAGGGCTCGAAGTCCCCCCGAAGTCAACTTTGAAAGCAGTTTGAGGAACAAGAAACCCTCCATCAGAAAGGAGGCTAGCTTTTCCTTAAATATTAAGCAAGGCCATTTTTCTCAGGGCTCCCGAAGTCAACTTTGAAAGCAGTTTGAGGAACAAGAAACGCTCCATCAGAAAGGGGAAAAAAACACCACGCCAATCCCTTTTCTTCCTGCTTCATAGGCCACTGGTCTGGTTAAACCACGGGGTGTGAGTTTCATTCTCACTGGTGCCTAACTTCTAGGCTGATGCTCAAAAGGAACATTGGAACCCCGTTAGCCAGTAGAACATAATATGCTTGTTCTCGGGGAGAGAAGCTAATTAACCTTGCAGATAAGATTCCTTTGAATGGTCAATTGATGTTGCTGCAAGCTTTGGAAACCACTCAGGTTTCTTTTTCAGGGTTCTGATAGGATATATCTGAAGAAACATTTATACACATACTAGGCTGATGTCAAAATCCTGCTTCTAAACCAGCAACTTGAAGAAAGGTAGAAAAAGTCCTTCAAGCTTTCCTCCGTTCAACCTTTGAATGCGAAATACTCAATCAGATCGTGGAAGATCACCACCAGTAAGTGACAAACTGATCCAGTCTTTATACTTCATCCCAAGAATTGGACTCTTAATGTCACCATTTTTTCTTTGCGCTTTGCATTTTTTTTTCACACCTGCGTATTTAGGAAAGCTGCATGATCTTTCCTGGAGGCGTGGGTTCAAATCCCACCCCATGACAGCCAAGTGTTTGCTCTTACGCGTCACGGATTGGGATTCCAGCGGGGGTCTGTGTGAGGAGCGGCAAAGTTGCTCTGTTCTGCGCAAGTGCAGACTTGCAGATGTTGACAAGTGCCTCAATTTTATGCTTAACGCTTACCATGATGTCTAGTATCACCACGAAGCGCCAAAGCATACTGCCACATGAGAGTCAGGATGGCCGAGCGGTCTAAGGCGCTGCGTTCAGGTCGCAGTCTCCTCTGGAGGCGTGGGTTCGAATCCCACTTCTGACAGGCTAGCTTTTCCTTAAATATTAAGCAAGGCCATTTTTCTCAGGGCTCGAAGTCCCCCCGAAGTCAACTTTGAAAGCAGTTTGAGGAACAAGAAACCCTCCATCAGAAAGGAGGCTAGCTTTTCCTTAAATATTAAGCAAGGCCATTTTTCTCAGGGCTCCCGAAGTCAACTTTGAAAGCAGTTTGAGGAACAAGAAACGCTCCATCAGAAAGGGGGAAAAAACACCACGCCAATCCCTTTTCTTCCTGCTTCATAGGCCACTGGTCTGGTTAAACCACGGGGTGTGAGTTTCATTCTCACTGGTGCCTAACTTCTAGGCTGATGCTCAAAAGGAACATTGGAACCCCGTTAGCCAGTAGAACATAATATGCTTGTTCTCGGGGAGAGAAGCTAATTAACCTTGCAGATAAGATTCCTTTGAATGGTCAATTGATGTTGCTGCAAGCTTTGGAAACCACTCAGGTTTCTTTTTCAGGGTACTGATAGGATATATCTGAAGAAACATTTATACACATACTAGGCTGATGTCAAAATCCTGCTTCTAAACCAGCAACTTGAAGAAAGGTAGAAAAAGTCCTTCAAGCTTTCCTCCGTGTTTGCTCTTACGCATCATGGATTGGGATTCCAGCGGGGGTCTGTTTGAGGAGCGGCAAAGTTGCTCTGTTCTGCGCAAGTGCAGACTTGCAGATGTTGACAAGTGCCTCAATTTTATGCTTAACGCTTACCATGATGTCTAGTATCACCACGAAGCGCCAAAGCATACTGCCACATGAGAGTCAGGATGGCCGAGCGGTCTAAGGCGCTGTGTTCAGGTCGCAGTCTCCTCTGGAGGCGTGGGTTCGAATCCCACTTCTGACAGGCTAGCTTTTCCTTAAATATTAAGCAAGGCCATTTTTCTCAGGGCTCGAAGTCCCCCCGAAGTCAACTTTGAAAGCAGTTTGAGGAACAAGAAACCCTCCATCAGAAAGGAGGCTAGCTTTTCCTTAAATATTAAGCAAGGCCATTTTTCTCAGGGCTCCCGAAGTCAACTTTGAAAGCAGTTTGAGGAACAAGAAACGCTCCATCAGAAAGGGGAAAAAAACACCACGCCAATCCCTTTTCTTCCTGCTTCATAGGCCACTGGTCTGGTTAAACCACGGGGTGTGAGTTTCATTCTCACTGGTGCCTAACTTCTAGGCTGATGCTCAAAAGGAACATTGGAACCCCGTTAGCCAGTAGAACATAATATGCTTGTTCTCGGGGAGAGAAGCTAATTAACCTTGCAGATAAGATTCCTTTGAATGGTCAATTGATGTTGCTGCAAGCTTTGGAAACCACTCAGGTTTCTTTTTCAGGGTTCTGATAGGATATATCTGAAGAAACATTTATACACATACTAGGCTGATGTCAAAATCCTGCTTCTAAACCAGCAACTTGAAGAAAGGTAGAAAAAGTCCTTCAAGCTTTCCTCCGTGTTTGCTCTTACGCATCATGGATTGGGATTCCAGTGGGGGTCTGTTTGAGGAGCGGCAAAGTTGCTCTGTTCTGCGCAAGTGCAGACTTGCAGATGTTGACAAGTGCCTCAATTTTATGCTTAACGCTTACCATGATGTCTAGTATCACCACGAAGCGCCAAAGCATACTGCCACATGAGAGTCAGGATGGCCGAGCGGTCTAAGGCGCTGTGTTCAGGTCGCAGTCTCCTCTGGAGGCGTGGGTTCGAATCCCACTTCTGACAGGCTAGCTTTTCCTTAAATATTAAGCAAGGCCATTTTTCTCAGGGCTCGAAGTCCCCCCGAAGTCAACTTTGAAAGCAGTTTGAGGAACAAGAAACCCTCCATCAGAAAGGAGGCTAGCTTTTCCTTAAATATTAAGCAAGGCCATTTTTCTCAGGGCTCCCGAAGTCAACTTTGAAAGCAGTTTGAGGAACAAGAAACGCTCCATCAGAAAGGGGAAAAAAACACCACGCCAATCCCTTTTCTTCCTGCTTCATAGGCCACTGGTCTGGTTAAACCACGGGGTGTGAGTTTCATTCTCGGTGCCTAACTTCTAGGCTGATGCTCAAAAGGAACATTGGAACCCCGTTAGCCAGTAGAACATAATATGCTTGTTCTCGGGGAGAGAAGCTAATTAACCTTGCAGATAAGATTCCTTTGAATGGTCAATTGATGTTGCTGCAAGCTTTGGAAACCACTCAGGTTTCTTTTTCAGGGTTCTGATAGGATATATCTGAAGAAACATTTATACACATACTAGGCTGATGTCAAAATCCTGCTTCTAAACCAGCAACTTGAAGAAAGGTAGAAAAAGTCCTTCAAGCTTTCCTCCGTTCAACCTTTGAATGCGAAATACTCAATCAGATCGTGGAAGATCACCACCAGTAAGTGACAAACTGATCCAGTCTTTATACTTCATCCCAAGAATTGGACTCTTAATGTCACCATTTTTTCTTTGCGCTTTGCATTTTTTTTTCACACCTGCGTATTTAGGAAAGCTGCATGATCTTTCCTGGAGGCGTGGGTTCAAATCCCACCCCATGACAGCCAAGTGTTTGCTCTTACGCGTCACGGATTGGGATTCCAGCGGGGGTCTGTGTGAGGAGCGGCAAAGTTGCTCTGTTCTGCGCAAGTGCAGACTTGCAGATGTTGACAAGTGCCTCAATTTTATGCTTAACGCTTACCATGATGTCTAGTATCACCACGAAGCGCCAAAGCATACTGCCACATGAGAGTCAGGATGGCCGAGCGGTCTAAGGCGCTGCGTTCAGGTCGCAGTCTCCTCTGGAGGCGTGGGTTCGAATCCCACTTCTGACAGGCTAGCTTTTCCTTAAATATTAAGCAAGGCCATTTTTCTCAGGGCTCGAAGTCCCCCCGAAGTCAACTTTGAAAGCAGTTTGAGGAACAAGAAACCCTCCATCAGAAAGGAGGCTAGCTTTTCCTTAAATATTAAGCAAGGCCATTTTTCTCAGGGCTCCCGAAGTCAACTTTGAAAGCAGTTTGAGGAACAAGAAACGCTCCATCAGAAAGGGGGAAAAAACACCACGCCAATCCCTTTTCTTCCTGCTTCATAGGCCACTGGTCTGGTTAAACCACGGGGTGTGAGTTTCATTCTCACTGGTGCCTAACTTCTAGGCTGATGCTCAAAAGGAACATTGGAACCCCGTTAGCCAGTAGAACATAATATGCTTGTTCTCGGGGAGAGAAGCTAATTAACCTTGCAGATAAGATTCCTTTGAATGGTCAATTGATGTTGCTGCAAGCTTTGGAAACCACTCAGGTTTCTTTTTCAGGGTACTGATAGGATATATCTGAAGAAACATTTATACACATACTAGGCTGATGTCAAAATCCTGCTTCTAAACCAGCAACTTGAAGAAAGGTAGAAAAAGTCCTTCAAGCTTTCCTCCGTGTTTGCTCTTACGCATCATGGATTGGGATTCCAGCGGGGGTCTGTTTGAGGAGCGGCAAAGTTGCTCTGTTCTGCGCAAGTGCAGACTTGCAGATGTTGACAAGTGCCTCAATTTTATGCTTAACGCTTACCATGATGTCTAGTATCACCACGAAGCGCCAAAGCATACTGCCACATGAGAGTCAGGATGGCCGAGCGGTCTAAGGCGCTGTGTTCAGGTCGCAGTCTCCTCTGGAGGCGTGGGTTCGAATCCCACTTCTGACAGGCTAGCTTTTCCTTAAATATTAAGCAAGGCCATTTTTCTCAGGGCTCGAAGTCCCCCCGAAGTCAACTTTGAAAGCAGTTTGAGGAACAAGAAACCCTCCATCAGAAAGGAGGCTAGCTTTTCCTTAAATATTAAGCAAGGCCATTTTTCTCAGGGCTCCCGAAGTCAACTTTGAAAGCAGTTTGAGGAACAAGAAACGCTCCATCAGAAAGGGGAAAAAAACACCACGCCAATCCCTTTTCTTCCTGCTTCATAGGCCACTGGTCTGGTTAAACCACGGGGTGTGAGTTTCATTCTCACTGGTGCCTAACTTCTAGGCTGATGCTCAAAAGGAACATTGGAACCCCGTTAGCCAGTAGAACATAATATGCTTGTTCTCGGGGAGAGAAGCTAATTAACCTTGCAGATAAGATTCCTTTGAATGGTCAATTGATGTTGCTGCAAGCTTTGGAAACCACTCAGGTTTCTTTTTCAGGGTTCTGATAGGATATATCTGAAGAAACATTTATACACATACTAGGCTGATGTCAAAATCCTGCTTCTAAACCAGCAACTTGAAGAAAGGTAGAAAAAGTCCTTCAAGCTTTCCTCCGTTCAACCTTTGAATGCGAAATACTCAATCAGATCGTGGAAGATCACCACCAGTAAGTGACAAACTGATCCAGTCTTTATACTTCATCCCAAGAATTGGACTCTTAATGTCACCATTTTTTCTTTGCGCTTTGCATTTTTTTTTCACACCTGCGTATTTAGGATAGCTGCATGATCTTTCCTGGAGGCGTGGGTTCAAATCCCACCCCATGACAGCCAAGTGTTTGCTCTTACGCGTCACGGATTGGGATTCCAGCGGGGGTCTGTGTGAGGAGCGGCAAAGTTGCTCTGTTCTGCGCAAGTGCAGACTTGCAGATGTTGACAAGTGCCTCAATTTTATGCTTAACGCTTACCATGATGTCTAGTATCACCACGAAGCGCCAAAGCATACTGCCACATGAGAGTCAGGATGGCCGAGCGGTCTAAGGCGCTGCGTTCAGGTCGCAGTCTCCTCTGGAGGCGTGGGTTCGAATCCCACTTCTGACAGGCTAGCTTTTCCTTAAATATTAAGCAAGGCCATTTTTCTCAGGGCTCGAAGTCCCCCCGAAGTCAACTTTGAAAGCAGTTTGAGGAACAAGAAACCCTCCATCAGAAAGGAGGCTAGCTTTTCCTTAAATATTAAGCAAGGCCATTTTTCTCAGGGCTCCCGAAGTCAACTTTGAAAGCAGTTTGAGGAACAAGAAACGCTCCATCAGAAAGGGGAAAAAAACACCACGCCAATCCCTTTTCTTCCTGCTTCATAGGCCACTGGTCTGGTTAAACCACGGGGTGTGAGTTTCATTCTCACTGGTGCCTAACTTCTAGGCTGATGCTCAAAAGGAACATTGGAACCCCGTTAGCCAGTAGAACATAATATGCTTGTTCTCGGGGAGAGAAGCTAATTAACCTTGCAGATAAGATTCCTTTGAATGGTCAATTGATGTTGCTGCAAGCTTTGGAAACCACTCAGGTTTCTTTTTCAGGGTTCTGATAGGATATATCTGAAGAAACATTTATACACATACTAGGCTGATGTCAAAATCCTGCTTCTAAACCAGCAACTTGAAGAAAGGTAGAAAAAGTCCTTCAAGCTTTCCTCCGTGTTTGCTCTTACGCATCATGGATTGGGATTCCAGTGGGGGTCTGTTTGAGGAGCGGCAAAGTTGCTCTGTTCTGCGCAAGTGCAGACTTGCAGATGTTGACAAGTGCCTCAATTTTATGCTTAACGCTTACCATGATGTCTAGTATCACCACGAAGCGCCAAAGCATACTGCCACATGAGAGTCAGGATGGCCGAGCGGTCTAAGGCGCTGTGTTCAGGTCGCAGTCTCCTCTGGAGGCGTGGGTTCGAATCCCACTTCTGACAGGCTAGCTTTTCCTTAAATATTAAGCAAGGCCATTTTTCTCAGGGCTCGAAGTCCCCCCGAAGTCAACTTTGAAAGCAGTTTGAGGAACAAGAAACCCTCCATCAGAAAGGAGGCTAGCTTTTCCTTAAATATTAAGCAAGGCCATTTTTCTCAGGGCTCCCGAAGTCAACTTTGAAAGCAGTTTGAGGAACAAGAAACGCTCCATCAGAAAGGGGAAAAAAACACCACGCCAATCCCTTTTCTTCCTGCTTCATAGGCCACTGGTCTGGTTAAACCACGGGGTGTGAGTTTCATTCTCACTGGTGCCTAACTTCTAGGCTGATGCTCAAAAGGAACATTGGAACCCCGTTAGCCAGTAGAACATAATATGCTTGTTCTCGGGGAGAGAAGCTAATTAACCTTGCAGATAAGATTCCTTTGAATGGTCAATTGATGTTGCTGCAAGCTTTGGAAACCACTCAGGTTTCTTTTTCAGGGTTCTGATAGGATATATCTGAAGAAACATTTATACACATACTAGGCTGATGTCAAAATCCTGCTTCTAAACCAGCAACTTGAAGAAAGGTAGAAAAAGTCCTTCAAGCTTTCCTCCGTTCAACCTTTGAATGCGAAATACTCAATCAGATCGTGGAAGATCACCACCAGTAAGTGACAAACTGATCCAGTCTTTATACTTCATCCCAAGAATTGGACTCTTAATGTCACCATTTTTTCTTTGCGCTTTGCATTTTTTTTTCACACCTGCGTATTTAGGAAAGCTGCATGATCTTTCCTGGAGGCGTGGGTTCAAATCCCACCCCATGACAGCCAAGTGTTTGCTCTTACGCGTCACGGATTGGGATTCCAGCGGGGGTCTGTGTGAGGAGCGGCAAAGTTGCTCTGTTCTGCGCAAGTGCAGACTTGCAGATGTTGACAAGTGCCTCAATTTTATGCTTAACGCTTACCATGATGTCTAGTATCACCACGAAGCGCCAAAGCATACTGCCACATGAGAGTCAGGATGGCCGAGCGGTCTAAGGCGCTGCGTTCAGGTCGCAGTCTCCTCTGGAGGCGTGGGTTCGAATCCCACTTCTGACAGGCTAGCTTTTCCTTAAATATTAAGCAAGGCCATTTTTCTCAGGGCTCGAAGTCCCCCCGAAGTCAACTTTGAAAGCAGTTTGAGGAACAAGAAACCCTCCATCAGAAAGGAGGCTAGCTTTTCCTTAAATATTAAGCAAGGCCATTTTTCTCAGGGCTCCCGAAGTCAACTTTGAAAGCAGTTTGAGGAACAAGAAACGCTCCATCAGAAAGGGGGAAAAAACACCACGCCAATCCCTTTTCTTCCTGCTTCATAGGCCACTGGTCTGGTTAAACCACGGGGTGTGAGTTTCATTCTCACTGGTGCCTAACTTCTAGGCTGATGCTCAAAAGGAACATTGGAACCCCGTTAGCCAGTAGAACATAATATGCTTGTTCTCGGGGAGAGAAGCTAATTAACCTTGCAGATAAGATTCCTTTGAATGGTCAATTGATGTTGCTGCAAGCTTTGGAAACCACTCAGGTTTCTTTTTCAGGGTACTGATAGGATATATCTGAAGAAACATTTATACACATACTAGGCTGATGTCAAAATCCTGCTTCTAAACCAGCAACTTGAAGAAAGGTAGAAAAAGTCCTTCAAGCTTTCCTCCGTGTTTGCTCTTACGCATCATGGATTGGGATTCCAGCGGGGGTCTGTTTGAGGAGCGGCAAAGTTGCTCTGTTCTGCGCAAGTGCAGACTTGCAGATGTTGACAAGTGCCTCAATTTTATGCTTAACGCTTACCATGATGTCTAGTATCACCACGAAGCGCCAAAGCATACTGCCACATGAGAGTCAGGATGGCCGAGCGGTCTAAGGCGCTGTGTTCAGGTCGCAGTCTCCTCTGGAGGCGTGGGTTCGAATCCCACTTCTGACAGGCTAGCTTTTCCTTAAATATTAAGCAAGGCCATTTTTCTCAGGGCTCGAAGTCCCCCCGAAGTCAACTTTGAAAGCAGTTTGAGGAACAAGAAACCCTCCATCAGAAAGGAGGCTAGCTTTTCCTTAAATATTAAGCAAGGCCATTTTTCTCAGGGCTCCCGAAGTCAACTTTGAAAGCAGTTTGAGGAACAAGAAACGCTCCATCAGAAAGGGGAAAAAAACACCACGCCAATCCCTTTTCTTCCTGCTTCATAGGCCACTGGTCTGGTTAAACCACGGGGTGTGAGTTTCATTCTCACTGGTGCCTAACTTCTAGGCTGATGCTCAAAAGGAACATTGGAACCCCGTTAGCCAGTAGAACATAATATGCTTGTTCTCGGGGAGAGAAGCTAATTAACCTTGCAGATAAGATTCCTTTGAATGGTCAATTGATGTTGCTGCAAGCTTTGGAAACCACTCAGGTTTCTTTTTCAGGGTTCTGATAGGATATATCTGAAGAAACATTTATACACATACTAGGCTGATGTCAAAATCCTGCTTCTAAACCAGCAACTTGAAGAAAGGTAGAAAAAGTCCTTCAAGCTTTCCTCCGTGTTTGCTCTTACGCATCATGGATTGGGATTCCAGTGGGGGTCTGTTTGAGGAGCGGCAAAGTTGCTCTGTTCTGCGCAAGTGCAGACTTGCAGATGTTGACAAGTGCCTCAATTTTATGCTTAACGCTTACCATGATGTCTAGTATCACCACGAAGCGCCAAAGCATACTGCCACATGAGAGTCAGGATGGCCGAGCGGTCTAAGGCGCTGTGTTCAGGTCGCAGTCTCCTCTGGAGGCGTGGGTTCGAATCCCACTTCTGACAGGCTAGCTTTTCCTTAAATATTAAGCAAGGCCATTTTTCTCAGGGCTCGAAGTCCCCCCGAAGTCAACTTTGAAAGCAGTTTGAGGAACAAGAAACCCTCCATCAGAAAGGAGGCTAGCTTTTCCTTAAATATTAAGCAAGGCCATTTTTCTCAGGGCTCCCGAAGTCAACTTTGAAAGCAGTTTGAGGAACAAGAAACGCTCCATCAGAAAGGGGAAAAAAACACCACGCCAATCCCTTTTCTTCCTGCTTCATAGGCCACTGGTCTGGTTAAACCACGGGGTGTGAGTTTCATTCTCGGTGCCTAACTTCTAGGCTGATGCTCAAAAGGAACATTGGAACCCCGTTAGCCAGTAGAACATAATATGCTTGTTCTCGGGGAGAGAAGCTAATTAACCTTGCAGATAAGATTCCTTTGAATGGTCAATTGATGTTGCTGCAAGCTTTGGAAACCACTCAGGTTTCTTTTTCAGGGTTCTGATAGGATATATCTGAAGAAACATTTATACACATACTAGGCTGATGTCAAAATCCTGCTTCTAAACCAGCAACTTGAAGAAAGGTAGAAAAAGTCCTTCAAGCTTTCCTCCGTTCAACCTTTGAATGCGAAATACTCAATCAGATCGTGGAAGATCACCACCAGTAAGTGACAAACTGATCCAGTCTTTATACTTCATCCCAAGAATTGGACTCTTAATGTCACCATTTTTTCTTTGCGCTTTGCATTTTTTTTTCACACCTGCGTATTTAGGAAAGCTGCATGATCTTTCCTGGAGGCGTGGGTTCAAATCCCACCCCATGACAGCCAAGTGTTTGCTCTTACGCGTCACGGATTGGGATTCCAGCGGGGGTCTGTGTGAGGAGCGGCAAAGTTGCTCTGTTCTGCGCAAGTGCAGACTTGCAGATGTTGACAAGTGCCTCAATTTTATGCTTAACGCTTACCATGATGTCTAGTATCACCACGAAGCGCCAAAGCATACTGCCACATGAGAGTCAGGATGGCCGAGCGGTCTAAGGCGCTGCGTTCAGGTCGCAGTCTCCTCTGGAGGCGTGGGTTCGAATCCCACTTCTGACAGGCTAGCTTTTCCTTAAATATTAAGCAAGGCCATTTTTCTCAGGGCTCGAAGTCCCCCCGAAGTCAACTTTGAAAGCAGTTTGAGGAACAAGAAACCCTCCATCAGAAAGGAGGCTAGCTTTTCCTTAAATATTAAGCAAGGCCATTTTTCTCAGGGCTCCCGAAGTCAACTTTGAAAGCAGTTTGAGGAACAAGAAACGCTCCATCAGAAAGGGGGAAAAAACACCACGCCAATCCCTTTTCTTCCTGCTTCATAGGCCACTGGTCTGGTTAAACCACGGGGTGTGAGTTTCATTCTCACTGGTGCCTAACTTCTAGGCTGATGCTCAAAAGGAACATTGGAACCCCGTTAGCCAGTAGAACATAATATGCTTGTTCTCGGGGAGAGAAGCTAATTAACCTTGCAGATAAGATTCCTTTGAATGGTCAATTGATGTTGCTGCAAGCTTTGGAAACCACTCAGGTTTCTTTTTCAGGGTACTGATAGGATATATCTGAAGAAACATTTATACACATACTAGGCTGATGTCAAAATCCTGCTTCTAAACCAGCAACTTGAAGAAAGGTAGAAAAAGTCCTTCAAGCTTTCCTCCGTGTTTGCTCTTACGCATCATGGATTGGGATTCCAGCGGGGGTCTGTTTGAGGAGCGGCAAAGTTGCTCTGTTCTGCGCAAGTGCAGACTTGCAGATGTTGACAAGTGCCTCAATTTTATGCTTAACGCTTACCATGATGTCTAGTATCACCACGAAGCGCCAAAGCATACTGCCACATGAGAGTCAGGATGGCCGAGCGGTCTAAGGCGCTGTGTTCAGGTCGCAGTCTCCTCTGGAGGCGTGGGTTCGAATCCCACTTCTGACAGGCTAGCTTTTCCTTAAATATTAAGCAAGGCCATTTTTCTCAGGGCTCGAAGTCCCCCCGAAGTCAACTTTGAAAGCAGTTTGAGGAACAAGAAACCCTCCATCAGAAAGGAGGCTAGCTTTTCCTTAAATATTAAGCAAGGCCATTTTTCTCAGGGCTCCCGAAGTCAACTTTGAAAGCAGTTTGAGGAACAAGAAACGCTCCATCAGAAAGGGGAAAAAAACACCACGCCAATCCCTTTTCTTCCTGCTTCATAGGCCACTGGTCTGGTTAAACCACGGGGTGTGAGTTTCATTCTCACTGGTGCCTAACTTCTAGGCTGATGCTCAAAAGGAACATTGGAACCCCGTTAGCCAGTAGAACATAATATGCTTGTTCTCGGGGAGAGAAGCTAATTAACCTTGCAGATAAGATTCCTTTGAATGGTCAATTGATGTTGCTGCAAGCTTTGGAAACCACTCAGGTTTCTTTTTCAGGGTTCTGATAGGATATATCTGAAGAAACATTTATACACATACTAGGCTGATGTCAAAATCCTGCTTCTAAACCAGCAACTTGAAGAAAGGTAGAAAAAGTCCTTCAAGCTTTCCTCCGTTCAACCTTTGAATGCGAAATACTCAATCAGATCGTGGAAGATCACCACCAGTAAGTGACAAACTGATCCAGTCTTTATACTTCATCCCAAGAATTGGACTCTTAATGTCACCATTTTTTCTTTGCGCTTTGCATTTTTTTTTCACACCTGCGTATTTAGGATAGCTGCATGATCTTTCCTGGAGGCGTGGGTTCAAATCCCACCCCATGACAGCCAAGTGTTTGCTCTTACGCGTCACGGATTGGGATTCCAGCGGGGGTCTGTGTGAGGAGCGGCAAAGTTGCTCTGTTCTGCGCAAGTGCAGACTTGCAGATGTTGACAAGTGCCTCAATTTTATGCTTAACGCTTACCATGATGTCTAGTATCACCACGAAGTGCCAAAGCATACTGCCACATGAGAGTCAGGATGGCCGAGCGGTCTAAGGCGCTGCGTTCAGGTCGCAGTCTCCTCTGGAGGCGTGGGTTCGAATCCCACTTCTGACAGGCTAGCTTTTCCTTAAATATTAAGCAAGGCCATTTTTCTCAGGGCTCGAAGTCCCCCCGAAGTCAACTTTGAAAGCAGTTTGAGGAACAAGAAACCCTCCATCAGAAAGGAGGCTAGCTTTTCCTTAAATATTAAGCAAGGCCATTTTTCTCAGGGCTCCCGAAGTCAACTTTGAAAGCAGTTTGAGGAACAAGAAACGCTCCATCAGAAAGGGGGAAAAAACACCACGCCAATCCCTTTTCTTCCTGCTTCATAGGCCACTGGTCTGGTTAAACCACGGGGTGTGAGTTTCATTCTCACTGGTGCCTAACTTCTAGGCTGATGCTCAAAAGGAACATTGGAACCCCGTTAGCCAGTAGAACATAATATGCTTGTTCTCGGGGAGAGAAGCTAATTAACCTTGCAGATAAGATTCCTTTGAATGGTCAATTGATGTTGCTGCAAGCTTTGGAAACCACTCAGGTTTCTTTTTCAGGGTTCTGATAGGATATATCTGAAGAAACATTTATACACATACTAGGCTGATGTCAAAATCCTGCTTCTAAACCAGCAACTTGAAGAAAGGTAGAAAAAGTCCTTCAAGCTTTCCTCCGTTCAACCTTTGAATGCGAAATACTCAATCAGATCGTGGAAGATCACCACCAGTAAGTGACAAACTGATCCAGTCTTTATACTTCATCCCAAGAATTGGACTCTTAATGTCACCATTTTTTCTTTGCGCTTTGCATTTTTTTTTCACACCTGCGTATTTAGGATAGCTGCATGATCTTTCCTGGAGGCGTGGGTTCAAATCCCACCCCATGACAGCCAAGTGTTTGCTCTTACGCGTCACGGATTGGGATTCCAGCGGGGGTCTGTGTGAGGAGCGGCAAAGTTGCTCTGTTCTGCGCAAGTGCAGACTTGCAGATGTTGACAAGTGCCTCAATTTTATGCTTAACGCTTACCATGATGTCTAGTATCACCACGAAGCGCCAAAGCATACTGCCACATGAGAGTCAGGATGGCCGAGCGGTCTAAGGCGCTGCGTTCAGGTCGCAGTCTCCTCTGGAGGCGTGGGTTCGAATCCCACTTCTGACAGGCTAGCTTTTCCTTAAATATTAAGCAAGGCCATTTTTCTCAGGGCTCCCGAAGTCAACTTTGAAAGCAGTTTGAGGAACAAGAAACGCTCCATCAGAAAGGGGAAAAAAACACCACGCCAATCCCTTTTCTTCCTGCTTCATAGGCCACTGGTCTGGTTAAACCACGGGGTGTGAGTTTCATTCTCACTGGTGCCTAACTTCTAGGCTGATGCTCAAAAGGAACATTGGAACCCCGTTAGCCAGTAGAACATAATATGCTTGTTCTCGGGGAGAGAAGCTAATTAACCTTGCAGATAAGATTCCTTTGAATGGTCAATTGATGTTGCTGCAAGCTTTGGAAACCACTCAGGTTTCTTTTTCAGGGTTCTGATAGGATATATCTGAAGAAACATTTATACACATACTAGGCTGATGTCAAAATCCTGCTTCTAAACCAGCAACTTGAAGAAAGGTAGAAAAAGTCCTTCAAGCTTTCCTCCGTGTTTGCTCTTACGCATCATGGATTGGGATTCCAGCGGGGGTCTGTTTGAGGAGCGGCAAAGTTGCTCTGTTCTGCGCAAGTGCAGACTTGCAGATGTTGACAAGTGCCTCAATTTTATGCTTAACGCTTACCATGATGTCTAGTATCACCACGAAGCGCCAAAGCATACTGCCACATGAGAGTCAGGATGGCCGAGCGGTCTAAGGCGCTGTGTTCAGGTTGCAGTCTCCTCTGGAGGCGTGGGTTCGAATCCCACTTCTGACAGGCTAGCTTTTCCTTAAATATTAAGCAAGGCCATTTTTCTCAGGGCTCGAAGTCCCCCCGAAGTCAACTTTGAAAGCAGTTTGAGGAACAAGAAACCCTCCATCAGAAAGGAGGCTAGCTTTTCCTTAAATATTAAGCAAGGCCATTTTTCTCAGGGCTCCCGAAGTCAACTTTGAAAGCAGTTTGAGGAACAAGAAACGCTCCATCAGAAAGGGGAAAAAAACACCACGCCAATCCCTTTTCTTCCTGCTTCATAGGCCACTGGTCTGGTTAAACCACGGGGTGTGAGTTTCATTCTCGGTGCCTAACTTCTAGGCTGATGCTCAAAAGGAACATTGGAACCCCGTTAGCCAGTAGAACATAATATGCTTGTTCTCGGGGAGAGAAGCTAATTAACCTTGCAGATAAGATTCCTTTGAATGGTCAATTGATGTTGCTGCAAGCTTTGGAAACCACTCAGGTTTCTTTTTCAGGGTTCTGATAGGATATATCTGAAGAAACATTTATACACATACTAGGCTGATGTCAAAATCCTGCTTCTAAACCAGCAACTTGAAGAAAGGTAGAAAAAGTCCTTCAAGCTTTCCTCCGTTCAACCTTTGAATGCGAAATACTCAATCAGATCGTGGAAGATCACCACCAGTAAGTGACAAACTGATCCAGTCTTTATACTTCATCCCAAGAATTGGACTCTTAATGTCACCATTTTTTCTTTGCGCTTTGCATTTTTTTTTCACACCTGCGTATTTAGGATAGCTGCATGATCTTTCCTGGAGGCGTGGGTTCAAATCCCACCCCATGACAGCCAAGTGTTTGCTCTTACGCGTCACGGATTGGGATTCCAGCGGGGGTCTGTGTGAGGAGCGGCAAAGTTGCTCTGTTCTGCGCAAGTGCAGACTTGCAGATGTTGACAAGTGCCTCAATTTTATGCTTAACGCTTACCATGATGTCTAGTATCACCACGAAGCGCCAAAGCATACTGCCACATGAGAGTCAGGATGGCCGAGCGGTCTAAGGCGCTGCGTTCAGGTCGCAGTCTCCTCTGGAGGCGTGGGTTCGAATCCCACTTCTGACAGGCTAGCTTTTCCTTAAATATTAAGCAAGGCCATTTTTCTCAGGGCTCCCGAAGTCAACTTTGAAAGCAGTTTGAGGAACAAGAAACGCTCCATCAGAAAGGGGAAAAAAACACCACGCCAATCCCTTTTCTTCCTGCTTCATAGGCCACTGGTCTGGTTAAACCACGGGGTGTGAGTTTCATTCTCACTGGTGCCTAACTTCTAGGCTGATGCTCAAAAGGAACATTGGAACCCCGTTAGCCAGTAGAACATAATATGCTTGTTCTCGGGGAGAGAAGCTAATTAACCTTGCAGATAAGATTCCTTTGAATGGTCAATTGATGTTGCTGCAAGCTTTGGAAACCACTCAGGTTTCTTTTTCAGGGTTCTGATAGGATATATCTGAAGAAACATTTATACACATACTAGGCTGATGTCAAAATCCTGCTTCTAAACCAGCAACTTGAAGAAAGGTAGAAAAAGTCCTTCAAGCTTTCCTCCGTTCAACCTTTGAATGCGAAATACTCAATCAGATCGTGGAAGATCACCACCAGTAAGTGACAAACTGATCCAGTCTTTATACTTCATCCCAAGAATTGGACTCTTAATGTCACCATTTTTTCTTTGCGCTTTGCATTTTTTTTTCACACCTGCGTATTTAGGATAGCTGCATGATCTTTCCTGGAGGCGTGGGTTCAAATCCCACCCCATGACAGCCAAGTGTTTGCTCTTACGCGTCACGGATTGGGATTCCAGCGGGGGTCTGTGTGAGGAGCGGCAAAGTTGCTCTGTTCTGCGCAAGTGCAGACTTGCAGATGTTGACAAGTGCCTCAATTTTATGCTTAACGCTTACCATGATGTCTAGTATCACCACGAAGCGCCAAAGCATACTGCCACATGAGAGTCAGGATGGCCGAGCGGTCTAAGGCGCTGCGTTCAGGTCGCAGTCTCCTCTGGAGGCGTGGGTTCGAATCCCACTTCTGACAGGCTAGCTTTTCCTTAAATATTAAGCAAGGCCATTTTTCTCAGGGCTCCCGAAGTCAACTTTGAAAGCAGTTTGAGGAACAAGAAACGCTCCATCAGAAAGGGGAAAAAAACACCACGCCAATCCCTTTTCTTCCTGCTTCATAGGCCACTGGTCTGGTTAAACCACGGGGTGTGAGTTTCATTCTCACTGGTGCCTAACTTCTAGGCTGATGCTCAAAAGGAACATTGGAACCCCGTTAGCCAGTAGAACATAATATGCTTGTTCTCGGGGAGAGAAGCTAATTAACCTTGCAGATAAGATTCCTTTGAATGGTCAATTGATGTTGCTGCAAGCTTTGGAAACCACTCAGGTTTCTTTTTCAGGGTTCTGATAGGATATATCTGAAGAAACATTTATACACATACTAGGCTGATGTCAAAATCCTGCTTCTAAACCAGCAACTTGAAGAAAGGTAGAAAAAGTCCTTCAAGCTTTCCTCCGTGTTTGCTCTTACGCATCATGGATTGGGATTCCAGCGGGGGTCTGTTTGAGGAGCGGCAAAGTTGCTCTGTTCTGCGCAAGTGCAGACTTGCAGATGTTGACAAGTGCCTCAATTTTATGCTTAACGCTTACCATGATGTCTAGTATCACCACGAAGCGCCAAAGCATACTGCCACATGAGAGTCAGGATGGCCGAGCGGTCTAAGGCGCTGTGTTCAGGTTGCAGTCTCCTCTGGAGGCGTGGGTTCGAATCCCACTTCTGACAGGCTAGCTTTTCCTTAAATATTAAGCAAGGCCATTTTTCTCAGGGCTCGAAGTCCCCCCGAAGTCAACTTTGAAAGCAGTTTGAGGAACAAGAAACCCTCCATCAGAAAGGAGGCTAGCTTTTCCTTAAATATTAAGCAAGGCCATTTTTCTCAGGGCTCCCGAAGTCAACTTTGAAAGCAGTTTGAGGAACAAGAAACGCTCCATCAGAAAGGGGAAAAAAACACCACGCCAATCCCTTTTCTTCCTGCTTCATAGGCCACTGGTCTGGTTAAACCACGGGGTGTGAGTTTCATTCTCGGTGCCTAACTTCTAGGCTGATGCTCAAAAGGAACATTGGAACCCCGTTAGCCAGTAGAACATAATATGCTTGTTCTCGGGGAGAGAAGCTAATTAACCTTGCAGATAAGATTCCTTTGAATGGTCAATTGATGTTGCTGCAAGCTTTGGAAACCACTCAGGTTTCTTTTTCAGGGTTCTGATAGGATATATCTGAAGAAACATTTATACACATACTAGGCTGATGTCAAAATCCTGCTTCTAAACCAGCAACTTGAAGAAAGGTAGAAAAAGTCCTTCAAGCTTTCCTCCGTTCAACCTTTGAATGCGAAATACTCAATCAGATCGTGGAAGATCACCACCAGTAAGTGACAAACTGATCCAGTCTTTATACTTCATCCCAAGAATTGGACTCTTAATGTCACCATTTTTTCTTTGCGCTTTGCATTTTTTTTTCACACCTGCGTATTTAGGATAGCTGCATGATCTTTCCTGGAGGCGTGGGTTCAAATCCCACCCCATGACAGCCAAGTGTTTGCTCTTACGCGTCACGGATTGGGATTCCAGCGGGGGTCTGTGTGAGGAGCGGCAAAGTTGCTCTGTTCTGCGCAAGTGCAGACTTGCAGATGTTGACAAGTGCCTCAATTTTATGCTTAACGCTTACCATGATGTCTAGTATCACCACGAAGCGCCAAAGCATACTGCCACATGAGAGTCAGGATGGCCGAGCGGTCTAAGGCGCTGCGTTCAGGTCGCAGTCTCCTCTGGAGGCGTGGGTTCGAATCCCACTTCTGACAGGCTAGCTTTTCCTTAAATATTAAGCAAGGCCATTTTTCTCAGGGCTCCCGAAGTCAACTTTGAAAGCAGTTTGAGGAACAAGAAACGCTCCATCAGAAAGGGGAAAAAAACACCACGCCAATCCCTTTTCTTCCTGCTTCATAGGCCACTGGTCTGGTTAAACCACGGGGTGTGAGTTTCATTCTCACTGGTGCCTAACTTCTAGGCTGATGCTCAAAAGGAACATTGGAACCCCGTTAGCCAGTAGAACATAATATGCTTGTTCTCGGGGAGAGAAGCTAATTAACCTTGCAGATAAGATTCCTTTGAATGGTCAATTGATGTTGCTGCAAGCTTTGGAAACCACTCAGGTTTCTTTTTCAGGGTTCTGATAGGATATATCTGAAGAAACATTTATACACATACTAGGCTGATGTCAAAATCCTGCTTCTAAACCAGCAACTTGAAGAAAGGTAGAAAAAGTCCTTCAAGCTTTCCTCCGTTCAACCTTTGAATGCGAAATACTCAATCAGATCGTGGAAGATCACCACCAGTAAGTGACAAACTGATCCAGTCTTTATACTTCATCCCAAGAATTGGACTCTTAATGTCACCATTTTTTCTTTGCGCTTTGCATTTTTTTTTCACACCTGCGTATTTAGGATAGCTGCATGATCTTTCCTGGAGGCGTGGGTTCAAATCCCACCCCATGACAGCCAAGTGTTTGCTCTTACGCGTCACGGATTGGGATTCCAGCGGGGGTCTGTGTGAGGAGCGGCAAAGTTGCTCTGTTCTGCGCAAGTGCAGACTTGCAGATGTTGACAAGTGCCTCAATTTTATGCTTAACGCTTACCATGATGTCTAGTATCACCACGAAGCGCCAAAGCATACTGCCACATGAGAGTCAGGATGGCCGAGCGGTCTAAGGCGCTGCGTTCAGGTCGCAGTCTCCTCTGGAGGCGTGGGTTCGAATCCCACTTCTGACAGGCTAGCTTTTCCTTAAATATTAAGCAAGGCCATTTTTCTCAGGGCTCGAAGTCCCCCCGAAGTCAACTTTGAAAGCAGTTTGAGGAACAAGAAACCCTCCATCAGAAAGGAGGCTAGCTTTTCCTTAAATATTAAGCAAGGCCATTTTTCTCAGGGCTCCCGAAGTCAACTTTGAAAGCAGTTTGAGGAACAAGAAACGCTCCATCAGAAAGGGGAAAAAAACACCACGCCAATCCCTTTTCTTCCTGCTTCATAGGCCACTGGTCTGGTTAAACCACGGGGTGTGAGTTTCATTCTCGGTGCCTAACTTCTAGGCTGATGCTCAAAAGGAACATTGGAACCCCGTTAGCCAGTAGAACATAATATGCTTGTTCTCGGGGAGAGAAGCTAATTAACCTTGCAGATAAGATTCCTTTGAATGGTCAATTGATGTTGCTGCAAGCTTTGGAAACCACTCAGGTTTCTTTTTCAGGGTTCTGATAGGATATATCTGAAGAAACATTTATACACATACTAGGCTGATGTCAAAATCCTGCTTCTAAACCAGCAACTTGAAGAAAGGTAGAAAAAGTCCTTCAAGCTTTCCTCCGTTCAACCTTTGAATGCGAAATACTCAATCAGATCGTGGAAGATCACCACCAGTAAGTGACAAACTGATCCAGTCTTTATACTTCATCCCAAGAATTGGACTCTTAATGTCACCATTTTTTCTTTGCGCTTTGCATTTTTTTTTCACACCTGCGTATTTAGGATAGCTGCATGATCTTTCCTGGAGGCGTGGGTTCAAATCCCACCCCATGACAGCCAAGTGTTTGCTCTTACGCGTCACGGATTGGGATTCCAGCGGGGGTCTGTGTGAGGAGCGGCAAAGTTGCTCTGTTCTGCGCAAGTGCAGACTTGCAGATGTTGACAAGTGCCTCAATTTTATGCTTAACGCTTACCATGATGTCTAGTATCACCACGAAGCGCCAAAGCATACTGCCACATGAGAGTCAGGATGGCCGAGCGGTCTAAGGCGCTGCGTTCAGGTCGCAGTCTCCTCTGGAGGCGTGGGTTCGAATCCCACTTCTGACAGGCTAGCTTTTCCTTAAATATTAAGCAAGGCCATTTTTCTCAGGGCTCCCGAAGTCAACTTTGAAAGCAGTTTGAGGAACAAGAAACGCTCCATCAGAAAGGGGAAAAAAACACCACGCCAATCCCTTTTCTTCCTGCTTCATAGGCCACTGGTCTGGTTAAACCACGGGGTGTGAGTTTCATTCTCACTGGTGCCTAACTTCTAGGCTGATGCTCAAAAGGAACATTGGAACCCCGTTAGCCAGTAGAACATAATATGCTTGTTCTCGGGGAGAGAAGCTAATTAACCTTGCAGATAAGATTCCTTTGAATGGTCAATTGATGTTGCTGCAAGCTTTGGAAACCACTCAGGTTTCTTTTTCAGGGTTCTGATAGGATATATCTGAAGAAACATTTATACACATACTAGGCTGATGTCAAAATCCTGCTTCTAAACCAGCAACTTGAAGAAAGGTAGAAAAAGTCCTTCAAGCTTTCCTCCGTTCAACCTTTGAATGCGAAATACTCAATCAGATCGTGGAAGATCACCACCAGTAAGTGACAAACTGATCCAGTCTTTATACTTCATCCCAAGAATTGGACTCTTAATGTCACCATTTTTTCTTTGCGCTTTGCATTTTTTTTTCACACCTGCGTATTTAGGATAGCTGCATGATCTTTCCTGGAGGCGTGGGTTCAAATCCCACCCCATGACAGCCAAGTGTTTGCTCTTACGCGTCACGGATTGGGATTCCAGCGGGGGTCTGTGTGAGGAGCGGCAAAGTTGCTCTGTTCTGCGCAAGTGCAGACTTGCAGATGTTGACAAGTGCCTCAATTTTATGCTTAACGCTTACCATGATGTCTAGTATCACCACGAAGCGCCAAAGCATACTGCCACATGAGAGTCAGGATGAGAGTCAGAAAGGCGCTGCGTTCAGGTCGCAGTCTCCTCTGGAGGCGTGGGTTCGAATCCCACTTCTGACAGGCTAGCTTTTCCTTAAATATTAAGCAAGGCCATTTTTCTCAGGGCTCGAAGTCCCCCCGAAGTCAACTTTGAAAGCAGTTTGAGGAACAAGAAACCCTCCATCAGAAAGGAGGCTAGCTTTTCCTTAAATATTAAGCAAGGCCATTTTTCTCAGGGCTCCCGAAGTCAACTTTGAAAGCAGTTTGAGGAACAAGAAACGCTCCATCAGAAAGGGGAAAAAACACCACGCCAATCCCTTTTCTTCCTGCTTCATAGGCCACTGGTCTGGTTAAACCACGGGGTGTGAGTTTCATTCTCACTGGTGCCTAACTTCTAGGCTGATGCTCAAAAGGAACATTGGAACCCCGTTAGCCAGTAGAACATAATATGCTTGTTCTCGGGGAGAGAAGCTAATTAACCTTGCAGATAAGATTCCTTTGAATGGTCAATTGATGTTGCTGCAAGCTTTGGAAACCACTCAGGTTTCTTTTTCAGGGTTCTGATAGGATATATCTGAAGAAACATTTATACACATACTAGGCTGATGTCAAAATCCTGCTTCTAAACCAGCAACTTGAAGAAAGGTAGAAAAAGTCCTTCAAGCTTTCCTCCGTTCAACCTTTGAATGCGAAATACTCAATCAGATCGTGGAAGATCACCACCAGTAAGTGACAAACTGATCCAGTCTTTATACTTCATCCCAAGAATTGGACTCTTAATGTCACCATTTTTTCTTTGCGCTTTGCATTTTTTTTTCACACCTGCGTATTTAGGATAGCTGCATGATCTTTCCTGGAGGCGTGGGTTCAAATCCCACCCCATGACAGCCAAGTGTTTGCTCTTACGCGTCACGGATTGGGATTCCAGCGGGGGTCTGTGTGAGGAGCGGCAAAGTTGCTCTGTTCTGCGCAAGTGCAGACTTGCAGATGTTGACAAGTGCCTCAATTTTATGCTTAACGCTTACCATGATGTCTAGTATCACCACGAAGCGCCAAAGCATACTGCCACATGAGAGTCAGGATGAGAGTCAGAAAGGCGCTGCGTTCAGGTCGCAGTCTCCTCTGGAGGCGTGGGTTCGAATCCCACTTCTGACAGGCTAGCTTTTCCTTAAATATTAAGCAAGGCCATTTTTCTCAGGGCTCGAAGTCCCCCCGAAGTCAACTTTGAAAGCAGTTTGAGGAACAAGAAACCCTCCATCAGAAAGGAGGCTAGCTTTTCCTTAAATATTAAGCAAGGCCATTTTTCTCAGGGCTCCCGAAGTCAACTTTGAAAGCAGTTTGAGGAACAAGAAACGCTCCATCAGAAAGGGGAAAAAAACACCACGCCAATCCCTTTTCTTCCTGCTTCATAGGCCACTGGTCTGGTTAAACCACGGGGTGTGAGTTTCATTCTCGGTGCCTAACTTCTAGGCTGATGCTCAAAAGGAACATTGGAACCCCGTTAGCCAGTAGAACATAATATGCTTGTTCTCGGGGAGAGAAGCTAATTAACCTTGCAGATAAGATTCCTTTGAATGGTCAATTGATGTTGCTGCAAGCTTTGGAAACCACTCAGGTTTCTTTTTCAGGGTTCTGATAGGATATATCTGAAGAAACATTTATACACATACTAGGCTGATGTCAAAATCCTGCTTCTAAACCAGCAACTTGAAGAAAGGTAGAAAAAGTCCTTCAAGCTTTCCTCCGTTCAACCTTTGAATGCGAAATACTCAATCAGATCGTGGAAGATCACCACCAGTAAGTGACAAACTGATCCAGTCTTTATACTTCATCCCAAGAATTGGACTCTTAATGTCACCATTTTTTCTTTGCGCTTTGCATTTTTTTTTCACACCTGCGTATTTAGGATAGCTGCATGATCTTTCCTGGAGGCGTGGGTTCAAATCCCACCCCATGACAGCCAAGTGTTTGCTCTTACGCGTCACGGATTGGGATTCCAGCGGGGGTCTGTGTGAGGAGCGGCAAAGTTGCTCTGTTCTGCGCAAGTGCAGACTTGCAGATGTTGACAAGTGCCTCAATTTTATGCTTAACGCTTACCATGATGTCTAGTATCACCACGAAGCGCCAAAGCATACTGCCACATGAGAGTCAGGATGGCCGAGCGGTCTAAGGCGCTGCGTTCAGGTCGCAGTCTCCTCTGGAGGCGTGGGTTCGAATCCCACTTCTGACAGGCTAGCTTTTCCTTAAATATTAAGCAAGGCCATTTTTCTCAGGGCTCGAAGTCCCCCCGAAGTCAACTTTGAAAGCAGTTTGAGGAACAAGAAACCCTCCATCAGAAAGGAGGCTAGCTTTTCCTTAAATATTAAGCAAGGCCATTTTTCTCAGGGCTCCCGAAGTCAACTTTGAAAGCAGTTTGAGGAACAAGAAACGCTCCATCAGAAAGGGGAAAAAAACACCACGCCAATCCCTTTTCTTCCTGCTTCATAGGCCACTGGTCTGGTTAAACCACGGGGTGTGAGTTTCATTCTCACTGGTGCCTAACTTCTAGGCTGATGCTCAAAAGGAACATTGGAACCCCGTTAGCCAGTAGAACATAATATGCTTGTTCTCGGGGAGAGAAGCTAATTAACCTTGCAGATAAGATTCCTTTGAATGGTCAATTGATGTTGCTGCAAGCTTTGGAAACCACTCAGGTTTCTTTTTCAGGGTTCTGATAGGATATATCTGAAGAAACATTTATACACATACTAGGCTGATGTCAAAATCCTGCTTCTAAACCAGCAACTTGAAGAAAGGTAGAAAAAGTCCTTCAAGCTTTCCTCCGTGTTTGCTCTTACGCATCATGGATTGGGATTCCAGCGGGGGTCTGTTTGAGGAGCGGCAAAGTTGCTCTGTTCTGCGCAAGTGCAGACTTGCAGATGTTGACAAGTGCCTCAATTTTATGCTTAACGCTTACCATGATGTCTAGTATCACCACGAAGCGCCAAAGCATACTGCCACATGAGAGTCAGGATGGCCGAGCGGTCTAAGGCGCTGCGTTCAGGTCGCAGTCTCCACTGGAGGCGTGGGTTCGAATCCCACTTCTGACAGGCTAGCTTTTCCTTAAATATTAAGCAAGGCCATTTTTCTCAGGGCTCGAAGTCCCCCCGAAGTCAACTTTGAAAGCAGTTTGAGGAACAAGAAACCCTCCATCAGAAAGGAGGCTAGCTTTTCCTTAAATATTAAGCAAGGCCATTTTTCTCAGGGCTCCCGAAGTCAACTTTGAAAGCAGTTTGAGGAACAAGAAACGCTCCATCAGAAAGGGGAAAAAAACACCACGCCAATCCCTTTTCTTCCTGCTTCATAGGCCACTGGTCTGGTTAAACCACGGGGTGTGAGTTTCATTCTCACTGGTGCCTAACTTCTAGGCTGATGCTCAAAAGGAACATTGGAACCCCGTTAGCCAGTAGAACACAATATGCTTGTTCTCGGGGAGAGAAGCTAATTAACCTTGCAGATAAGATTCCTTTGAATGGTCAATTGATGTTGCTGCAAGCTTTGGAAACCACTCAGGTTTCTTTTTCAGGGTTCTGATAGGATATATCTGAAGAAACATTTATACACATACTAGGCTGATGACAAAATCCTGCTTCTAAACCAGCAACTTTAAGAAAGGTAGAAAAAGTCCTTCAAGCTTTCCTCCGTTCAACCTTTGAATGCGAAATACTCAATCAGATCGTGGAAGATCACCACCAGTAAGTGACAAACTGATCCAGTCTTTATACTTCATCCCAAGAATTGGACTCTTAATGTCACCATTTTTTCTTTGCGCTTTGCATTTTTTTTTCACACCTGCGTATTTAGGATAGCTGCATGATCTTTCCTGGAGGCGTGGGTTCAAATCCCACCCCATGACAGCCAAGTGTTTGCTCTTACGCGTCACGGATTGGGATTCCAGCGGGGGTCTGTGTGAGGAGCGGCAAAGTTGCTCTGTTCTGCGCAAGTGCAGACTTGCAGATGTTGACAAGTGCCTCAATTTTATGCTTAACGCTTACCATGATGTCTAGTATCACCACGAAGCGCCAAAGCATACTGCCACATGAGAGTCAGGATGGCCGAGCGGTCTAAGGCGCTGCGTTCAGGTCGCAGTCTCCTCTGGAGGCGTGGGTTCGAATCCCACTTCTGACAGGCTAGCTTTTCCTTAAATATTAAGCAAGGTTCTCATTTTTCTCAGGGCTCGAAGTCCCCCCGAAGTCAACTTTGAAAGCAGTTTGAGGAACAAGAAACCCTCCATCAGAAAGGAGGCTAGCTTTTCCTTAAATATTAAGCAAGGCCATTTTTCTCAGGGCTCCCGAAGTCAACTTTGAAAGCAGTTTGAGGAACAAGAAACGCTCCATCAGAAAGGGGAAAAAAACACCACGCCAATCCCTTTTCTTCCTGCTTCATAGGCCACTGGTCTGGTTAAACCACGGGGTGTGAGTTTCATTCTCACTGGTGCCTAACTTCTAGGCTGATGCTCAAAAGGAACATTGGAACCCCGTTAGCCAGTAGAACATAATATGCTTGTTCTCGGGGAGAGAAGCTAATTAACCTTGCAGATAAGATTCCTTTGAATGGTCAATTGATGTTGCTGCAAGCTTTGGAAACCACTCAGGTTTCTTTTTCAGGGTTCTGATATCTGAAGAAACATTTATACACATACTAGGCTGATGTCAAAATCCTGCTTCTAAACCAGCAACTTGAAGAAAGGTAGAAAAAGTCCTTCAAGCTTTCCTCCGTTCAACCTTTGAATGCGAAATACTCAATCAGATCGTGGAAGATCACCACCAGTAAGTGACAAACTGATCCAGTCTTTATACTTCATCCCAAGAATTGGACTCTTAATGTCACCATTTTTTCTTTGCGCTTTGCATTTTTTTTTCACACCTGCGTATTTAGGATAGCTGCATGATCTTTCCTGGAGGCGTGGGTTCAAATCCCACCCCATGACAGCCAAGTGTTTGCTCTTACGCGTCACGGATTGGGATTCCAGCGGGGGTCTGTGTGAGGAGCGGCAAAGTTGCTCTGTTCTGCGCAAGTGCAGACTTGCAGATGTTGACAAGTGCCTCAATTTTATGCTTAACGCTTACCATGATGTCTAGTATCACCACGAAGCGCCAAAGCATACGGCCACATGAGAGTCAGGATGGCCGAGCGGTCTAAGGCGCTGCGTTCAGGTCGCAGTCTCCTCTGGAGGCGTGGGTTCGAATCCCACTTCTGACAGGCTAGCTTTTCCTTAAATATTAAGCAAGGCCATTTTTCTCAGGGCTCCCGAAGTCAACTTTGAAAGCAGTTTGAGGAACAAGAAACGCTCCATCAGAAAGGGGAAAAAAACACCACGCCAATCCCTTTTCTTCCTGCTTCATAGGCCACTGGTCTGGTTAAACCACGGGGTGTGAGTTTCATTCTCACTGGTGCCTAACTTCTAGGCTGATGCTCAAAAGGAACATTGGAACCCCGTTAGCCAGTAGAACATAATATGCTTGTTCTCGGGGAGAGAAGCTAATTAACCTTGCAGATAAGATTCCTTTGAATGGTCAATTGATGTTGCTGCAAGCTTTGGAAACCACTCAGGTTTCTTTTTCAGGGTTCTGATAGGATATATCTGAAGAAACATTTATACACATACTAGGCTGATGTCAAAATCCTGCTTCTAAACCAGCAACTTGAAGAAAGGTAGAAAAAGTCCTTCAAGCTTTCCTCCGTTCAACCTTTGAATGCGAAATACTCAATCAGATCGTGGAAGATCACCACCAGTAAGTGACAAACTGATCCAGTCTTTATACTTCATCCCAAGAATTGGACTCTTAATGTCACCATTTTTTCTTTGCGCTTTGCATTTTTTTTTCACACCTGCGTATTTAGGATAGCTGCATGATCTTTCCTGGAGGCGTGGGTTCAAATCCCACCCCATGACAGCCAAGTGTTTGCTCTTACGCGTCACGGATTGGGATTCCAGCGGGGGTCTGTGTGAGGAGCGGCAAAGTTGCTCTGTTCTGCGCAAGTGCAGACTTGCAGATGTTGACAAGTGCCTCAATTTTATGCTTAACGCTTACCATGATGTCTAGTATCACCACGAAGCGCCAAAGCATACTGCCACATGAGAGTCAGGATGGCCGAGCGGTCTAAGGCGCTGCGTTCAGGTCGCAGTCTCCTCTGGAGGCGTGGGTTCGAATCCCACTTCTGACAGGCTAGCTTTTCCTTAAATATTAAGCAAGGCCATTTTTCTCAGGGCTCGAAGTCCCCCCGAAGTCAACTTTGAAAGCAGTTTGAGGAACAAGAAACCCTCCATCAGAAAGGAGGCTAGCTTTTCCTTAAATATTAAGCAAGGCCATTTTTCTCAGGGCTCCCGAAGTCAACTTTGAAAGCAGTTTGAGGAACAAGAAACGCTCCATCAGAAAGGGGAAAAAAACACCACGCCAATCCCTTTTCTTCCTGCTTCATAGGCCACTGGTCTGGTTAAACCACGGGGTGTGAGTTTCATTCTCGGTGCCTAACTTCTAGGCTGATGCTCAAAAGGAACATTGGAACCCCGTTAGCCAGTAGAACATAATATGCTTGTTCTCGGGGAGAGAAGCTAATTAACCTTGCAGATAAGATTCCTTTGAATGGTCAATTGATGTTGCTGCAAGCTTTGGAAACCACTCAGGTTTCTTTTTCAGGGTTCTGATAGGATATATCTGAAGAAACATTTATACACATACTAGGCTGATGTCAAAATCCTGCTTCTAAACCAGCAACTTGAAGAAAGGTAGAAAAAGTCCTTCAAGCTTTCCTCCGTTCAACCTTTGAATGCGAAATACTCAATCAGATCGTGGAAGATCACCACCAGTAAGTGACAAACTGATCCAGTCTTTATACTTCATCCCAAGAATTGGACTCTTAATGTCACCATTTTTTCTTTGCGCTTTGCATTTTTTTTTCACACCTGCGTATTTAGGATAGCTGCATGATCTTTCCTGGAGGCGTGGGTTCAAATCCCACCCCATGACAGCCAAGTGTTTGCTCTTACGCGTCACGGATTGGGATTCCAGCGGGGGTCTGTGTGAGGAGCGGCAAAGTTGCTCTGTTCTGCGCAAGTGCAGACTTGCAGATGTTGACAAGTGCCTCAATTTTATGCTTAACGCTTACCATGATGTCTAGTATCACCACGAAGCGCCAAAGCATACTGCCACATGAGAGTCAGGATGGCCGAGCGGTCTAAGGCGCTGCGTTCAGGTCGCAGTCTCCTCTGGAGGCGTGGGTTCGAATCCCACTTCTGACAGGCTAGCTTTTCCTTAAATATTAAGCAAGGCCATTTTTCTCAGGGCTCGAAGTCCCCCCGAAGTCAACTTTGAAAGCAGTTTGAGGAACAAGAAACCCTCCATCAGAAAGGAGGCTAGCTTTTCCTTCAATATTAAGCAAGGCCATTTTTCTCAGGGCTCCCGAAGTCAACTTTGAAAGCAGTTTGAGGAACAAGAAACGCTCCATCAGAAAGGGGAAAAAAACACCACGCCAATCCCTTTTCTTCCTGCTTCATAGGCCACTGGTCTGGTTAAACCACGGGGTGTGAGTTTCATTCTCACTGGTGCCTAACTTCTAGGCTGATGCTCAAAAGGAACATTGGAACCCCGTTAGCCAGTAGAACATAATATGCTTGTTCTCGGGGAGAGAAGCTAATTAACCTTGCAGATAAGATTCCTTTGAATGGTCAATTGATGTTGCTGCAAGCTTTGGAAACCACTCAGGTTTCTTTTTCAGGGTTCTGATAGGATATATCTGAAGAAACATTTATACACATACTAGGCTGATGTCAAAATCCTGCTTCTAAACCAGCAACTTGAAGAAAGGTAGAAAAAGTCCTTCAAGCTTTCCTCCGTGTTTGCTCTTACGCATCATGGATTGGGATTCCAGCGGGGGTCTGTTTGAGGAGCGGCAAAGTTGCTCTGTTCTGCGCAAGTGCAGACTTGCAGATGTTGACAAGTGCCTCAATTTTATGCTTAACGCTTACCATGATGTCTAGTATCACCACGAAGCGCCAAAGCATACTGCCACATGAGAGTCAGGATGGCCGAGCGGTCTAAGGCGCTGCGTTCAGGTCGCAGTCTCCACTGGAGGCGTGGGTTCGAACCCCACTTCTGACAGGCTAGCTTTTCCTTAAATATTAAGCAAGGCCATTTTTCTCAGGGCTCGAAGTCCCCCCGAAGTCAACTTTGAAAGCAGTTTGAGGAACAAGAAACCCTCCATCAGAAAGGAGGCTAGCTTTTCCTTAAATATTAAGCAAGGCCATTTTTCTCAGGGCTCCCGAAGTCAACTTTGAAAGCAGTTTGAGGAACAAGAAACGCTCCATCAGAAAGGGGAAAAAAACACCACGCCAATCCCTTTTCTTCCTGCTTCATAGGCCACTGGTCTGGTTAAACCACGGGGTGTGAGTTTCATTCTCACTGGTGCCTAACTTCTAGGCTGATGCTCAAAAGGAACATTGGAACCCCGTTAGCCAGTAGAACACAATATGCTTGTTCTCGGGGAGAGAAGCTAATTAACCTTGCAGATAAGATTCCTTTGAATGGTCAATTGATGTTGCTGCAAGCTTTGGAAACCACTCAGGTTTCTTTTTCAGGGTTCTGATAGGATATATCTGAAGAAACATTTATACACATACTAGGCTGATGACAAAATCCTGCTTCTAAACCAGCAACTTGAAGAAAGGTAGAAAAAGTCCTTCAAGCTTTCCTCCGTTCAACCTTTGAATGCGAAATACTCAATCAGATCGTGGAAGATCACCACCAGTAAGTGACAAACTGATCCAGTCTTTATACTTCATCCCAAGAATTGGACTCTTAATGTCACCATTTTTTCTTTGCGCTTTGCATTTTTTTTTCACACCTGCGTATTTAGGATAGCTGCATGATCTTTCCTGGAGGCGTGGGTTCAAATCCCACCCCATGACAGCCAAGTGTTTGCTCTTACGCGTCACGGATTGGGATTCCAGCGGGGGTCTGTGTGAGGAGCGGCAAAGTTGCTCTGTTCTGCGCAAGTGCAGACTTGCAGATGTTGACAAGTGCCTCAATTTTATGCTTAACGCTTACCATGATGTCTAGTATCACCACGAAGCGCCAAAGCATACTGCCACATGAGAGTCAGGATGGCCGAGCGGTCTAAGGCGCTGCGTTCAGGTCGCAGTCTCCTCTGGAGGCGTGGGTTCGAATCCCACTTCTGACAGGCTAGCTTTTCCTTAAATATTAAGCAAGGTTCTCATTTTTCTCAGGGCTCGAAGTCCCCCCGAAGTCAACTTTGAAAGCAGTTTGAGGAACAAGAAACCCTCCATCAGAAAGGAGGCTAGCTTTTCCTTAAATATTAAGCAAGGCCATTTTTCTCAGGGCTCCCGAAGTCAACTTTGAAAGCAGTTTGAGGAACAAGAAACGCTCCATCAGAAAGGGGAAAAAAACACCACGCCAATCCCTTTTCTTCCTGCTTCATAGGCCACTGGTCTGGTTAAACCACGGGGTGTGAGTTTCATTCTCACTGGTGCCTAACTTCTAGGCTGATGCTCAAAAGGAACATTGGAACCCCGTTAGCCAGTAGAACATAATATGCTTGTTCTCGGGGAGAGAAGCTAATTAACCTTGCAGATAAGATTCCTTTGAATGGTCAATTGATGTTGCTGCAAGCTTTGGAAACCACTCAGGTTTCTTTTTCAGGGTTCTGATATCTGAAGAAACATTTATACACATACTAGGCTGATGTCAAAATCCTGCTTCTAAACCAGCAACTTGAAGAAAGGTAGAAAAAGTCCTTCAAGCTTTCCTCCGTGTTTGCTCTTACGCATCATGGATTGGGATTCCAGCGGGGGTCTGTTTGAGGAGCGGCAAAGTTGCTCTGTTCTGCGCAAGTGCAGACTTGCAGATGTTGACAAGTGCCTCAATTTTATGCTTAACGCTTACCATGATGTCTAGTATCACCACGAAGCGCCAAAGCATACTGCCACATGAGAGTCAGGATGGCCGAGCGGTCTAAGGCGCTGCGTTCAGGTCGCAGTCTCCTCTGGAGGCGTGGGTTCGAATCCCACTTCTGACAGGCTAGCTTTTCCTTAAATATTAAGCAAGGCCATTTTTCTCAGGGCTCGAAGTCCCCCCGAAGTCAACTTTGAAAGCAGTTTGAGGAACAAGAAACCCTCCATCAGAAAGGAGGCTAGCTTTTCCTTAAATATTAAGCAAGGCCATTTTTCTCAGGGCTCCCGAAGTCAACTTTGAAAGCAGTTTGAGGAACAAGAAACGCTCCATCAGAAAGGGGAAAAAAACACCACGCCAATCCCTTTTCTTCCTGCTTCATAGGCCACTGGTCTGGTTAAACCACGGGGTGTGAGTTTCATTCTCACTGGTGCCTAACTTCTAGGCTGATGCTCAAAAGGAACATTGGAACCCCGTTAGCCAGTAGAACATAATATGCTTGTTCTCGGGGAGAGAAGCTAATTAACCTTGCAGATAAGATTCCTTTGAATGGTCAATTGATGTTGCTGCAAGCTTTGGAAACCACTCAGGTTTCTTTTTCAGGGTTCTGATAGGATATATCTGAAGAAACATTTATACACATACTAGGCTGATGTCAAAATCCTGCTTCTAAACCAGCAACTTGAAGAAAGGTAGAAAAAGTCCTTCAAGCTTTCCTCCGTTCAACCTTTGAATGCGAAATACTCAATCAGATCGTGGAAGATCACCACCAGTAAGTGACAAACTGATCCAGTCTTTATACTTCATCCCAAGAATTGGACTCTTAATGTCACCATTTTTTCTTTGCGCTTTGCATTTTTTTTTCACACCTGCGTATTTAGGATAGCTGCATGATCTTTCCTGGAGGCGTGGGTTCAAATCCCACCCCATGACAGCCAAGTGTTTGCTCTTACGCGTCACGGATTGGGATTCCAGCGGGGGTCTGTGTGAGGAGCGGCAAAGTTGCTCTGTTCTGCGCAAGTGCAGACTTGCAGATGTTGACAAGTGCCTCAATTTTATGCTTAACGCTTACCATGATGTCTAGTATCACCACGAAGCGCCAAAGCATACTGCCACATGAGAGTCAGGATGAGAGTCAGAAAGGCGCTGCGTTCAGGTCGCAGTCTCCTCTGGAGGCGTGGGTTCGAATCCCACTTCTGACAGGCTAGCTTTTCCTTAAAAATTAAGCAAGGCCATTTTTCTCAGGGCTCGAAGTCCCCCCGAAGTCAACTTTGAAAGCAGTTTGAGGAACAAGAAACCCTCCATCAGAAAGGAGGCTAGCTTTTCCTTAAATATTAAGCAAGGCCATTTTTCTCAGGGCTCCCGAAGTCAACTTTGAAAGCAGTTTGAGGAACAAGAAACGCTCCATCAGAAAGGGGAAAAAAACACCACGCCAAGCCCTTTTCTTCCTGCTTCATAGGCCACTGGTCTGGTTAAACCACGGGGTGTGAGTTTCATTCTCACTGGTGCCTAACTTCTAGGCTGATGCTCAAAAGGAACATTGGAACCCCGTTAGCCAGTAGAACATAATATGCTTGTTCTCGGGGAGAGAAGCTAATTAACCTTGCAGATAAGATTCCTTTGAAGGGTCAATTGATGTTGCTGCAAGCTTTGGAAACCACTCAGGTTTCTTTTTCAGGGTTCTGATAGGATATATCTGAAGAAACATTTATACACATACTAGGCTGATGTCAAAATCCTGCTTCTAAACCAGCAACTTGAAGAAAGGTAGAAAAAGTCCTTCAAGCTTTCCTCCGTGTTTGCTCTTACGCATCATGGATTGGGATTCCAGCGGGGGTCTGTTTGAGGAGCGGCAAAGTTGCTCTGTTCTGCGCAAGTGCAGACTTGCAGATGTTGACAAGTGCCTCAATTTTATGCTTAACGCTTACCATGATGTCTAGTATCACCACGAAGCGCCAAAGCATACTGCCACATGAGAGTCAGGATGGCCGAGCGGTCTAAGGCGCTGCGTTCAGGTCGCAGTCTCCTCTGGAGGCGTGGGTTCGAATCCCACTTCTGACAGGCTAGCTTTTCCTTAAAAATTAAGCAAGGCCATTTTTCTCAGGGCTCGAAGTCCCCCCGAAGTCAACTTTGAAAGCAGTTTGAGGAACAAGAAACCCTCCATCAGAAAGGAGGCTAGCTTTTCCTTAAATATTAAGCAAGGCCATTTTTCTCAGGGCTCCCGAAGTCAACTTTGAAAGCAGTTTGAGGAACAAGAAACGCTCCATCAGAAAGGGGAAAAAAAACACCACGCCAAGCCCTTTTCTTCCTGCTTCATAGGCCACTGGTCTGGTTAAACCACGGGGTGTGAGTTTCATTCTCACTGGTGCCTAACTTCTAGGCTGATGCTCAAAAGGAACATTGGAACCCCGTTAGCCAGTAGAACATAATATGCTTGTTCTCGGGGAGAGAAGCTAATTAACCTTGCAGATAAGATTCCTTTGAAGGGTCAATTGATGTTGCTGCAAGCTTTGGAAACCACTCAGGTTTCTTTTTCAGGGTTCTGATAGGATATATCTGAAGAAACATTTATACACATACTAGGCTGATGTCAAAATCCTGCTTCTAAACCAGCAACTTGAAGAAAGGTAGAAAAAGTCCTTCAAGCTTTCCTCCGTTCAACCTTTGAATGCGAAATACTCAATCAGATCGTGGAAGATCACCACCAGTAAGTGACAAACTGATCCAGTCTTTATACTTCATCCCAAGAATTGGACTCTTAATGTCACCATTTTTTCTTTGCGCTTTGCATTTTTTTTTCACACCTGCGTATTTAGGATAGCTGCATGATCTTTCCTGGAGGCGTGGGTTCAAATCCCACCCCATGACAGCCAAGTGTTTGCTCTTACGCGTCACGGATTGGGATTCCAGCGGGGGTCTGTGTGAGGAGCGGCAAAGTTGCTCTGTTCTGCGCAAGTGCAGACTTGCAGATGTTGACAAGTGCCTCAATTTTATGCTTAACGCTTACCATGATGTCTAGTATCACCACGAAGCGCCAAAGCATACTGCCACATGAGAGTCAGGATGAGAGTCAGAAAGGCGCTGCGTTCAGGTCGCAGTCTCCTCTGGAGGCGTGGGTTCGAATCCCACTTCTGACAGGCTAGCTTTTCCTTAAATATTAAGCAAGGCCATTTTTCTCAGGGCTCGAAGTCCCCCCGAAGTCAACTTTGAAAGCAGTTTGAGGAACAAGAAACCCTCCATCAGAAAGGAGGCTAGCTTTTCCTTAAATATTAAGCAAGGCCATTTTTCTCAGGGCTCCCGAAGTCAACTTTGAAAGCAGTTTGAGGAACAAGAAACGCTCCATCAGAAAGGGGAAAAAAACACCACGCCAATCCCTTTTCTTCCTGCTTCATAGGCCACTGGTCTGGTTAAACCACGGGGTGTGAGTTTCATTCTCACTGGTGCCTAACTTCTAGGCTGATGCTCAAAAGGAACATTGGAACCCCGTTAGCCAGTAGAACATAATATGCTTGTTCTCGGGGAGAGAAGCTAATTAACCTTGCAGATAAGATTCCTTTGAAGGGTCAATTGATGTTGCTGCAAGCTTTGGAAACCACTCAGGTTTCTTTTTCAGGGTTCTGATAGGATATATCTGAAGAAACATTTATACACATACTAGGCTGATGTCAAAATCCTGCTTCTAAACCAGCAACTTGAAGAAAGGTAGAAAAAGTCCTTCAAGCTTTCCTCCGTTCAACCTTTGAATGCGAAATACTCAATCAGATCGTGGAAGATCACCACCAGTAAGTGACAAACTGATCCAGTCTTTATACTTCATCCCAAGAATTGGACTCTTAATGTCACCATTTTTTCTTTGCGCTTTGCATTTTTTTTTCACACCTGCGTATTTAGGATAGCTGCATGATCTTTCCTGGAGGCGTGGGTTCAAATCCCACCCCATGACAGCCAAGTGTTTGCTCTTACGCGTCACGGATTGGGATTCCAGCGGGGGTCTGTGTGAGGAGCGGCAAAGTTGCTCTGTTCTGCGCAAGTGCAGACTTGCAGATGTTGACAAGTGCCTCAATTTTATGCTTAACGCTTACCATGATGTCTAGTATCACCACGAAGCGCCAAAGCATACTGCCACATGAGAGTCAGGATGAGAGTCAGAAAGGCGCTGCGTTCAGGTCGCAGTCTCCTCTGGAGGCGTGGGTTCGAATCCCACTTCTGACAGGCTAGCTTTTCCTTAAATATTAAGCAAGGCCATTTTTCTCAGGGCTCGAAGTCCCCCCGAAGTCAACTTTGAAAGCAGTTTGAGGAACAAGAAACCCTCCATCAGAAAGGAGGCTAGCTTTTCCTTAAATATTAAGCAAGGCCATTTTTCTCAGGGCTCCCGAAGTCAACTTTGAAAGCAGTTTGAGGAACAAGAAACGCTCCATCAGAAAGGGGAAAAAAACACCACGCCAATCCCTTTTCTTCCTGCTTCATAGGCCACTGGTCTGGTTAAACCACGGGGTGTGAGTTTCATTCTCACTGGTGCCTAACTTCTAGGCTGATGCTCAAAAGGAACATTGGAACCCCGTTAGCCAGTAGAACATAATATGCTTGTTCTCGGGGAGAGAAGCTAATTAACCTTGCAGATAAGATTCCTTTGAATGGTCAATTGATGTTGCTGCAAGCTTTGGAAACCACTCAGGTTTCTTTTTCAGGGTTCTGATAGGATATATCTGAAGAAACATTTATACACATACTAGGCTGATGTCAAAATCCTGCTTCTAAACCAGCAACTTGAAGAAAGGTAGAAAAAGTCCTTCAAGCTTTCCTCCGTTCAACCTTTGAATGCGAAATACTCAATCAGATCGTGGAAGATCACCACCAGTAAGTGACAAACTGATCCAGTCTTTATACTTCATCCCAAGAATTGGACTCTTAATGTCACCATTTTTTCTTTGCGCTTTGCATTTTTTTTTCACACCTGCGTATTTAGGATAGCTGCATGATCTTTCCTGGAGGCGTGGGTTCAAATCCCACCCCATGACAGCCAAGTGTTTGCTCTTACGCGTCACGGATTGGGATTCCAGCGGGGGTCTGTGTGAGGAGCGGCAAAGTTGCTCTGTTCTGCGCAAGTGCAGACTTGCAGATGTTGACAAGTGCCTCAATTTTATGCTTAACGCGTACCATGATGTCTAGTATCACCACGAAGCGCCAAAGCATACTGCCACATGAAAGTCAGGATGGCCGAGCGGTCTAAGGTGCTGCGTTCAGGTCGCAGTCTCCTCTGGAGGCGTGGGTTCGAATCCCACTTCTGACAGGCTAGCTTTTCCTTAAAAATTAAGCAAGGCCATTTTTCTCAGGGCTCGAAGTCCCCCCGAAGTCAACTTTGAAAGCAGTTTGAGGAACAAGAAACCCTCCATCAGAAAGGAGGCTAGCTTTTCCTTAAATATTAAGCAAGGCCATTTTTCTCAGGGCTCCCGAAGTCAACTTTGAAAGCAGTTTGAGGAACAAGAAACGCTCCATCAGAAAGGGGAAAAAAACACCACGCCAAGCCCTTTTCTTCCTGCTTCATAGGCCACTGGTCTGGTTAAACCACGGGGTGTGAGTTTCATTCTCGGTGCCTAACTTCTAGGCTGATGCTCAAAAGGAACATTGGAACCCCGTTATCCAGTAGAACATAATATGCTTGTTCTCGGGGAGAGAAGCTAATTAACCTTGCAGATAAGATTCCTTTGAATAGTCAATTGATGTTGCTGCAAGCTTTGGAAACCACTCAGGTTTCTTTTTCAGGGTTCTGATAGGATATATCTGAAGAAACATTTATACACATACTAGGCTGATGTCAAAATCCTGCTTCTAAACCAGCAACTTGAAGAAAGGTAGAAAAAGTCCTTCAAGCTTTCCTCCGTTCAACCTTTGAATGCGAAATACTCAATCAGATCGTGGAAGATCACCACCAGTAAGTGACAAACTGATCCAGTCTTTATACTTCATCCCAAGAATTGGACTCTTAATGTCACCATTTTTTCTTTGCGCTTTGCATTTTTTTTTCACACCTGCGTATTTAGGATAGCTGCATGATCTTTCCTGGAGGCGTGGGTTCAAATCCCACCCCATGACAGCCAAGTGTTTGCTCTTACGCGTCACGGATTGGGATTCCAGCGGGGGTCTGTGTGAGGAGCGGCAAAGTTGCTCTGTTCTGCGCAAGTGCAGACTTGCAGATGTTGACAAGTGCCTCAATTTTATGCTTAACGCTTACCATGATGTCTAGTATCACCACGAAGCGCCAAAGCATACTGCCACATGAAAGTCAGGATGGCCGAGCGGTCTAAGGCGCTGCGTTCAGGTCGCAGTCTCCTCTGGAGGCGTGGGTTCGAATCCCACTTCTGACAGGCTAGCTTTTCCTTAAAAATTAAGCAAGGCCATTTTTCTCAGGGCTCGAAGTCCCCCCGAAGTCAACTTTGAAAGCAGTTTGAGGAACAAGAAACCCTCCATCAGAAAGGAGGCTAGCTTTTCCTTAAATATTAAGCAAGGCCATTTTTCTCAGGGCTCCCGAAGTCAACTTTGAAAGCAGTTTGAGGAACAAGAAACGCTCCATCAGAAAGGGGAAAAAAACACCACGCCAAGCCCTTTTCTTCCTGCTTCATAGGCCACTGGTCTGGTTAAACCACGGGGTGTGAGTTTCATTCTCGGTGCCTAACTTCTAGGCTGATGCTCAAAAGGAACATTGGAACCCCGTTAGCCAGTAGAACATAATATGCTTGTTCTCGGGGAGAGAAGCTAATTAACCTTGCAGATAAGATTCCTTTGAATGGTCAATTGATGTTGCTGCAAGCTTTGGAAACCACTCAGGTTTCTTTTTCAGGGTTCTGATAGGATATATCTGAAGAAACATTTATACACATACTAGGCTGATGTCAAAATCCTGCTTCTAAACCAGCAACTTGAAGAAAGGTAGAAAAAGTCCTTCAAGCTTTCCTCCGTTCAACCTTTGAATGCGAAATACTCAATCAGATCGTGGAAGATCACCACCAGTAAGTGACAAACTGATCCAGTCTTTATACTTCATCCCAAGAATTGGACTCTTAATGTCACCATTTTTTCTTTGCGCTTTGCATTTTTTTTTCACACCTGCGTATTTAGGATAGCTGCATGATCTTTCCTGGAGGCGTGGGTTCAAATCCCACCCCATGACAGCCAAGTGTTTGCTCTTACGCGTCACGGATTGGGATTCCAGCGGGGGTCTGTGTGAGGAGCGGCAAAGTTGCTCTGTTCTGCGCAAGTGCAGACTTGCAGATGTTGACAAGTGCCTCAATTTTATGCTTAACGCTTACCATGATGTCTAGTATCACCACGAAGCGCCAAAGCATACTGCCACATGAAAGTCAGGATGGCCGAGCGGTCTAAGGCGCTGCGTTCAGGTCGCAGTCTCCTCTGGAGGCGTGGGTTCGAATCCCACTTCTGACAGGCTAGCTTTTCCTTAAAAATTAAGCAAGGCCATTTTTCTCAGGGCTCGAAGTCCCCCCGAAGTCAACTTTGAAAGCAGTTTGAGGAACAAGAAACCCTCCATCAGAAAGGAGGCTAGCTTTTCCTTAAATATTAAGCAAGGCCATTTTTCTCAGGGCTCCCGAAGTCAACTTTGAAAGCAGTTTGAGGAACAAGAAACGCTCCATCAGAAAGGGGAAAAAAACACCACGCCAATCCCTTTTCTTCCTGCTTCATAGGCCACTGGTCTGGTTAAACCACGGGGTGTGAGTTTCATTCTCACTGGTGCCTAACTTCTAGGCTGATGCTCAAAAGGAACATTGGAACCCCGTTAGCCAGTAGAACATAATATGCTTGTTCTCGGGGAGAGAAGCTAATTAACCTTACAGATAAGATTCCTTTGAATGGTCAATTGATGTTGCTGCAAGCTTTGGAAACCACTCAGGTTTCTTTTTCAGGGTTCTGATAGGATATATCTGAAGAAACATTTATACACATACTAGGCTGATGTCAAAATCCTGCTTCTAAACCAGCAACTTGAAGAAAGGTAGAAAAAGTCCTTCAAGCTTTCCTCCGTTCAACCTTTGAATGCGAAATACTCAATCAGATCGTGGAAGATCACCACCAGTAAGTGACAAACTGATCCAGTCTTTATACTTCATCCCAAGAATTGGACTCTTAATGTCACCATTTTTTCTTTGCGCTTTGCATTTTTTTTTCACACCTGCGTATTTAGGATAGCTGCATGATCTTTCCTGGAGGCGTGGGTTCAAATCCCACCCCATGACAGCCAAGTGTTTGCTCTTACGCGTCACGGATTGGGATTCCAGCGGGGGTCTGTGTGAGGAGCGGCAAAGTTGCTCTGTTCTGCGCAAGTGCAGACTTGCAGATGTTGACAAGTGCCTCAATTTTATGCTTAACGCTTACCATGATGTCTAGTATCACCACGAAGCGCCAAAGCATACTGCCACATGAGAGTCAGGATGGCCGAGCGGTCTAAGGCGCTGCGTTCAGGTCGCAGTCTCCTCTGGAGGCGTGGGTTCAAATCCCACTTCTGACAGGCTAGCTTTTCCTTAAATATTAAGCAAGGCCATTTTTCTCAGGGCTCGAAGTCCCCCCGAAGTCAACTTTGAAAGCAGTTTGAGGAACAAGAAACCCTCCATCAGAAAGGAGGCTAGCTTTTCCTTAAATATTAAGCAAGGCCATTTTTCTCAGGGCTCCCGAAGTCAACTTTGAAAGCAGTTTGAGGAACAAGAAACGCTCCATCAGAAAGGGGAAAAAAACACCACGCCAATCCCTTTTCTTCCTGCTTCATAGGCCACTGGTCTGGTTAAACCACGGGGTGTGAGTTTCATTCTCACTGGTGCCTAACTTCTAGGCTGATGCTCAAAAGGAACATTGGAACCCCGTTAGCCAGTAGAACACAATATGCTTGTTCTCGGGGAGAGAAGCTAATTAACCTTGCAGATAAGATTCCTTTGAATGGTCAATTGATGTTGCTGCAAGCTTTGGAAACCACTCAGGTTTCTTTTTCAGGGTTCTGATAGGATATATCTGAAGAAACATTTATACACATACTAGGCTGATGACAAAATCCTGCTTCTAAACCAGCAACTTGAAGAAAGGTAGAAAAAGTCCTTCAAGCTTTCCTCCGTTCAACCTTTGAATGCGAAATACTCAATCAGATCGTGGAAGATCACCACCAGTAAGTGACAAACTGATCCAGTCTTTATACTTCATCCCAAGAATTGGACATAATGTCACCATTTTTTCTTTGCGCTTTGCATTTTTTTTTCACACCTGCGTATTTAGGATAGCTGCATGATCTTTCCTGGAGGCGTGGGTTCAAATCCCACCCCATGACAGCCAAGTGTTTGCTCTTACGCGTCACGGATTGGGATTCCAGCGGGGGCCTGTGTGAGGAGCGGCAAAGTTGCTCTGTTCTGCGCAAGTGCAGACTTGCAGATGTTGACAAGTGCCTCAATTTTATGCTTAACGCTTACCATGATGTCTAGTATCACCACGAAGCGCCAAAGCATACTGCCACATGAGAGTCAGGATGGCCGAGCGGTCTAAGGCGCTGCGTTCAGGTCGCAGTCTCCTCTGGAGGCGTGGGTTCGAATCCCACTTCTGACAGGCTAGCTTTTCCTTAAATATTAAGCAAGGCCATTTTTCTCAGGGCTCGAAGTCCCCCCGAAGTCAACTTTGAAAGCAGTTTGAGGAACAAGAAACCCTCCATCAGAAAGGAGGCTAGCTTTTCCTTAAATATTAAGCAAGTCAACTTTGAAAGCAGTTTGAGGAACAAGAAACGCTCCATCAGAAAGGGGAAAAAAACACCACGCCAATCCCTTTTCTTCCTGCTTCATAGGCCACTGGTCTGGTTAAACCACGGGGTGTGAGTTTCATTCTCACTGGTGCCTAACTTCTAGGCTGAGGCTCAAAAGGAACATTGGAACCCCGTTAGCCAGTAGAACATAATATGCTTGTTCTCGGGGAGAGAAGCTAATTAACCTTGCAGATAAGATTCCTTTGAATGGTCAATTGATGTTGCTGCAAGCTTTGGAAACCACTCAGGTTTCTTTTTCAGGGTTCTGATAGGATATATCTGAAGAAACATTTATACACATACTAGGCTGATGTCAAAATCCTGCTTCTAAACCAGCAACTTGAAGAAAGGTAGAAAAAGTCCTTCAAGCTTTCCTCCGTTCAACCTTTGAATGCGAAATACTCAATCAGATCGTGGAAGATCACCACCAGTAAGTGACAAACTGATCCAGTCTTTATACTTCATCCCAAGAATTGGACTCTTAATGTCACCATTTTTTCTTTGCGCTTTGCATTTTTTTTTCACACCTGCGTATTTAGGATAGCTGCATGATCTTTCCTGGAGGCGTGGGTTCAAATCCCACCCCATGACAGCCAAGTGTTTGCTCTTACGCGTCACGGATTGGGATTCCAGCGGGGGTCTGTGTGAGGAGCGGCAAAGTTGCTCTGTTCTGCGCAAGTGCAGACTTGCAGATGTTGACAAGTGCCTCAATTTTATGCTTAACGCTTACCATGATGTCTAGTATCACCACGAAGCGCCAAAGCATACTGCCACATGAGAGTCAGGATGGCCGAGCGGTCTAAGGCGCTGCGTTCAGGTCGCAGTCTCCTCTGGAGGCGTGGGTTCGAATCCCACTTCTGACAGGCTAGCTTTTCCTTAAATATTAAGCAAGGCCATTTTTCTCAGGGCTCGAAGTCCCCCCGAAGTCAACTTTGAAAGCAGTTTGAGGAACAAGAAACCCTCCATCAGAAAGGAGGCTAGCTTTTCCTTAAATATTAAGCAAGGCCATTTTTCTCAGGGCTCCCGAAGTCAACTTTGAAAGCAGTTTGAGGAACAAGAAACGCTCCATCAGAAAGGGGAAAAAAACACCACGCCAATCCCTTTTCTTCCTGCTTCATAGGCCACTGGTCTGGTTAAACCACGGGGTGTGAGTTTCATTCTCACTGGTGCCTAACTTCTAGGCTGATGCTCAAAAGGAACATTGGAACCCCGTTAGCCAGTAGAACACAATATGCTTGTTCTCGGGGAGAGAAGCTAATTAACCTTGCAGATAAGATTCCTTTGAATGGTCAATTGATGTTGCTGCAAGCTTTGGAAACCACTCAGGTTTCTTTTTCAGGGTTCTGATAGGATATATCTGAAGAAACATTTATACACATACTAGGCTGATGACAAAATCCTGCTTCTAAACCAGCAACTTGAAGAAAGGTAGAAAAAGTCCTTCAAGCTTTCCTCCGTTCAACCTTTGAATGCGAAATACTCAATCAGATCGTGGAAGATCACCACCAGTAAGTGACAAACTGATCCAGTCTTTATACTTCATCCCAAGAATTGGACATAATGTCACCATTTTTTCTTTGCGCTTTGCATTTTTTTTTCACACCTGCGTATTTAGGATAGCTGCATGATCTTTCCTGGAGGCGTGGGTTCAAATCCCACCCCATGACAGCCAAGTGTTTGCTCTTACGCGTCACGGATTGGGATTCCAGCGGGGGCCTGTGTGAGGAGCGGCAAAGTTGCTCTGTTCTGCGCAAGTGCAGACTTGCAGATGTTGACAAGTGCCTCAATTTTATGCTTAACGCTTACCATGATGTCTAGTATCACCACGAAGCGCCAAAGCATACTGCCACATGAGAGTCAGGATGGCCGAGCGGTCTAAGGCGCTGCGTTCAGGTCGCAGTCTCCTCTGGATGCGTGGGTTCGAATCCCACTTCTGACAGGCTAGCTTTTCCTTAAATATTAAGCAAGGCCATTTTTCTCAGGGCTCGAAGTCCCCCCGAAGTCAACTTTGAAAGCAGTTTGAGGAACAAGAAACCCTCCATCAGAAAGGAGGCTAGCTTTTCCTTAAATATTAAGCAAGGCCATTTTTCTCAGGGCTCCCGAAGTCAACTTTGAAAGCAGTTTGAGGAACAAGAAACGCTCCATCAGAAAGGGGAAAAAAACACCACGCCAATCCCTTTTCTTCCTGCTTCATAGGCCACTGGTCTGGTTAAACCACGGGGTGTGAGTTTCATTCTCACTGGTGCCTAACTTCTAGGCTGATGCTCAAAAGGAACATTGGAACCCCGTTAGCCAGTAGAACACAATATGCTTGTTCTCGGGGAGAGAAGCTAATTAACCTTGCAGATAAGATTCCTTTGAATGGTCAATTGATGTTGCTGCAAGCTTTGGAAACCACTCAGGTTTCTTTTTCAGGGTTCTGATAGGATATATCTGAAGAAACATTTATACACATACTAGGCTGATGACAAAATCCTGCTTCTAAACCAGCAACTTGAAGAAAGGTAGAAAAAGTCCTTCAAGCTTTCCTCCGTTCAACCTTTGAATGCGAAATACTCAATCAGATCGTGGAAGATCACCACCAGTAAGTGACAAACTGATCCAGTCTTTATACTTCATCCCAAGAATTGGACATAATGTCACCATTTTTTCTTTGCGCTTTGCATTTTTTTTTCACACCTGCGTATTTAGGATAGCTGCATGATCTTTCCTGGAGGCGTGGGTTCAAATCCCACCCCATGACAGCCAAGTGTTTGCTCTTACGCGTCACGGATTGGGATTCCAGCGGGGGCCTGTGTGAGGAGCGGCAAAGTTGCTCTGTTCTGCGCAAGTGCAGACTTGCAGATGTTGACAAGTGCCTCAATTTTATGCTTAACGCTTACCATGATGTCTAGTATCACCACGAAGCGCCAAAGCATACTGCCACATGAGAGTCAGGATGGCCGAGCGGTCTAAGGCGCTGCGTTCAGGTCGCAGTCTCCTCTGGAGGCGTGGGTTCGAATCCCACTTCTGACAGGCTAGCTTTTCCTTAAATATTAAGCAAGGCCATTTTTCTCAGGGCTCGAAGTCCCCCCGAAGTCAACTTTGAAAGCAGTTTGAGGAACAAGAAACCCTCCATCAGAAAGGAGGCTAGCTTTTCCTTAAATATTAAGCAAGGCCATTTTTCTCAGGGCTCCCGAAGTCAACTTTGAAAGCAGTTTGAGGAACAAGAAACGCTCCATCAGAAAGGGGAAAAAAACACCACGCCAATCCCTTTTCTTCCTGCTTCATAGGCCACTGGTCTGGTTAAACCACGGGGTGTGAGTTTCATTCTCACTGGTGCCTAACTTCTAGGCTGATGCTCAAAAGGAACATTGGAACCCCGTTAGCCAGTAGAACATAATATGCTTGTTCTCGGGGAGAGAAGCTAATTAACCTTGCAGATAAGATTCCTTTGAATGGTCAATTGATGTTGCTGCAAGCTTTGGAAACCACTCAGGTTTCTTTTTCAGGGTTCTGATAGGATATATCTGAAGAAACATTTATACACATACTAGGCTGATGTCAAAATCCTGCTTCTAAACCAGCAACTTGAAGAAAGGTAGAAAAAGTCCTTCAAGCTTTCCTCCGTGTTTGCTCTTATGCATCATGGATTGGGATTCCAGCGGGGGTCTGTTTGAGGAGCGGCAAAGTTGCTCTGTTCTGCGCAAGTGCAGACTTGCAGATGTTGACAAGTGCCTCAATTTTATGCTTAACGCTTACCATGATGTCTAGTATCACCACGAAGCGCCAAAGCATACTGCCACATGAGAGTCAGGATGGCCGAGCGGTCTAAGGCGCTGCGTTCAGGTCGCAGTCTCCTCTGGAGGCGTGGGTTCGAATCCCACTTCTGACAGGCTAGCTTTTCCTTAAATATTAAGCAAGGCCATTTTTCTCAGGGCTCGAAGTCCCCCCGAAGTCAACTTTGAAAGCAGTTTGAGGAACAAGAAACCCTCCATCAGAAAGGAGGCTAGCTTTTCCTTAAATATTAAGCAAGGCCATTTTTCTCAGGGCTCCCGAAGTCAACTTTGAAAGCAGTTTGAGGAACAAGAAACGCTCCATCAGAAAGGGGAAAAAAACACCACGCCAATCCCTTTTCTTCCTGCTTCATAGGCCACTGGTCTGGTTAAACCACGGGGTGTGAGTTTCATTCTCACTGGTGCCTAACTTCTAGGCTGATGCTCAAAAGGAACATTGGAACCCCGTTAGCCAGTAGAACACAATATGCTTGTTCTCGGGGAGAGAAGCTAATTAACCTTGCAGATAAGATTCCTTTGAATGGTCAATTGATGTTGCTGCAAGCTTTGGAAACCACTCAGGTTTCTTTTTCAGGGTTCTGATAGGATATATCTGAAGAAACATTTATACACATACTAGGCTGATGACAAAATCCTGCTTCTAAACCAGCAACTTGAAGAAAGGTAGAAAAAGTCCTTCAAGCTTTCCTCCGTTCAACCTTTGAATGCGAAATACTCAATCAGATCGTGGAAGATCACCACCAGTAAGTGACAAACTGATCCAGTCTTTATACTTCATCCCAAGAATTGGACTCTTAATGTCACCATTTTTTCTTTGCGCTTTGCATTTTTTTTTCACACCTGCGTATTTAGGATAGCTGCATGATCTTTCCTGGAGGCGTGGGTTCAAATCCCACCCCATGACAGCCAAGTGTTTGCTCTTACGCGTCACGGATTGGGATTCCAGCGGGGGTCTGTGTGAGGAGCGGCAAAGTTGCTCTGTTCTGCGCAAGTGCAGACTTGCAGATGTTGACAAGTGCCTCAATTTTATGCTTAACGCTTACCATGATGTCTAGTATCACCACGAAGCGCCAAAGCATACAGCCACATGAGAGTCAGGATGGCCGAGCGGTCTAAGGCGCTGCGTTCAGGTCGCAGTCTCCTCTGGAGGCGTGGGTTCGAATCCCACTTCTGACAGGCTAGCTTTTCCTTAAATATTAAGCAAGGCCATTTTTCTCAGGGCTCGAAGTCCCCCCGAAGTCAACTTTGAAAGCAGTTTGAGGAACAAGAAACCCTCCATCAGAAAGGAGGCTAGCTTTTCCTTAAATATTAAGCAAGGCCATTTTTCTCAGGGCTCCCGAAGTCAACTTTGAAAGCAGTTTGAGGAACAAGAAACGCTCCATCAGAAAGGGGAAAAAAACACCACGCCAATCCCTTTTCTTCCTGCTTCATAGGCCACTGGTCTGGTTAAACCACGGGGTGTGAGTTTCATTCTCACTGGTGCCTAACTTCTAGGCTGATGCTCAAAAGGAACATTGGAACCCCGTTAGCCAGTAGAACATAATATGCTTGTTCTCGGGGAGAGAAGCTAATTAACCTTGCAGATAAGATTCCTTTGAATGGTCAATTGATGTTGCTGCAAGCTTTGGAAACCACTCAGGTTTCTTTTTCAGGGTTCTGATAGGATATATCTGAAGAAACATTTATACACATACTAGGCTGATGTCAAAATCCTGCTTCTAAACCAGCAACTTGAAGAAAGGTAGAAAAAGTCCTTCAAGCTTTCCTCCGTGTTTGCTCTTATGCATCATGGATTGGGATTCCAGCGGGGGTCTGTTTGAGGAGCGGCAAAGTTGCTCTGTTCTGCGCAAGTGCAGACTTGCAGATGTTGACAAGTGCCTCAATTTTATGCTTAACGCTTACCATGATGTCTAGTATCACCACGAAGCGCCAAAGCATACTGCCACATGAGAGTCAGGATGGCCGAGCGGTCTAAGGCGCTGCGTTCAGGTCGCAGTCTCCTCTGGAGGCGTGGGTTCGAATCCCACTTCTGACAGGCTAGCTTTTCCTTAAATATTAAGCAAGGCCATTTTTCTCAGGGCTCGAAGTCCCCCCGAAGTCAACTTTGAAAGCAGTTTGAGGAACAAGAAACCCTCCATCAGAAAGGAGGCTAGCTTTTCCTTAAATATTAAGCAAGGCCATTTTTCTCAGGGCTCCCGAAGTCAACTTTGAAAGCAGTTTGAGGAACAAGAAACGCTCCATCAGAAAGGGGAAAAAAACACCACGCCAATCCCTTTTCTTCCTGCTTCATAGGCCACTGGTCTGGTTAAACCACGGGGTGTGAGTTTCATTCTCGGTGCCTAACTTCTAGGCTGATGCTCAAAAGGAACATTGGAACCCCGTTAGCCAGTAGAACATAATATGCTTGTTCTCGGGGAGAGAAGCTAATTAACCTTGCAGATAAGATTCCTTTGAATGGTCAATTGATGTTGCTGCAAGCTTTGGAAACCACTCAGGTTTCTTTTTCAGGGTTCTGATAGGATATATCTGAAGAAACATTTATACACATACTAGGCTGATGTCAAAATCCTGCTTCTAAACCAGCAACTTGAAGAAAGGTAGAAAAAGTCCTTCAAGCTTTCCTCCGTTCAACCTTTGAATGCGAAATACTCAATCAGATCGTGGAAGATCACCACCAGTAAGTGACAAACTGATCCAGTCTTTATACTTCATCCCAAGAATTGGACTCTTAATGTCACCATTTTTTCTTTGCGCTTTGCATTTTTTTTTCACACCTGCGTATTTAGGATAGCTGCATGATCTTTCCTGGAGGCGTGGGTTCAAATCCCACCCCATGACAGCCAAGTGTTTGCTCTTACGCGTCACGGATTGGGATTCCAGCGGGGGTCTGTGTGAGGAGCGGCAAAGTTGCTCTGTTCTGCGCAAGTGCAGACTTGCAGATGTTGACAAGTGCCTCAATTTTATGCTTAACGCTTACCATGATGTCTAGTATCACCATGAAGCGCCAAAGCATACTGCCACATGAGAGTCAGGATGGCCGAGCGGTCTAAGGCGCTGCGTTCAGGTCGCAGTGGGTTCGAATCCCACTTCTGACAGGCTAGCTTTTCCTTAAATATTAAGCAAGGCCATTTTTCTCAGGGCTCGAAGTCCCCCCGAAGTCAACTTTGAAAGCAGTTTGAGGAACAAGAAACCCTCCATCAGAAAGGAGGCTAGCTTTTCCTTAAATATTAAGCAAGGCCATTTTTCTCAGGGCTCCCGAAGTCAACTTTGAAAGCAGTTTGAGGAACAAGAAACGCTCCATCAGAAAGGGGAAAAAAACACCACGCCAATCCCTTTTCTTCCTGCTTCATAGGCCACTGGTCTGGTTAAACCACGGGGTGTGAGTTTCATTCTCACTGGTGCCTAACTTCTAGGCTGATGCTCAAAAGGAACATTGGAACCCCGTTAGCCAGTAGAACACAATATGCTTGTTCTCGGGGAGAGAAGCTAATTAACCTTGCAGATAAGATTCCTTTGAATGGTCAATTGATGTTGCTGCAAGCTTTGGAAACCACTCAGGTTTCTTTTTCAGGGTTCTGATAGGATATATCTGAAGAAACATTTATACACATACTAGGCTGATGACAAAATCCTGCTTCTAAACCAGCAACTTGAAGAAAGGTAGAAAAAGTCCTTCAAGCTTTCCTCCGTTCAACCTTTGAATGCGAAATACTCAATCAGATCGTGGAAGATCACCACCAGTAAGTGACAAACTGATCCAGTCTTTATACTTCATCCCAAGAATTGGACTCTTAATGTCACCATTTTTTCTTTGCGCTTTGCATTTTTTTTTCACACCTGCGTATTTAGGATAGCTGCATGATCTTTCCTGGAGGCGTGGGTTCAAATCCCACCCCATGACAGCCAAGTGTTTGCTCTTACGCGTCACGGATTGGGATTCCAGCGGGGGTCTGTGTGAGGAGCGGCAAAGTTGCTCTGTTCTGCGCAAGTGCAGACTTGCAGATGTTGACAAGTGCCTCAATTTTATGCTTAACGCTTACCATGATGTCTAGTATCACCACGAAGCGCCAAAGCATACAGCCACATGAGAGTCAGGATGGCCGAGCGGTCTAAGGCGCTGCGTTCAGGTCGCAGTCTCCTCTGGAGGCGTGGGTTCGAATCCCACTTCTGACAGGCTAGCTTTTCCTTAAATATTAAGCAAGGCCATTTTTCTCAGGGCTCGAAGTCCCCCCGAAGTCAACTTTGAAAGCAGTTTGGGGAACAAGAAACCCTCCATCAGAAAGGAGGCTAGCTTTTCCTTAAATATTAAGCAAGGCCATTTTTCTCAGGGCTCCCGAAGTCAACTTTGAAAGCAGTTTGAGGAACAAGAAACGCTCCATCAGAAAGGGGAAAAAAACACCACGCCAATCCCTTTTCTTCCTGCTTCATAGGCCACTGGTCTGGTTAAACCACGGGGTGTGAGTTTCATTCTCACTGGTGCCTAACTTCTAGGCTGATGCTCAAAAGGAACATTGGAACCCCGTTAGCCAGTAGAACATAATATGCTTGTTCTCGGGGAGAGAAGCTAATTAACCTTGCAGATAAGATTCCTTTGAATGGTCAATTGATGTTGCTGCAAGCTTTGGAAACCACTCAGGTTTCTTTTTCAGGGTTCTGATAGGATATATCTGAAGAAACATTTATACACATACTAGGCTGATGTCAAAATCCTGCTTCTAAACCAGCAACTTGAAGAAAGGTAGAAAAAGTCCTTCAAGCTTTCCTCCGTGTTTGCTCTTATGCATCATGGATTGGGATTCCAGCGGGGGTCTGTTTGAGGAGCGGCAAAGTTGCTCTGTTCTGCGCAAGTGCAGACTTGCAGATGTTGACAAGTGCCTCAATTTTATGCTTAACGCTTACCATGATGTCTAGTATCACCACGAAGCGCCAAAGCATACTGCCACATGAGAGTCAGGATGGCCGAGCGGTCTAAGGCGCTGCGTTCAGGTCGCAGTCTCCTCTGGAGGCGTGGGTTCGAATCCCACTTCTGACAGGCTAGCTTTTCCTTAAATATTAAGCAAGGCCATTTTTCTCAGGGCTCGAAGTCCCCCCGAAGTCAACTTTGAAAGCAGTTTGAGGAACAAGAAACCCTCCATCAGAAAGGAGGCTAGCTTTTCCTTAAATATTAAGCAAGGCCATTTTTCTCAGGGCTCCCGAAGTCAACTTTGAAAGCAGTTTGAGGAACAAGAAACGCTCCATCAGAAAGGGGAAAAAAACACCACGCCAATCCCTTTTCTTCCTGCTTCATAGGCCACTGGTCTGGTTAAACCACGGGGTGTGAGTTTCATTCTCGGTGCCTAACTTCTAGGCTGATGCTCAAAAGGAACATTGGAACCCCGTTAGCCAGTAGAACATAATATGCTTGTTCTCGGGGAGAGAAGCTAATTAACCTTGCAGATAAGATTCCTTTGAATGGTCAATTGATGTTGCTGCAAGCTTTGGAAACCACTCAGGTTTCTTTTTCAGGGTTCTGATAGGATATATCTGAAGAAACATTTATACACATACTAGGCTGATGTCAAAATCCTGCTTCTAAACCAGCAACTTGAAGAAAGGTAGAAAAAGTCCTTCAAGCTTTCCTCCGTTCAACCTTTGAATGCGAAATACTCAATCAGATCGTGGAAGATCACCACCAGTAAGTGACAAACTGATCCAGTCTTTATACTTCATCCCAAGAATTGGACTCTTAATGTCACCATTTTTTCTTTGCGCTTTGCATTTTTTTTTCACACCTGCATATTTAGGATAGCTGCATGATCTTTCCTGGAGGCGTGGGTTCAAATCCCACCCCATGACAGCCAAGTGTTTGCTCTTACGCGTCACGGATTGGGATTCCAGCGGGGGTCTGTGTGAGGAGCGGCAAAGTTGCTCTGTTCTGCGCAAGTGCAGACTTGCAGATGTTGACAAGTGCCTCAATTTTATGCTTAACGCTTACCATGATGTCTAGTATCACCATGAAGCGCCAAAGCATACTGCCACATGAGAGTCAGGATGGCCGAGCGGTCTAAGGCGCTGCGTTCAGGTCGCAGTGGGTTCGAATCCCACTTCTGACAGGCTAGCTTTTCCTTAAATATTAAGCAAGGCCATTTTTCTCAGGGCTCGAAGTCCCCCCGAAGTCAACTTTGAAAGCAGTTTGAGGAACAAGAAACCCTCCATCAGAAAGGAGGCTAGCTTTTCCTTAAATATTAAGCAAGGCCATTTTTCTCAGGGCTCCCGAAGTCAACTTTGAAAGCAGTTTGAGGAACAAGAAACGCTCCATCAGAAAGGGGAAAAAAACACCACGCCAATCCCTTTTCTTCCTGCTTCATAGGCCACTGGTCTGGTTAAACCACGGGGTGTGAGTTTCATTCTCACTGGTGCCTAACTTCTAGGCTGATGCTCAAAAGGAACATTGGAACCCCGTTAGCCAGTAGAACACAATATGCTTGTTCTCGGGGAGAGAAGCTAATTAACCGTGCAGATAAGATTCCTTTGAATGGTCAATTGATGTTGCTGCAAGCTTTGGAAACCACTCAGGTTTCTTTTTCAGGGTTCTGATAGGATATATCTGAAGAAACATTTATACACATACTAGGCTGATGACAAAATCCTGCTTCTAAACCAGCAACTTGAAGAAAGGTAGAAAAAGTCCTTCAAGCTTTCCTCCGTTCAACCTTTGAATGCGAAATACTCAATCAGATCGTGGAAGATCACCACCAGTAAGTGACAAACTGATCCAGTCTTTATACTTCATCCCAAGAATTGGACTCTTAATGTCACCATTTTTTCTTTGCGCTTTGCATTTTTTTTTCACACCTGCGTATTTAGGATAGCTGCATGATCTTTCCTGGAGGCGTGGGTTCAAATCCCACCCCATGACAGCCAAGTGTTTGCTCTTACGCGTCACGGATTGGGATTCCAGCGGGGGTCTGTGTGAGGAGCGGCAAAGTTGCTCTGTTCTGCGCAAGTGCAGACTTGCAGATGTTGACAAGTGCCTCAATTTTATGCTTAACGCTTACCATGATGTCTAGTATCACCACGAAGCGCCAAAGCATACAGCCACATGAGAGTCAGGATGGCCGAGCGGTCTAAGGCGCTGCGTTCAGGTCGCAGTCTCCTCTGGAGGCGTGGGTTCGAATCCCACTTCTGACAGGCTAGCTTTTCCTTAAATATTAAGCAAGGCCATTTTTCTCAGGGCTCGAAGTCCCCCCGAAGTCAACTTTGAAAGCAGTTTGAGGAACAAGAAACCCTCCATCAGAAAGGAGGCTAGCTTTTCCTTAAATATTAAGCAAGGCCATTTTTCTCAGGGCTCCCGAAGTCAACTTTGAAAGCAGTTTGAGGAACAAGAAACGCTCCATCAGAAAGGGGAAAAAAACACCACGCCAATCCCTTTTCTTCCTGCTTCATAGGCCACTGGTCTGGTTAAACCACGGGGTGTGAGTTTCATTCTCACTGGTGCCTAACTTCTAGGCTGATGCTCAAAAGGAACATTGGAACCCCGTTAGCCAGTAGAACATAATATGCTTGTTCTCGGGGAGAGAAGCTAATTAACCTTGCAGATAAGATTCCTTTGAATGGTCAATTGATGTTGCTGCAAGCTTTGGAAACCACTCAGGTTTCTTTTTCAGGGTTCTGATAGGATATATCTGAAGAAACATTTATACACATACTAGGCTGATGTCAAAATCCTGCTTCTAAACCAGCAACTTGAAGAAAGGTAGAAAAAGTCCTTCAAGCTTTCCTCCGTGTTTGCTCTTACGCATCATGGATTGGGATTCCAGCGGGGGTCTGTTTGAGGAGCGGCAAAGTTGCTCTGTTCTGCGCAAGTGCAGACTTGCAGATGTTGACAAGTGCCTCAATTTTATGCTTAACGCTTACCATGATGTCTAGTATCACCACGAAGCGCCAAAGCATACTGCCACATGAGAGTCAGGATGGCCGAGCGGTCTAAGGCGCTGCGTTCAGGTCGCAGTCTCCACTGGAGGCGTGGGTTCGAATCCCACTTCTGACAGGCTAGCTTTTCCTTAAATATTAAGCAAGGCCATTTTTCTCAGGGCTCGAAGTCCCCCCGAAGTCAACTTTGAAAGCAGTTTGAGGAACAAGAAACCCTCCATCAGAAAGGAGGCTAGCTTTTCCTTAAATATTAAGCAAGGCCATTTTTCTCAGGGCTCCCGAAGTCAACTTTGAAAGCAGTTTGAGGAACAAGAAACGCTCCATCAGAAAGGGGAAAAAAACACCACGCCAATCCCTTTTCTTCCTGCTTCATAGGCCACTGGTCTGGTTAAACCACGGGGTGTGAGTTTCATTCTCACTGGTGCCTAACTTCTAGGCTGATGCTCAAAAGGAACATTGGAACCCCGTTAGCCAGTAGAACATAATATGCTTGTTCTCGGGGAGAGAAGCTAATTAACCTTGCAGATAAGATTCCTTTGAATGGTCAATTGATGTTGCTGCAAGCTTTGGAAACCACTCAGGTTTCTTTTTCAGGGTTCTGATAGGATATATCTGAAGAAACATTTATACACATACTAGGCTGATGTCAAAATCCTGCTTCTAAACCAGCAACTTGAAGAAAGGTAGAAAAAGTCCTTCAAGCTTTCCTCCGTGTTTGCTCTTACGCATCATGGATTGGGATTCCAGCGGGGGTCTGTTTGAGGAGCGGCAAAGTTGCTCTGTTCTGCGCAAGTGCAGACTTGCAGATGTTGACAAGTGCCTCAATTTTATGCTTAACGCTTACCATGATGTCTAGTATCACCACGAAGCGCCAAAGCATACTGCCACATGTGAGTCAGGATGGCCGAGCGGTCTAAGGCGCTGCGTTCAGGTCGCAGTCTCCTCTGGAGGCGTGGGTTCGAATCCCACTTCTGACAGGCTAGCTTTTCCTTAAATATTAAGCAAGGCCATTTTTCTCAGGGCTCGAAGTCCCCCCGAAGTCAACTTTGAAAGCAGTTTGAGGAACAAGAAACCCTCCATCAGAAAGGAGGCTAGCTTTTCCTTAAATATTAAGCAAGGCCATTTTTCTCAGGGCTCCCGAAGTCAACTTTGAAAGCAGTTTGAGGAACAAGAAACGCTCCATCAGAAAGGGGAAAAAAACACCACGCCAATCCCTTTTCTTCCTGCTTCATAGGCCACTGGTCTGGTTAAACCACGGGGTGTGAGTTTCATTCTCACTGGTGCCTAACTTCTAGGCTGATGCTCAAAAGGAACATTGGAACCCCGTTAGCCAGTAGAACATAATATGCTTGTTCTCGGGGAGAGAAGCTAATTAACCTTGCAGATAAGATTCCTTTGAATGGTCAATTGATGTTGCTGCAAGCTTTGGAAACCACTCAGGTTTCTTTTTCAGGGTTCTGATAGGATATATCTGAAGAAACATTTATACACATACTAGGCTGATGTCAAAATCCTGCTTCTAAACCAGCAACTTGAAGAAAGGTAGAAAAAGTCCTTCAAGCTTTCCTCCGTTCAACCTTTGAATGCGAAATACTCAATCAGATCGTGGAAGATCACCACCAGTAAGTGACAAACTGATCCAGTCTTTATACTTCATCCCAAGAATTGGACTCTTAATGTCACCATTTTTTCTTTGCGCTTTGCATTTTTTTTTCACACCTGCATATTTAGGATAGCTGCATGATCTTTCCTGGAGGCGTGGGTTCAAATCCCACCCCATGACAGCCAAGTGTTTGCTCTTACGCGTCACGGATTGGGATTCCAGCGGGGGTCTGTGTGAGGAGCGGCAAAGTTGCTCTGTTCTGCGCAAGTGCAGACTTGCAGATGTTGACAAGTGCCTCAATTTTATGCTTAACGCTTACCATGATGTCTAGTATCACCATGAAGCGCCAAAGCATACTGCCACATGAGAGTCAGGATGGCCGAGCGGTCTAAGGCGCTGCGTTCAGGTCGCAGTGGGTTCGAATCCCACTTCTGACAGGCTAGCTTTTCCTTAAATATTAAGCAAGGCCATTTTTCTCAGGGCTCGAAGTCCCCCCGAAGTCAACTTTGAAAGCAGTTTGAGGAACAAGAAACCCTCCATCAGAAAGGAGGCTAGCTTTTCCTTAAATATTAAGCAAGGCCATTTTTCTCAGGGCTCCCGAAGTCAACTTTGAAAGCAGTTTGAGGAACAAGAAACGCTCCATCAGAAAGGGGAAAAAAACACCACGCCAATCCCTTTTCTTCCTGCTTCATAGGCCACTGGTCTGGTTAAACCACGGGGTGTGAGTTTCATTCTCACTGGTGCCTAACTTCTAGGCTGATGCTCAAAAGGAACATTGGAACCCCGTTAGCCAGTAGAACACAATATGCTTGTTCTCGGGGAGAGAAGCTAATTAACCGTGCAGATAAGATTCCTTTGAATGGTCAATTGATGTTGCTGCAAGCTTTGGAAACCACTCAGGTTTCTTTTTCAGGGTTCTGATAGGATATATCTGAAGAAACATTTATACACATACTAGGCTGATGACAAAATCCTGCTTCTAAACCAGCAACTTGAAGAAAGGTAGAAAAAGTCCTTCAAGCTTTCCTCCGTTCAACCTTTGAATGCGAAATACTCAATCAGATCGTGGAAGATCACCACCAGTAAGTGACAAACTGATCCAGTCTTTATACTTCATCCCAAGAATTGGACTCTTAATGTCACCATTTTTTCTTTGCGCTTTGCATTTTTTTTTCACACCTGCGTATTTAGGATAGCTGCATGATCTTTCCTGGAGGCGTGGGTTCAAATCCCACCCCATGACAGCCAAGTGTTTGCTCTTACGCGTCACGGATTGGGATTCCAGCGGGGGTCTGTGTGAGGAGCGGCAAAGTTGCTCTGTTCTGCGCAAGTGCAGACTTGCAGATGTTGACAAGTGCCTCAATTTTATGCTTAACGCTTACCATGATGTCTAGTATCACCACGAAGCGCCAAAGCATACAGCCACATGAGAGTCAGGATGGCCGAGCGGTCTAAGGCGCTGCGTTCAGGTCGCAGTCTCCTCTGGAGGCGTGGGTTCGAATCCCACTTCTGACAGGCTAGCTTTTCCTTAAATATTAAGCAAGGCCATTTTTCTCAGGGCTCGAAGTCCCCCCGAAGTCAACTTTGAAAGCAGTTTGAGGAACAAGAAACCCTCCATCAGAAAGGAGGCTAGCTTTTCCTTAAATATTAAGCAAGGCCATTTTTCTCAGGGCTCCCGAAGTCAACTTTGAAAGCAGTTTGAGGAACAAGAAACGCTCCATCAGAAAGGGGAAAAAAACACCACGCCAATCCCTTTTCTTCCTGCTTCATAGGCCACTGGTCTGGTTAAACCACGGGGTGTGAGTTTCATTCTCACTGGTGCCTAACTTCTAGGCTGATGCTCAAAAGGAACATTGGAACCCCGTTAGCCAGTAGAACATAATATGCTTGTTCTCGGGGAGAGAAGCTAATTAACCTTGCAGATAAGATTCCTTTGAATGGTCAATTGATGTTGCTGCAAGCTTTGGAAACCACTCAGGTTTCTTTTTCAGGGTTCTGATAGGATATATCTGAAGAAACATTTATACACATACTAGGCTGATGTCAAAATCCTGCTTCTAAACCAGCAACTTGAAGAAAGGTAGAAAAAGTCCTTCAAGCTTTCCTCCGTGTTTGCTCTTACGCATCATGGATTGGGATTCCAGCGGGGGTCTGTTTGAGGAGCGGCAAAGTTGCTCTGTTCTGCGCAAGTGCAGACTTGCAGATGTTGACAAGTGCCTCAATTTTATGCTTAACGCTTACCATGATGTCTAGTATCACCACGAAGCGCCAAAGCATACTGCCACATGAGAGTCAGGATGGCCGAGCGGTCTAAGGCGCTGCGTTCAGGTCGCAGTCTCCACTGGAGGCGTGGGTTCGAATCCCACTTCTGACAGGCTAGCTTTTCCTTAAATATTAAGCAAGGCCATTTTTCTCAGGGCTCGAAGTCCCCCCGAAGTCAACTTTGAAAGCAGTTTGAGGAACAAGAAACCCTCCATCAGAAAGGAGGCTAGCTTTTCCTTAAATATTAAGCAAGGCCATTTTTCTCAGGGCTCCCGAAGTCAACTTTGAAAGCAGTTTGAGGAACAAGAAACGCTCCATCAGAAAGGGGAAAAAAACACCACGCCAATCCCTTTTCTTCCTGCTTCATAGGCCACTGGTCTGGTTAAACCACGGGGTGTGAGTTTCATTCTCACTGGTGCCTAACTTCTAGGCTGATGCTCAAAAGGAACATTGGAACCCCGTTAGCCAGTAGAACATAATATGCTTGTTCTCGGGGAGAGAAGCTAATTAACCTTGCAGATAAGATTCCTTTGAATGGTCAATTGATGTTGCTGCAAGCTTTGGAAACCACTCAGGTTTCTTTTTCAGGGTTCTGATAGGATATATCTGAAGAAACATTTATACACATACTAGGCTGATGTCAAAATCCTGCTTCTAAACCAGCAACTTGAAGAAAGGTAGAAAAAGTCCTTCAAGCTTTCCTCCGTGTTTGCTCTTACGCATCATGGATTGGGATTCCAGCGGGGGTCTGTTTGAGGAGCGGCAAAGTTGCTCTGTTCTGCGCAAGTGCAGACTTGCAGATGTTGACAAGTGCCTCAATTTTATGCTTAACGCTTACCATGAT